>NC_054480.1:122401434-122757405 GCF_017639515.1 Carcharodon carcharias | reverse complement strand
TCACTTAGCCCTCAGACCCAGCACTCACACTCATTTACACTCAGCCTTCACGCTCACTTTGACTCTGCCCTCATACTCACTCACACTCAGAACTCACACTCACTCACACTCAGTCACAGTCAACCCTCGCGCTCATTTACACTCAGCCCACACACTCAGCCCTCACACTCACTTACACTCAGCCCACACATTCACTCACACTCAACCCTCACACTCACTCACACTCAGCCCTCACTCAGGCTCAGCCCTCACACACACTCACACTCAACCCTCACACTCAGCCCTCAATCTCACTCACACTCAGCACTCACACTCACTTACACTCAGCCCTCACACTCACTCACACTCAGCCCTCACACTTAGTCACACTCAAACCTCACAATCAGCAGTCACGCTCATTTACACTCAGCCCACACACTCAGCCCTCACACGCACACTCAGCACTCACATTAACCCCTCACCCACACTTAAACTGAGCCCTTACACTCACTTAATCTCAGCCCACACAGTCACTCACACTCAGCCCTCACACTCACTCACACTCCGCCCTCACTCACGATTAGCTCTCACTCATGCTCAGCCCCCACATACACTCACACTTAGCCCTCACACTCAGCACTCACTTACACTCAGCCTTCACCCTCGTTTAAACTCAGCCATCACACCCTCTCATGCTCAGCCCTCACACTCACTGACAAACATCTGCATTCTCACCTAAAATCAGCCTTCACACTCAGTTCATGCGCTCACTCAAAATTAGCCCTCAACCTCACTTACGGTCAGCCCTCAACCTCACATACACTCAGCCCTCACACTCACTTACACTCAGCCCTCACAATCACTCACACTCAGCCCTCACACTCACATACACTCAGCCCTCACACTCACTTATGCTCAGCCCTCACACTCACATACACTCAGCCCTCACACTCACATACACTCAGCCCTCACACTCACTCACACTCAGCCCTCACTCTACCACGCTAAGCCCTCACACTCACTCACACTTAACCCTCACACTCAATTCGACTCAGTCCTCATACTCACTCATACTCTACTCACATACACTCAGCCCTCATACTCAGCCCTCACACTCATTTACACTCAACCCTCACACTGAGCACTCACACTCACTTACTCTCAGCCCTCACCCTCATTTAAACTCAGCTGTCACACTCTCTCATGCTCAGCCCTCACACTCACTGACAATCATCCACACAGTCACCTACAATCAACACTCACACTCACTCACGCTCAGCCCTCACTCAGGCTCAGCCCTCACACACAATCACACTCAACCCTCACACTCAGCCCTCAATCTCACTCACACTCAGCACTCACACTCACTTACACTCAGCCCTCACACTCACTCACACTCAGCCCTCACACTTAGTCACACTCAAACCTCACAATCAGCAGTCACGCTCATTTACACTCAGTCCACACACTCAGCCCTCACACGCACACTCAGCACTCACATTAACCCCTCACCCACACTTAAACTGAGCCCTCACACTCACTTAAACTCAGCCCACACAGTCACTCACACTCAGCCCTCACACTCACTCACACTCCGCCCTCACTCACGATTAGCTCTCACTCATGCTCAGCCCCCACATACACTCACACTTAGCCCTCACACTCAGCACTCACTTACACTCAGCCTTCACCCTCGTTTAAACTCAGCCATCACACCCTCTCATGCTCAGCCCTCACACTCACTGACAAACATCTGCATTCTCACCTAAAATCAGCCTTCACACTCAGTTCATGTGCTCACTCAAAATTAGCCCTCAACCTCACTTACGGTCAGCCCTCAACCTCACTTACACTCAGCCCTCACACCTGTCATAATCAGCCCTCACATTCACTCACACACAGCTCTCACATACACTCAGCCCTCACACTCACTTACACTCAGCCCTCACAATCACTCACACTCAGCCCTCACACTCACATACACTCAGCCCTCACACTCACTTATGCTCAGCCCTCACACTCACATACACTCAGCCCTCACACTCACATACACTCAGCCCTCACACTCACTCACACTCAGCCCTCACTCTACCACGCTAAGCCCTCACACTCACTCACACTTAACCCTCACACTCAATTCGACTCAGTCCTCATACTCACTCATACTCTACTCACATACACTCAGCCCTCATACTCAGCCCTCACACTCATTTGCACTCAACCCTCACACTGAGCACTCACGCTCACTTACTCTCAGCCCTCACCCTCATTTAAACTCAGCTGTCACACTCTCTCATGCTCAGCCCTCACACTCACTGACAATCATCCACACAGTCACCTACAATCAACCCTCACACTCACTCACGCTCAGCCCTCAACCTCACTCATATTTAGCCATCAGATTCACTTGCACTCAGCCTTCACACACAAGCCTCACATTCACTTACATTCAGCACTCACACACACTCACACTCAGCACTCACACTCACACTCACTTACACTCAGCCCTCACGCTCACGCTCAGCCCCCACCCTCAGCCCTCACACTCACTTACACTCAGCCCTCACACTCACTTACACTCAGCCCCCACCCTCAGCCCTCACACTCACTTACTCTCAGCCCTCAAACTGAGCCTGCACACTCACTCACACTCAGCCCTCATGCTCAGCTCGCACACTCACTCACACTCAGCCCTCACACTCAGCCTTCACACTCACTTGCACTCAGTAATCACTCTCACTTAAACACAGCTGTCACATTCTCTCACATTCAGCCCTCACACTCATTGACAATCAGCCGCACACTCACCCATACTCAGCCCTCACACTATCTCACACTCACACCTCAAACTCACTCACATTTGCCCCTCAGACTCACTTGCAATCATCCCTCATATTCACTCACACTCAGCCCTCACAATCACACACTTGCAGCACTCACAATCACTCACACTCAGCCCTCAGGCTCACTTACACTCAGCCCTCACCCTCACTCACACTCAGCCCTCACACTCACCCCCACACTCATTTAGACCCAGCCGTCACACTCACTCACTCTCAACCCTCACACTCACTCACACCTAGCCCTCACACTCAGCACTTACGCTCATTCACAATCAGCCCTCACACTCAGCCCTCAAACTCACTCACACTCAGCCCTCACACTCTCTCACACTCACACCTCAAACACACTCACATTTAGCCCTCAGACTCACTTGCATTCAGCCTTCATATTCACTTACACTCAGCCCTCACAATCACTCACATGCAGCGCTCACAATCACTCACATGCAGTGCTCACAATCACTCACATGCAGTGCTCACAATCACTCACACTCAGCCCTCACACTCTCTCACACTCACACCTCAAACACACTCACATATAGCCCTCAGAATCACTTGCATTCAGCCCACACATTCACTCACACTCAGCCCTCACTATCACTCACATGCAGCGCTCACAATCACTCACATGCAGCGCTCATAATCACTCACACTCAGCCATCAGCCTCACTTACGCTCAGCCCTCACCCTCACCCTCAGCCCTCACCCTCACACACAGCCCTCACACTCACCCCTCGCGCTCACTTACACTCAGCCCTCACACTCACTTACACTCAGCCCTCACACTCATTTAAACTCACCCCTCATACTCACTCTCAACCCCCACACTCACTCACACCTAGCCCTCAAACTCAGCACTTACACTCACTTACACTCAGCCCTCATGCTCACTCACACTCAACCCTCACTCCCATTCAGCCCTCACACTCACACTCAGCTCACACACACAGCACTCACACTCACTTACACTCAGCCTGCGTGCTCACTTACACTCAACCCTCACCCTCTCTCACACTAAGCCCTCACACTCACCCCTCATGCTCACTTACACTCAGCCCTCACACTCACTTACACTCAGCCAGCACAATCACTCATGCTCAGCCCTCACACTCCAACCTCACACTCACTTACACTCAGCACAAACCCTCATTTACATTCAGAAATCACCCTCAATCACACTCAGCCCTCACACTCACTTAAACTCTCAGCCCACACATTCACTTACACTCAGTCCTCACACTCACTCACAGTCAACCCGTCACTCACAATCAGCCCTCACACTTACACACACTAAGCCTACTCACATCAGCCGTCACGCTCAGCCTTCACACTCACTTACCCTCAGCCCTCACACTCACTTACACTCAGCCTTTACACTCACTGACATACAGCCCACACACTCACCTACACGCAGCCCTTACACTCACTCACGCTCAGACCTCAAACTCACTCACATTTAGCCTCAGATTCACCTGCACTCAGCCCTCACTCTCACTTACACTCAGCCCTCACAGTCATGGACATTAAGCCCTCACCCTCACCCTCAGCCCACACTCTCATTTACACTCAGCCCCCACAATCATTCACACTCAGCCTTCACTCTCACTTACACTCAGCCCTCATACTCACTCACACTCAGCCCTCACACTATCCCACACTCAGCCCTCACCCTCATTCGCACTCAACCCTCACCCCAAACACTCTCTTACACTCAGTTCTCGCAATCATTCATACTCAGCCTTCACCCTCACTTACACACAGCCATCACTCTCACTCATGCTCAGCCCTCACACCCCAACCTCACACTCACTTACACTCAGCACAAACCCTCATTTACATTCAGAACTCACCCTCAATCACACTCAGCCCTCACACTCACTTAAACTCTCAGCCCACACATTCACTTACACTCAGTCCTCACACTCACTCAGTCAACCCATCACTCACAATCAGCCCTCACACTTACTCACACTAAGCCTACTCACATCAGCCCTCATGCTCAGCCTTCACACTCACTTACCCTCAGCCCTCACACTCACTTACACTCGGCCTTTACACTCACTGACATTCAGCCCACATACTCACCTACACTCAGCCCTCACACTCACTCACGCTCAGACCTCAAACTCACTCACATTTAGCCTCAGATTCACCTGCACTCAGCCCTCACTCTCACTTACACTCAGCCCTCACACTCATGGACATTAAGCCCTCACCCTCACCCTCAGCCCACACTCTCACTTACACTCAGCCCCCACAATCATTCACACTCAGCCTTCACCATCACTTACACTCAGCCCTCACACTCACTCATGCTCAGCCCTCACACTCACATACACTCTGCCCTCACACTCACTCATGTTCAGCCTTCAAACTCAACCCTCACACTCACTTACACTCAGTACTCACCCTCACTTGCATTCAGAACTCACCCTCACTCATACTCAGCCCTCAAACCCATTAAATTCAGCCCGCACATTCGCTTACACTCAGCCCTCATACTCACTTACACTCAGCCCTCACACTCTCCCACACTCAGCCCTCACACTCATTGACAATCAGCCGTACACTCACCTATACTCAGCCCTCAGACTCTCTCACACTCACACATCAAACTCACTCACTTTTAGCCCTCAGACTCACTTGCACTCAGCCCTCACATTCACTTACACTCAGCCCGCGCACTCACTCACATGCAGCGCTCACAATCACTCACACTGAGCCCTCAGGCTCACTTACGCTCAGTCTTCACACTCACTCACACTCAGCCCTCACACTCACCCCTCATGCTCACTTACACTCAGCCCTCACATTCACTTACACTCAGCCCGCGCACTCACTCGCACTCACCTCTCCCACTCATTTACACGCAGCCCTCACACTCACTCACACTCAGCCCTCACATTTAGTCACACTCAACCATCACATTCAGCAGTCACGCTCATTTACACTCAGCCCACACACTGAGCCCTCACACTCATTCACACTCAGCCCTCACACTCACTCACACTCAGCCCTCACATTAACCCCTCACCCACATTTAAACTGAGCCCTCACACTCACTTAAACTCAGCCCACACAGTCACTCATTCAGCCCTCACACTCACTCACAATCCGCCTTCACTCACGCTTAGCCCTCACTCACACTCAGCCCCCACGCACACTCACTTAGCCCTCACACTCAGCACTCACTCACACTTAGCCCTCACCCTCAATTACGCTCAGCCCTCAACCGCACTTACACTCAGCCCTCACACCTGTCATACTCAGCCCTCACATTCACTCACACACAGCTCTCACATACACTCAGCCCTCACACTCACTCACACTAAGCCTTCACCCTCACTTACGCTCAGCCCTCACAATCACTCACACTCAGCCCTCACACTCACATACACTCAGCCCTCACACTCACTCACACTCAGCCCTCACAATCACTCACACTCAGCCCTCACACTCACATACACTCAGCTCTTACACTCACTCACACTCAGCCCTCACACTCACATACACTCAGCCCTCACAATCACTCACACTCAGCCCTTACACTCACTCACACTCAACCATGCTAAGCCCTCATGCGCACTCACACTTAACCCTCACACTCAATTCGACTCAGCCCTCATACTCACTCATACTCTACTAACATACACTCAGCCCTCATACTCAGCCCTCACACTCATTTACACTCAACCCTCACACTGAGCACTCTCACTCACTTACACTCAGCCCTCACCCTCATTTAAACTCAGCTGTCACACTCTCACATGCTCAGCCCTCACACTCACTGACAATCATCCACACAGTCACCTACAATCAACCCTCACACTCACTCATGCTCAGCCCTCAACCTCACTCATATTTAGCCATCAGATTCACTTGCACTCAGCCTTCACACACAAGCCTCACATTCACTTACATTCAGCACTCACACACACTCACACTCAGCACTTACACTCACTTACACTCAGCCCTCACACTCACTTACACTCAGCCCTGACCCTCAGCCCTCACACTCACTTACTCTCAGCCTTCACACTGAGCCTGCACACTCACTCACACTCAGCACTCCCGCTCAGCCCGCACACTCACTCACACTCAGCCCTCACACTCAGCCTTCACACTTACTTGCACTCAGTAATCACCCTCACTTAAACACAACCATCACATTCTCTCACGCTCAGCCCTCACACTCATTGACAATCAGCCGCACACTCACCCATTCTCAGCCCTCACACTATCTCACACTCACACATCAAACTCACTCACATTTGCCCCTCAGACTCACTTGCAATCATCCCTCACATTCACTTACACTCAGCCCTCACAATCACTCACTTGCAACGTTCACAATCACTCACACTCAGCCCTCAGGCTCACTTACACCCAGCCCTCACCCTCACTTACACTTAGCCTTCACACTCATCCCTCATGCTCACTTACACTCAGCCTGCACACAGACTGACACTCAGCCCTCACACTCACCCCTCACACTCATTTAGACCCAGCCGTCACACTCACTCACTCTCAACCCTCACACTCACTCACGCCTAGCCCTTACACTCAGCACTTACACTCACTCACAATCAGCCCTCACACTCAGCCCTCACACTCACTTACACTCAGCCCTCACACTCACTCACACTCAGCCCCGCTAAGCCCTCATGCTCACTCACACTTAACCCTCACACTCAATTTGACTCAGTCCTCATACTCACTCATACTCTACTCACATACACTCAGCCCTCATACTCAGCCCTCACACTCATTTACACTCAACCCTCACACTGAGCACTCACCCTCACTCACACTCAGCCTTCACACTCATCCCTCATGCTCACTTACACTCAGCCTGCACACAGACTGACACTCAGCCCTCACACTCACCCCTCACACTCATTTAGACCCAGCCGTCACAGTCACTCGCTCTCAACCCTCACACTCACTCACGCCTAGCCCTCACACTCAGCACTTACACTTACTCACAATCAGCCCTCACACTCAGCCCTCTCACTCACTCACACTCAGCCCTCAAACTCTCTCACACTCACACCTCAAACACACACATTTAGCTCTCAGACTCACTTGCGTTCAGCCCTCATATTCACTTACACTCAGCCCTCACAATCACTCACATGCAGCGCTCACAATCAATCACATGCAGCACTCACAATCACTCACACTCAGCACTCACACTCTCTCACACTCACACCTCAATCACACTCACATTTAGCCCTCAGAGTCACCTGCCTTCAGCTCTCACATTCACTTGCACTCAGCCCTCACAATCACTCACATGCAGCGCTTTCAATCACTCACACTTAGCCCTCAGGCTCACTTACGCTCAGCCCTCACCCTCACACTCAGCCCTCACACTCACCCCTCAGGCTCACGTACACTCAAGCCTCACATTCACTGACACTCAGCCCGTGCACTCACTCGCACTCACCTCTCCCACTCATTTACACGCTGCCCTCACACTCACTCACACTCAACCCTCACTCACACTCACTCACACTTAGCCCTCACACTCAGCACACACACTCACTTACAATCAGCCCTCATGCTCACTTTGACTCTGCCCTCACACTCACTCACTCTCAACTCTCACTCACACTCAGCCCTCACACTTAACACACACACTCACTTGCACTCAGCCCTCATGCTCACTTACACTCAGCCCTCACTCTCACTGACACTAAGTACTCAACCTCACCCCACACACTCACACTCAACCCTCACTCCCACTCAGCCCTCAAACTCACTCAGCCCTCAGACCCAGCACTCACTCATTTACACTCAACCTTCACGCTCACTTTGACTCTGCCCTCACACTCACTCACACTCAACCCTCACTCACACTCAGCACTCACACTCACTCACACTCAGCTCTCACACTCACCCCTCAGGCTCACGTACACTCAAGCCTCACATTCACTTACACTCAGCCCGCGCACTCACTCACACTCAACCCTCACTCACACTCACTCACACTTAGCCCTCACACTCAGCACACACACTCACTTACAATCAGCCCTCATGCTCACTTTGACTCTGCCCTCACACTCACTCACTCTCAACTCTCACTCACACTCAGCCCTCACACTTAACACGCACACTCACTTGCACTCAGCCCTCATGCTCACTTACACTCAGCCCTCACTCTCACTGACACTAAGTACTCAACCTCACGCCACACACTCACACTCAACCCTCACTCCCACTCAGCCCTCAAACTCACTCAGCCCTCAGACCCAGCACTCACACTCATTTATACTCAACCTTCACGCTCACTTTGACTCTGCCCTCACACTCACTCACACTCAACCCTCAATCACACTCACCACTCACACTCACTCACACTCAGCCCTCACACTCAGCCTTCACACTCACTTGCACTCAGTAATCACCCTCACTTAAACACAGCCGTCACATTCTCTCACGCTCAGCCCTCACACTCATTGACAATCAGCCGCACACTCACCCATACTCAGCCCTCACACTATCTCACACTCACACCTCAAATTCACTCACATTTTCCCCTCAGACTCACTTGCAATCATCCCTCATATTCACTCACACTCAGCCCGCGCACTCACTCACATGCAGCGCTCACAATCACTCACACTTAGCCCTCATGCTCACTTACGCTCAGCCCTCACACTCACCACTCATGCTCACTTACACTCAGCCCGCGCACTCACTCGCACTCACCTGTCCCACTCATTTACATGCAGCCCTCGCACTCACTCACACTCAACCCTCACTCACACTCACTCACATTTAACCCTCACACTCAGCACACACACTCACTTACAATCAGCCCTCATGCTCACTTTGACTCTCCCCTCACACTCACTCACTCTCAACTCTCACTCACACTCAACCATCACACTTAACACGCACACTCACTTGCACTCAGCCCTCATGCTCACTTACACTCAGCCCTCACTCTCATTGACACTAAGTACTCAACCTCACCCCACACTCTCACACTCAACCCTCACTCCCACTCAGCCCTCACACTCACTCAGCCCTCAGACCCAGCATTCACACTCATTTACACTCAAACTTCACGCTCACTTTGACTCTGCCCTCACACTCACTCACACTCAACCCTCACTCAGTCAGCACTCACACTCACTCACACTCAGTCACAATCAACCCTCGCACTCATTTACACTCAGCCCACACACTCAGCCCTCACACTCACTTACACTCAGCCCACACAGTCACTCACACTCAGCCCTCACACTCACTCACATTCAACCCTCACATTCAGCCCTCAATCTCACTCACACTCAGCACTCACACTCACTTACACTCAGCCCTCACCCTCATTTAAACTCAGCTGTCACACTCACTCGTGCTCAGCCCTCACACTCACTGACAATCATCCACACAGTCACCTACAATCAACCTTCACACTCACTCACGCTCAGCCCTCAACCTCACTCATATTTAGCCATCAGATTCACTTGCACTCAGCCTTCACACACAAGCCTCACATTCACTTACATTCAGCACTCACACACACTCACACTCAGCACTCACACTCACTTACATTCAGCCCTCACACTCACGCTCAGCCCCCACCCTCAGCCCTCACACTCACTTACACTCAGTCCTCACACTCACTTACACTCAGCCCCGACCCTCAGCCCTCACACTCACTTACTCTCAGCCCTCACACTGAGCCTGCATACTCACTCACACTCAGCCCTCCCGCTCAGCCCGCACACTCACTCACACTCAGCTCTCACACTCACTTACACTCAGCCCTCACGCTCACGCTCAGCCCCCACCCTCAGCCCTCACACTCACTTAGTCTCAGTCCTCACACTGAGCCTGCACACTCACTCACACTCAGCCCTCATGCTCAGCCCACACACTCACTCACACTCAGCCCTCACACTCAGCCCTCACACTCACTTGCACTCAGTAATCACCCTCACTTAAACACAACCATCACATTCTCTCACGCTCAGCCCTCACACTCATTGACAATCAGCCGCACACTCACCCATACTCAGCCCTCACACTATCTCACACTCACACCTCAAACTCACTCATATTTGCCCCTCAGACTCACTTGCAATCATCCCTCACATTCACTCACACTCAGCCCTCACAATCACACACTTGCAGCACTCACAATCACTCACACGCAGCCCTCAGGCTCACTTACACTCAGCCCCCACCCTCAGCCCTCACACTCACTTACTCTCAGCCCTCACACTGAGCCTGCACACCCACTCACACTCAGCCCTCACGCTCAGCCCGCACACCCACTCACACTCAGCCCTCACCTCACTCACACTCAGCCTTCACACTCATCCCTCATGCTCACTTACACTCAGTCTGCACACAGACTCACAATCAGCCCTCATACTCACCCCTCACACTCGTTTAGACCCAGCCGTCACACTCACTCACTCTCAAGCCTCACACTCACTCATTCCTAGCCCTCACACTCAGCACTTACACTCACTCACAATCAGCCCTCACACTCAGCCCTCACATTCACTCACACTCAGCCCTCACACTCTCTCACACTCACACCTCAAACATATACATTTAGCCCTCAGACTCACTTGCATTCAGCAATCACATTCACTTACACTCAGCCCTCACAATCACTCATTTGCAGCGCTCACAATCACTCACACTCAGCCATCAGCCTCACTTACGCTCAGCCCTCACCCTCACCCTCAGCCCTCACCCTCACTCACACAGCCCTCACCCTCACCCGTCGCGCTCACTTACACTCAGCCCTCACACTCACCCCTCACACTCATTTAAACTCACCCCTCATAATCACTCTCAACCCCCACACTCACTCACACCTAGCCCTCACACTCAGCACTTACACTCACTTACAATCAGCCCTCACACTCAGTCCTCACACTCACAATCAGCCCTAATGCTCACACACACTCAACCCACACTCCCACTTAGCCCTCACACTCACACTCAGCTCACACACACAGCACTCACACTCACTAACACTCAGCCCTTGTGCTCACTTACACTCAGCCCTCACCCTCACTCACACTAAGCCCTCACACTCATCCCTCATGCTCACTTACACTCAGCCCTCACACTCACTTACACTCAGCCCGCACATTCACTCATGCTCAGCCCTCACACTCACTCACTCTCAGTCCTCAAATTCACTCATACTCGTTTACTCATACTCAGATTCACCTGCACTCAGCCCTCAAACTCAGCCCTCACACTCACTTACACTCAGCCTTCACCCTCATTCGCACTCAACCCTCACCCCAAACACTCTCTTACACTCAGCTCTCGCAATCATTCACATTCAGCCTTCACCCTCACTTACACACAGCCATCACTCTCACTCATGCTCAGCCCTCACACCCCAACCTCACACTCACTTACACTCAGCACAAACCTTCATTTACATTCAGAATTCACACTCATTCACACTCAGCCTTCACACTCACTTACCCTCAGCCCTCACACTCACTTACACTCAACCTTTACACTCACTGATATTCAGCCCACACATTCACCTATACTCAGCCCTCACACTCACTCACATTTAGCCTCAGATTCACCTGCACTCAGCCCTCACTCTCACTTACACTCAGCCCTCACACTCATGGACACTAAGCCCTCACCCTCACCCTCAGCCCACACTCTCACTTACACTCAGCCCACACAATCATTCACACTCAGCCTTCACTCTCACTTAGACTCAGCCCTCACACTCACTAATGCTCAGCCCTCACACTCACATACACTCTGCCCTCACACTCACTCATGTTCAGCCTTCAAACTCAACCCTCACACTCACTTACACTCAGCACTCACCCTCACTTACATTCAGCCCTCATACTCACTCACACTCAGCCCTCACACTCATTGACAATCAGCCGCACACTCACCTATACTCAGTGCTCAGACTCTCTCACACTCACACATCAAACTCACTCACTTTTAGCCCTCAGCTCACTTGCACTCAGCCCTCACATTCACTTACACTCAGCCCGCGCACTCACTCACATGCAGCGCTCACAATCACTCACACTGAGCCCTCAGGCTCACTTACGCTCAGCCCTCACACTCACTCACACTCAGCCCTCACACTCAGCCCTCATGCTCACTTACACTCAGCCCGCTCACTCACTCGCACTCACCTCTCCCACTCATTTACACGCAGCCCTCACACTCACTCACACTCAACCCTCACTCACACTCACTCACACTTAGTCCTCACACTCAGCACACACACTCACTTACAATCAGCCCTCATGCTCACTTTGACTCTGCCCTCACACTCACTCACTCTCAACTCTCACTCACACTCAGCCCTCACACTTAACACTCACACTCACTTACACTCAGCCCTCATGCTCACTTACACTCAGCCCTCACTCACTGGCACTAAATACTCAACCTCACCCCACACACACTCAACCCTCACTCCCACTCAGACCTCACGCTAACTCAGCCCTCAGACCCAGCACTCACACTCACTTACACTCAGCCTTCACGCTCACTTTGACTCTGCCCTCACACTCACTCACACTCAACCCTCACTCACACTCAGCACTCACACTCAGTCACTGTCAACCCTTGCGCCCATTTACACTCAGCCCTCACTCAGGCTCAGCCCTTGCACACACTCACACTCAACCCTCACACTCAGCCCTCAATTTCACTCACACTCAGCCTTCACACTCATCCCTCATGCTCACTTACACTCAGCCTGCACACAGACTCACACTCAGCCCTCACACTCAGCCCTCACGCTCATTTAGACCCAGCCATCATACTCACTCACTCTCAACCCTCACACTCACTCACACCTAGCCCTCACACTCAGCACTTACACTCACTCACAATCATCCCTTACACTCAGCCCTCACACTCACTCACACTCAGCCCTCACACTCTCTCACACTCACACCTCAAACACACTCACATTTAGCCCTCAGACTCACTTGCATTCAGCCCTCACATTCACTTACACTCAGCCCTCACAATCACTCACATGCAGTGCTCACAATCACACACATGCAGCGCTCACAATCACTCACACTCAGCCCTCACACTCTCTCACATTGACACCTCAAACACACTCACATTTAGCCCTCAGACTCACTTGCATTCAGCCTTCACATTCACTTACACTCAGCCCTCACAATCACTCACATACAGCGCTCGCAATCACTCACATGCAGTGCTCACAATCACTCACACTCTGCCATCAGACTCACTTACGCTCAGCCCTCACCCTCACACTCAGCCCTCACCCTCATTTAAACTCACCCCTCATACTCACTCTCAACCCCCACACTCACTCACACCTAGCCCTCAAACTCGCACTTACACTCACTTACAATCAGCCCTCACACTCAGTCCTCACACTCACACTCAGCCCTCATGCTCACTCACACTCAACCCTCACTCCCACTCAGCCCTCACACTCACACTCAACTCACACACACAGCACTCACACTCACACTCAGCCCTCGTGCTCACTTACACTCAGCCCTCACCCTCACTCACACTCAGCCCTCACACTCACCCCTCATGCTCACTTACACTCAGCCCTCACACTCACTTACACTCAGCCCGCACATTCACTCATGCTCAGCCCTCACACTCACTCTCAGTCCTCAAACTCACTCATAATTAGCCCTCAGATTCACCTGCACTCAGCCCTCAAACTCAGCCCTCACACTCACTTACACTCAGCCCTCACCCTCATTCACACTCAACCCTCACCCCAAACACTCTCTTACACTCAGCTCTCGCAATCATTCACACTCAGCCTTCACCCTCACTTACACACAGCCTTCACTCTCACTCATGCTCAGCCCTCACACCCCAACCTCACACTCACTTACACTCAGCACAAACCTTCATTTACATTCGGAACTCACCCTCAATCACACTCAGCCTTCACACTCACTTACACTCAGCCCTCACCCTCATTCATACTCAACCCTCACCCCAAACACTCTCTTAAACTCAGCTCTCGCAATCATTCATACTCAGCCCTCACACTCACTTACACTCAGCCCTCACCCTCATTCACACACAACCCTCACCACAAACACTCTCTTACACTCAGCTCTCGCAATCATTCATACTCAGCCCACACACTCACTTACACACAGCCATCACTCTCTCACGCTCAGCCCTCACACCCCAACCTCACACTCACTTACACTCAGCACAAACCTACATTTACATTCAGAACTCACCCTCAATCACACTCAGCCCTCACACTCACTCACAGTCAACCCGTCACTCACAATCAGCCCTCACAATTACTCACACTAAGCCTACACACATCAGCCCTCACGCTCAGCCTTCACACTCACTTACCCTCAGCCCTCACACTCACTTACACACAGCCTTTACACTCACTGACATACAGCCCACACACTCACCTACACTCAGCCCTCACACTCACTCACACTCACACCTCAAACTCACTCACATTTGCCCCTCAGACTCACTTGCAATCATCCCTCACATTCACTTACACTCAGCCCTCACAATCACTCACTTGCAACGCTCACAATCACTCACACGCAGCCCTCAGGCTCACTTACACACAGCCCTCACCCTCACTTACACTCAGCCCTCACCCTCACTCACACCTAGCCTTCACACTCATCCCTCATGCTCGCTTACACTCAGCCTGCACACAGACTCACACTCAGCCCTCACACTCACCCCTCACACTCATTAGACCCAGCCGTCACACTCACTCACTCTCAACCCTCACACTCACTCACGCCAAGCCCTCACACTCAGCACTTACACTCACTCACAATCAGCCCTCACACTCAGCCCTCACACTCACCCCTCACACTCATTAGACCCAGCCGTCACACTCATTCACTCTCAACCCTCACACTCACTCACGCCAAGCCCTCACACTCAGCACTTACACTCACTCACACTCAGCCCTCACACTCACTCACACTCACACCTCAAACACACACATTTAGCTCTCAGACTCACTTGCATTCAGCCCTCATATTCACTTACACTCAGCCCTCACAATCACTCACATGCAGCGCTCATAATCACTCACATGCAGTGCTCACAATCACTCACACTCAGCCCTCACACTCTTTCACACTCACACCTCAATCACACTCACATTTAGCCCTCAGAGTCACCTGCCTTCAGCCCTCACATTCACTTACACTCAGCCCTCACAATCACTCACATGCAGCGCTCACAATCACTCACATGCAGCGCTCACAATCACTCACACTTAGCCCTCAGGCTCACTTACGCTCAGCCCTCACACTCACTCACACTCAGCTCTCACACTCACCCCTCATGCTCACTTACACTCAGCCCTCACACTCACTCACACAACCCTCACTCACACTCACTCACACTTAGCCCTCACACTCAGCATACGCACTCACTTACAATCAGCCCTCATGCTCACTTTGACTCTGCCCTCACACTCACTCACTCTCAACTCTCACTCACACTCAGCCCTCACACTTAACACTCACACTCACTTGCACTCAGCCCTCATGCTCACTTACACTCAGCCTTCACTCTCATTGACACTAAGTACTCAACCTCACCCCACACAATCACACTAAACCCTCACTCCCATTCAGCCCTCACACTCACTTAGCCCTCAGACCCAGCACTCACACTCATTTACACTCAGCCTTCACGCTCACTTTGACTCTGCCCTCATACTCACTCACATTCAGAACTCACACTCACTCACACTCAGTCACAGTCAACCCTCGCGCTCATTTACACTCAGCCCACACACACAGCCCTCACACTCACTTACACTCAGCCCACACAGTCACTCACACTCAGCCCTCACACTCACTCACACTCAGCCCTCACTCAGGCTCAGCCCTCCCACACACTCACACTCAACCCTCCCACTCAGCCCTCAATCTCACTCACACTCAGCACTCACACTCACTTACACTCAGCCCTCACACTCACTCACACTCAGCCCTCACTTAGTCACACTCAACCCTCACAATCAGCAGTCACGCTCATATACACTTAGCCCACACACTCAGCCCTCACACTCACACTCACACTCAGCCCTCACATTAACCCCTCACCCACACTTAAACTGAGCTCTCACACTCACTTAAACTAAGCCCACAGTCACTCACACTTAGCCCTCACACTCACTAACACTCCGCCCTCACTCACGATTAGCCCTCACTCATGCTCAGCCCCCACATACACTCACACTTAGCCCACACACTCAGCACTCACTTACACTCAGCCTTCACCCTCATTTAAACTCAGCTGTCACACCCTCTCATGCTCAGCCCTCACACTCACTGATAAACATCCGCACTCTCACCTACAATCAGCCTTCACACTCAGTTCATGCTCTCACTCACACTTAGCCCTCAACCTCACTTACACTCAGCCCTCACAATCACACACTTGCAGCACTCACAATCACTCACACTCAGCCCTCAGGCTCACTTACACTCAGCCCTCACCCTCACTCACACTCAGCCCTCACACTCACCCCTCACACTCATTAAGACCCAGCCGTCACACTCACTCACTCTCAACCCTCACACTCACACACCTAGCCCTCACACTCAGCACTTACACTCATTCACAATCAGCCCTCACACTCACTCACACTCAGCCCTCACACTCTCTCACACTCACACCTCAAACACACTCATATTTAGCCCTCAGACTCACTTGCATTCAGCCTTCATATTCACTTACACTCAGCCCTCACAATCACTCACATGCAGCGCTCACAATCACTCAAATGCAGCGCTCACAATCACTCACATGCAGTGCTCACAATCACTCACACTCAGCCCTCACACTCTCTCACACTCACACCTCAAACACACTCACATAGAGCCCTCAGAATCACTTGCATTCAGCCCTCACATTCATTTACACTCAGCCCTCACAATCACTCACATGCAGCGCTCACAATCACACACTCAGCCATCAGCCTCACTTATGCTCAGCCCTCACCCTCACCCTCAGCCCTCACCCTCACTCACTCAGCCCTCACACTCACTTACACTCAGCCCTCACACTCACCCCTCACACTCATTTATACTCACCCCTCATACTCAATCTCAACCCCCACACTCACTCACACCTAGCCCTCAAACTCAGCACTTACACTCAATTACAATCAGCCCTCACACTCAGTCCTCACACTCACACTCAGCCCTCATGCTCACTCACACTCAACCCTCACTCCCACTCAGCCCTCACACTCACACTCAGCTCACACACACAGCACTCACACTCACTTACACTCAGCCCTCGTGCTCACCCACACTCAACCCTCACCCTCACTCACACTAAGCCCTCACACTCACCCCTCATGCTCACTTACACTCAGCCCTCACACTCACTTACACTCAGCCCGCACATTCACTCATGCTCAGCCCTCACACTCACTCACTCTCAGTCCTCAAACTCACTCACACTTAGACCGCAGATTCACGTGCACTCAGCCCTCAAACTCAGCCCTCACACTCACTTACACTCAGCCCTCACCCCCATTCGCACTCAACCCTCACCCCAAACACTCTCTTACACTCAGCTCTCGCAATCATTCACACTCAGCCTTAAACCTCACTTACACACAGCCATCACTCTCACTCATGCTCAGCCCTCACACCCCAACCTCACACTCACTTACACTCAGCACAAACCCTCATTTACATTCAGAACTCACCCTCAATCACACTCAGCCCTCACACTCACTTAAACTCTCAGCCCACACATTCGCTTACACTATTTCCTCATACTCACTCACAGTCAACCTGTCACTCACAATCAGCCCTCATGCTCAGCCTTCACACTCACTTACCCTCAGCCTTCACACTCACTTACATTCAGCCCCCGCACTCATTCACACCTACCCTCCCAGTCATTTCCACTCAGCCCTCACACTCACTCACTCTCAACCCTCACTCACACTCACTCATAGCTAGCCCTCACACTCAGCACTCACACTCACTTACAATAAGCCCTCACATTAACCCCTCACCCACACTTAAACTGAGCCCTCACACTCACTTAAACTCAGCCCACACAGTCACTCACACTCCGCCCTCACTCACGCTTAGCCCTCACTCACGCTCAGCCCCCACATACACTCACACTTAGTCCTCACACTCAGCACTCACTTACACTCAGCCTTCACCCTCATTTAAACTCAGCCATCACACCCTCTCATGCTCAGCCCTCACACTCACTGATAAACATCCGCACTCTCACCTACAATCAGCCTTCACACTCAGTTCATGCGCTCACTCACACTTAGCCCTCAACCTCACTTTCACTCAGCCCTCACACCTGTCATACTCAGTCCTCACATTCACTCACACACAGCTCTCACATACACTCAGCCCTCACACTCATTTACGCTCATCCCTCACATTCACTCATACTGAGCCCTCACCCTCACTTATGCTCAGCCCTCACACTCACATACACTCAGCTCTCACACTCACTCACACTCAGCCCTCACACTCACTCATACTCAGCCCTCACCCTCACTTATGCTCAGCCCTCACACTCACATACATTCAGCTCTCACACTCACTCACACTCAGCCCTCACACTCACTCACACTCAGCCACGCTAAGCCCTCATGCTCACTCACACTTAACCCTCACACTCAATTCGACTCAGTCCTCACACTCACTCATAATCTACTCACTCCCACTCAGCCCTCATACTCAGCCCTCACCCTCACTTACACACAGCCTTCACTCTCACTCATGCTCAGCCCTCACACCCCAACCTCACACTCACTTACACTCAGCACAAACCCTCATTTACATTCAGAACTCACCCTCAATCACACTCAGCCCTCACACTCAATTAAACTCTCAGCCCACACATTCACTTACACTCAGCCTTCACACTCATGGACACTAAGCCCTCACCCTCACCCTCAGCCCACACTCTCACTTACACTCAGCCCCCACAATCATTCACACTCAGCCTTCACTCTCACTTACACTAAGCCCTCACACTCACTCATGCTCAGCCCTCACACTCACATACACTCTGCCCTCACACTCACTCATGTTCAGCCTTCAAACCCAACCCTCACACTCACTTACACTCAGTACTCACCCTCACTTGCATTCAGAACTCACCCTCACTCATACGCAGCCCTCAAACCCATTAAACTCAGCCCGCACATTCGCTTACACTCAGCCCTCATACTCACTCACACTCAACCCTCACACTCTCCCACACTCAGCCCTCACCCTCATTCGCACTCAACCCTCACCCCAAACACTCTCTTACACTCAGTTCTCGCAATCATTCATAATCAGACCTCACCCTCACTTACACACAGCCTTCACTCTCACTCATGCTCAGCCCTCACACCCCAACCTCACACTCACTTACACTCAGCACAAACCCTCATTTACATTCAGAACTCACCCTCAATCACACTCAGCCCTCACACTCACTTAAACTCTCAGCCCACACATTCACTTACACTCAGTCCTCACACTCACTCACAGTCAACCCATCACTCACAATCAGCCCTCACACTTACTCACACTAAGCCTACGCACATCAGCCCTCATGCTCAGCCTTCACACTCACTTACCCTCAGCCCTCACACTCACTTACACACAGCCTTTACACTCACTGACATTCAGCCCACATACTCACCTACACTCAGCCCTCACACTCACTCACGCTCAGACCTCAAACTCACTCACATTTAGCCTCAGATTCACCTGCACTCAGCCCTCACTCTCACTTACACTCAGCCCTCACACTCATGGACATTAAGCCCTCACCCTCACCCTCAGCCCACACTCTCACTTACACTCAGCCCCCATAATCATTCACACTCAGCCTTCACCCTCACTTACACTCAGCCCACACACTCACTCATGTTCAGCCCTCAAACTCAACCCTCACACTCACTTACACTCAGTACTCACCCTCACTTGCATTCAGAACTCACCCTCACTCATACTCAGCCCTCAAACCCATTAAACTCAGCCCGCACATTCGCTTACACTCAGCCCTCACACTCACATACACTCAGCCCTCACATTCACTCACACTCAGCCCTCACACTCACATACACTCAGCCCTCACACTCACTCACACTCAGCCCTCACACTCACATACACTCAGCCCTCACACTCACTCACAGTCAGCCACGCTAAGCCCTCATGCTCACTCACTTCACCTTCACACTCAATTCGACTCAGCCCTCATACTCACTCACACTCTACTCACATAAACTCAGCCCTCATACTCACTCATACTCTGCTCACATAAACTCAGCCCTCATACTCACTCATACTCTATTCACATACACTCAGCCCTCATACTCAGCCCTCACACTCATTTACACTCAACCCTCACACTGAGCACTCACACTCACTTACACTCAGCCCTCACCCTCATTTAAACTCAGCTGTCACACTCTCTCATGCTCAGCCCTCACACTCACTGACAATCATCCACACAGTCACCTACAATCAACCCTCACACTGACTCACGCTCAGCCCTCAACCTCACTCATATTTAGCCATCAGATTCACTTGCACTCAGCCTTCACACACAAGCCTCACATTCACTTACATTCAGCACTCATACACACTCACACTCAGCACTCACACTCACTTACACTCAGCCCTCACACTCACTTACACTCAGCCCCCACCCTCAGCACTCACACTCACTTACACTCAGCCCTCACACTCACTTACACTCAGCCCCCACCCTCAGCCCTCACACTCACTTACTCTCAGCCCTCACTGAGCCTGCACACTCACTCACACTCAGCCCTCATGCTCAGCTCGCACACTCACTCACACTCAGCCCTCACACTCAGCCTTCACACTCACTTGCACTCAGCCCAAATGCTCACTTACACTCAGCTCTCACTCTCAATGACACTAAGTACTCAACCTCACCCACACACTCACATTCAACCCTCACTCCCACTCTGCCCTCACATTCACTCAGCCCTCAGACCCAGCACTCACACTCACACTCAGTCACAGTCAACCCTCACACTCACTTACACTCAGCCCACACTATCACTCACACTCAGCCCTCACACTCAGCCCTTACACTCACTCACACTCAGCCCTCACACAGGCTCAGCCCTCACACACACTCACACTCAACCCTCACACTCAGCCCTCAATCTCACTCACATTCAGCACTCACACTCACTTACACTCAGCCCTCACACTCACTCACACTCAGCCCTCTTACTTAGTCACACTCAACCATCACATTCAGCAGTCACGCTCATTTACACTCAGCCAAACACACTCAGCCCTCACACTCACTCACACTCAGCCCTTTTTCTTAGTCACACTCAACCATCACATTCAGCAGTCACGCTCATTTACACTCAGCCCACACACTCAGCCCTCACACTCATTCACACTCAGCCCTCACATTAACCCCTCACCCACACTTAAACTGAGCCCTCACACTCACTTAAACTCAGCCCACACAGTCACTCACACTCCGCCCTCACTCACGCTTAGCCCTCACTCACGCTCAGCCCCCACATACACTCACACTTAGCCCTCACACTCAGCACTCACTTACACTCAGCCTTCACCCTCATTTAAACTCAGCCATCACACCCTCTCATGCTCAGCCCTCACACTCACTGATAAACATCCGCACTCTCACCTACAATCAGCCTTCACACTCAGTTCATGCGCTCACTCACACTTAGCCCTCAACCTCACTTACACTCAGCCCTCACACCTGTCATACTCAGCCCTCACATTCACTCACACACAGCTCTCACATACACTCAGCCCTCACACTCATTTACGCTCATCCCTCACATTCACTCATACTCAGCCCTCACACTCACATACACTCAGCCCTCACACTCACTCACACTCAGCCCTCACACTCACTCATACTCAGCCCTCACCCTCACTTATGCTCAGCCCTCACACTCACATACATTCAGCTCTCACACTCACTCACACTCAGCCCTCACACTCACATACACTCAGCTCTCACACTCACTCACACTCAGCCCTCACACTCACTCACACTCAGCCACGCTAAGCCCTCATGCTCACTCACACTTAACCCTCACACTCAATTTGACTCAGTCCTCACACTCACTCATAATCTACTCACTCCCACTCACCCCTCATACTCAGCCCTCACACTCATTTACACTCAACCCTCATGCTCACCTCGCACACTCACTGACACTCAGCCCTCACACTCAGCCCTCACACTCACTTGCACTCAGTAAACACCTCACTTAAACACAGCCGTCACATTCTCTCACGCTCAGCCCTCACACTCATTGACAATCAGCCGCACACTCACTCACACTCAGCCCTCACACTATCTCACACTCACACCTCAAACTCACTCAAATTTGCCCCTCAGACTCACTTGCAATCATCCCTCACATTCACTTACACTCAGCCCTCACAATCACTCACATGCAGCGCTCATAATCACTCAGCCCTCAGGCTCACAATCACTCACACACATTTCTCACACTCACTTACTCTCAGCCCTCATGCTCACTCGCTCAACCCTCACACTCAATCACACTCAGCCCTCACACTCAGTCCTCTAACTCACTCACACTCACCCCTCATCCTCACTTACACTCAGCCTTCAAACTCACTTACACTCAGCCCTCAGACTCACTCACATACAGCTCTCACACTCACTTCTACTCAGCCCTCACACTCACTCACACTCAGCCCTAACACTCAACCTTCACACTCCGTTCATGCGCTCACTCACACTTAGCCTTCACCCTCACTTACGCTCAGCCCTCACACTCACCCATACTCAGCCCTCACACTATCTCACACTCACACATCAAACTCACTCACATTTGCCCCTCAGACTCACTTGCAATCATCCCTCATATTCACTCACACTCAGCCCTCACAATCACACACTTGCAGCACTCACAATCACTCACACTCAGCCCTCAGGCTCACTTACACTCAGCCCTCACCCTCACTCACACTCAGCCCTCACACTTACTCACACTAAGCCTTCACACTTCAGCCCTCACGCTCAGCCTTCACACTCACTTACCCTCAGCCCTCACACTCACTTACACTCAGCCTTTACACTCACTGACATACAGCCCACACACTCACCTACACTCAGCCCTTACACTCACTCATGCTCAGACCTCAAACTCACTCACATTTAGCCTCAGATTCACCTGCACTCAGCCCTCACTCTCACTTACACTCAGCCCTCACACTCATCCAACACTCTCACTTACACTCAGCCCCCACAATCATTCACACTCAGCCTTCACCCTCACTTACACTCAGCCCTCACACTCACTCATGCTCAGCCCTCACACTCACATGCACTCTGCCCTCACACTCACTCATGTTCAGCCCTCAAACTCAACCCTCACACTCACTTACACTCAGTACTCACCCTCACTTACATTCAGAACTCACCCTCACTCATACTGAACCCTCAAACCCACTTACACTCAGCCCGCACATTCACTTACACTCAGCCCGTGCACTCATTCACACCTACCCTCCCACTCATTTACACTCAGCCCTCACACTCACTTAAACTCTCAGCCCACACATTCACTTACACTCAGTCCTCACACTCACTCACAGTCAACCCGTCACTCACAATCAGCCCTCACACTTACTCACACTAAGCCTACTCACATCAGCCCTCACGCTCATGCTTCACACTCACTTACCCTCAGCCCTCACACTCACTTACACTCAGCCTTTACACTCACTGACATTCAGCCCACACACTCACCTACACTTAGCCCTCACACTCACTCACGCTCAGACCTCAAACTCACTCACATTTAGCCTCAGATTCACCTGCACTCAGCCCTCACTCTCACTTACACTCAGCCCTCACACTCATGGACATTAAGCCCTCACCCTCACCCTCAGCCCACACTCTCACTTACACTCAGCCCCCACAATCCTTCACACTCAGCCTTCACCCTCACTTACACTCAGCCCTCACACTCACTCATGCTCAGCCCTCACACTCACATGCACTCTGCCCTCACACTCACTCATGTTCAGCCCTCAAACTCAACCCTCACACTCACACTCAGTACTCACCCTCACTTACATTCAGAACTCACCCTCACTCATACTCAGCCCTCAAACCCATTAAACTCAGCCCGCACATTCGCTTACACTCAGCCCTCATACTCACTCACACTCAGCCCTCACACTCTCCCACACTCAGCACTCACACTCATTGACAATCAGCCGCACACTCACCTATACTCAGTGCTCAGACTCTCTCACACTCACACATCAAACTCACTCACTTTTAGCCCTCAGCTCACTTGCACTCAGCCCTCACATTCACTTACACTCAGCCCGCGCACTCACTCACATGCAGCGCTCACAATCACTCACACTGAGCCCTCAGGCTCACTTACGCTCAGTCCTCACACTCACTCACACTCAGCCCTCACACTCACCCCTCATGCTCACTTACACTCAGCCCTCACATTCACTTACACTCAGCCCGCGCACTCACTCACATGCAGCACTCACAATCACTCACACTGAGCCCTCAGGCTCACTTACGCTCAGTCCTCACACTCACTCACACTCAGCCCTCACACTCACACCTCATGCTCACTTACACTCAGCCCTCACATTCACTTACGCTCAGCCCTCACACTCAGCACTCACACTCACTTACACTCAGCCCTCACACTCACTCACACTCAGCCCTCACACTTAGTCACACTCAACCATCACATTCAGCAGTCACGCTCATTTACACTCAGCCCACACACTCAGCCCTCACACTCACTCACACTCAGCCCTCACATTAACCCCTCACCCACACTTAAACTGAGCCCTCACACTCACTTAAACTCAGCCCACACCATCACTCACACTCAGCCCTCACACTCACTCACACTCCGCCCTCACTCACGCTTAGTCCCCACATACACTCACACTTAGCCCTCACACTCAGCACTCACTTACACTCAGCTTTCACCCTCATTTAAACTCAGCCGTCACACCCTCTCATGCTCAGCCCTCACACTCACTGATAAACATCTGCATTCTCACCTACAATCAGCCTTCACACTCAGTTCATGCGCTCACTCACACTCAGCCCTCACCCTCACTTACACTCAGCCCTCACACTCACTTACACTCAGCCCTCACACCTGTCATACTCAGCCCTCACATTCACTCACACACAGCTCTCACATACACTCAGCCCTCACACTCACTTACACTCAGCCCTCACATTCACTCACACTCAGCTCTCACATACACTCAGCCCTCACACTCATTTACACTCATCCCTCACCCTCACTTACGCTCAGCCTTCACACTCACTCACACTCAGCACTCACACTCACATACACTCAGCCCTCACACTCACATACACTCAGCCCTCACACTCACTCACACTCAGCCCTCACACTCACATACACTCAGCCCTCACACTCACTCACACTCAGCCACGCTAAGCCCTCACACTCACTCACACTTTACCCTCACACTCAATTCGACTCAGTCCTCATACTCACTCATACTCTACTCACATACACTCAGCCCTCATACTCAGCCCTCACACTCACTTACACTCAGCCCTCACCCTCATTTAAACTCAGCTGTCACACTCTCTCATGCTCAGCCCTCACACTCACTGACAATCATCCACACAGTCACCTACAATCAACCCTCACACTCACTCAAGCTCAGCCCTCAACCTCACTCATATTTAGCCATCAGATTCACTTGCACTCAGCCTTCACACACAAGCCTCACATTCACTTACATTCAGCACTCACACACACTCACACTCAGCACTCACACTCACTTACTCTCAGCCCTCACACTGAGCCTGCACACTCACTCACACTCAGACCTCACGCTCAGCCCGCACACTCACTCACGCTCAGCCCGCACACTCACTCACACTCAGCCCTCACACTCAGCCCTCACACTCACTGATAAACATCCGCATTCTCACCTACAATCAGCCTTCACACTCAGTTCATGCGCTCACGCACACTTAGCCCTCACCCTCACTTACGCTCAGCCCTCAACCTCACTTACACTCAGCCCTCACCCTCACTTACGCTCATCCCTCACAATCACTCACACTCAGTCCTCACACTCACATACACTCAGCCCTCACATTCAGCCCTAACACTCAACATTCACACTCCGTTCCTGCGCTTACTCACACTTAGCCCTCACCCTCACTTACACTCAGCCCTCACACTCACACTCAGCTCTCACACTCACCCCTCATGCTCACTTACACTCAGCCCTCACACCTGTCATACTCAGCCCTCACATTCACTCACACACAGCTCTCACATACACTCAGCCCTCACACTCATTTACACTCAGCCCTCACCCTCACTTACACTCAGCCCTCACAATCACTCACACTCAGCCCTCACACTCACTCACACTCAGCCCTCACAACCAGCCCTCACACTCACTTACACTCAGCCCTCACACTCAACCACGCTAAGCTCTCATGCTCACTCACCCTCAGCCCTCATGCTCACTCACATTCAGCCCTCACACTCACACTCAGCCCTCACACTCAACTATGTTAAACCCTCACACTCATGTATACTCAGCCCTCACACTGAATTATACTCAGCCCTCACTCACACTCAGCCCTCACTCACACTCAGCCCTCACACTCACTTTCGCATTGCCCTCACACTCACTTACACTCAGCCCTCACTCTCACTCATATTGAGCCCTCACACTCACTCACTCTCAGCCCTTACCCTCACACTCAGCCCTCACACTCAGCCCTGATTCTCATTCACACTCAGCCCTCACACTCACCCTCACCCTCACATTCAGCCTCACACTCAGCCCTGATACTCACTCACACTCAAACACACTCAGCCCTCACACTCACCCTCAGCCCTCACCCTCACACTCAGCCCCCACACTCAGCCCTGATACTCACTCAACCTCAGCCCTCACCCTCAGCCCTGATACTCATTCACACTCAGCCCTCACACTCACCCTCAGCCCTCACCCTGACTTACACGAAGCCCTCACATACTAAACCCCTGACAGTGGGTTAGGTTTGATCCTGTAGTGGGACTGGGGTCTTGTTTCACTGCAGTGTGAGGGCTGAATGTGTGGGAGCTTGGGAAGATGAGGGGGCGTGGGGGGTTGGTGAGGGAGTTAGGAGCAATGGGGAAGTGAGTGTGGGGTGATGGGAGGGGTGAGGTGTGTGTGTGTGTGTGTGTGTGTGAGATACTATTAATCTGGAACTCCCTCACTCACTCACTCACTCTCTCTCTCTTTTCAGATTTGCATTGACATCAACGAGTGTGAGGATGGTGATAATGGCGGCTGTGATCCAAATTCGGACTGCATCAACATTCCAGTAAGAACAACAGCAATATCATTCTGTGCTCTGAACTTTACTGGGCCGGTTGGAGCAGAACAGCCCAGAAATCATTGAGAGAGCACTGGCAGTGAGCATTGAGGAGTCACGCTGAGCATGAGTGAGTGTGAGTGAGTATGAGTGAGTACAAGTGTGAGTGAGTATGTGTGTGAGTGTGAGTGAGTATGAGTGTGTGTGAGTATGTGTGAGTGAGTATTAGTGTGATTATGAGTGTGTGTGAGAGTGTGAGTAAATATGAGTGAGTATGAGTGTGTGAGTATGAGCATGTGAGTGTGTGAGTTTGAGTGTGAGTGAGTGTGTGGGTATGAGTGAGTATGAGTGTATGCATGTGTGTGTGAGTTTGAGTGTGAGTGAGTGTGAGTGGGTATGAATGAGTATGTGTGTGAGTATGAGTGTGAGTGAGTATACATGTGAGTGAGTGTGCAAGCTGAGTATGAGTGAGTGTGAGGGCTGAGTGTGATTATGAGTGAATGTGTGAGGGCAGAATGTGAGTGAGTGTGAGGACTAAGCGTGAGTCAGTGTGGGGACTGGGTGTGAGTGAGTATGAGGGCTGAGTATGTGAGGGCTGAGTGAGTGTAAGTGAGTGCATGAGGGCTGAGTGTGTGAGTCTCTGAGGGTTTTTTATGTGAGGGCTGAGAGTAAGTGAGAGTGAGGGCTGAGTGGGATCCTGAGTGTAAGAAGGCTGAGAGTGAGTGTGTGAGGGCTGACAGTAAGTCAGTATGAGTGAGTCTGTGAGGGTGTAGTGTGAGTGAGTGTGAGTCTGAGGGTTAGTGTGAGTGTAAGGGCTGATTTTGAATGAGTGTGATCTTGAGGGCTGAGTGTGAAGCCTGACTGTGAGTGTGAGTGAACCTGAGGGCTGAGTGTGAGTATGAGGGTTGAGTGTGAGGGGTGAGTATGTGTGTGTGTGTGTGTGTGTGTAACTGTGAGTATGAGGACTGAACATGAGTGTGAGGGCTGAGTGTGAGTGACTGTGAGGGCTGAGTGTGAGTGAGTGAGTGAGTGTGAGGGCTGAGTGTGAGTGAATGCGAGGGCTGAGTGTGAGAGCTGAGTGTGAGTGAGAGTGTGAGGGCTGAGTGTGAGTGAGTGAGGGCTGAGTGTGAGGGCTGAATGTGAGTGTGAGTGAGTGTGAGGGCTGAGTGTGAGTGTGAGTGTGAGGGCTGAGTGTGAGTGAGTGTGAGTGAGTGTGAGGGCATTTTCATGCTGAGCGTGAGACTTGTCCTCAGTGCCTGAGTGCCGGGTCAATGAGCCAGAGTCCCTGCTCCAGGTCAGTGACTCCAGCTGGTGAGTTGCGGGTTGGACGAGGACAAGTTCAGACTGGACTGTGACGCACACATGGTTGAATAACCTGCCATGGCTCAGAGTCTAGCCCCATGCTGGGTAAATAATCACGTGTGCAAAGCTTGTATTGGGCTCTGGCTGCTGAAGAGAGGAGCAAAGTGCCTCAGGGCATAAAGAATGAATCAAAGACGGACAAAAAGGGCTGAATTTTCACAGCCCTGTGGGGATGGAGGGTGGAGACAAAGCTGTGGTGAGGGGGCTGGGAGCAAGGGGAGGGAGAATTGGAAGAATGTAATGAATAAGATGGCTTTCCAACATACTTCAGCTGCAGGGTGAATTTCCCAGTTGCAGCAAGGAGTGGGAATGGGGTTCTGGGGCCAAGGGGGGTGGTCTGCAGGTAGCAGGCATCCGATTGAGATTGTTAAGGGGGGGAGTAGGGGATCATTAACAATTATTTTGCACAGGTAGCAGAGCTTTTGAGGCCCATGAACTGCAATGAGGAAAGAGCAGAGAGTGCAAAAGATAAAGCTGAAGTATTTGCTACAATCTTCAGCCAGAAGTGCCGAGTGGATGATCCATCTTGTCCTCCTCCGGAGGTCCCCAGCATCACAGATGCCAGTCTTCAGCCAATTTGATTCATTCCACATGATGTCAAGAAACAGCTGAAGGCACTGGATACTGCAAAGGCTATGGGCCCTGGCATTCCGGCAATAGGACTGAAGACTTGTGCTCCAGCTGTGAAGGTGACCACGTGGTAGGGATTGGGGTGGGGACATTTATGCTATCTCACAATCTGCTACTCATTGTTAAATAAGGCAGGTGATGGATGCCTTGTCTGTGGGGAGGGGCAAGGGGGGGTGGGGGGGGGCGGTGGCGGTGCAGGAGAGTATTGACGGTGCCAGACTGATAAGGCAAGTTGGACCAAATGGGCTGTAGCTTTGGCACTAGGATTCCCTCAGCTTCAGGAGGTCTGACTGCACCAGACGTGTGGCCATCAAGGCTCCTCAGAGCAATCCAGACAATGTCACCAATAGGGAGGGGGTTCTATTCTGTCCATGTGCAGATCATGTGCAACCAATGCAAAAGAATCCTTCAAATGTGTTAGATATGCTGACATGACATTCCCAGGCAGCTGAATTATTCACTGCAATAGATAGTCTTTGTGGATAAATCCTGGGTGACAAGGGGCTCTGAAGACATTGCTGCTAGCATCACTGCTAAGGTGGAAGAAACATTCAGTCACAGACATCCGACTATAAGGGCAACCATTTAGCAGGTAATTGACCTTCTGAAAATGGTCCTCAGGTATTTACACTGCTCTGGGGTTCCCTCCAACACTGACTCTCAAGGGTCTACTGTATCATAGTGATCTGCTGCTCTTTGCACAACCTGACCCAGCAGAGAGCAGTTAAACTGGTGCAGGATCGTTCACTTTAGTGTTGCTTTCTCCTCAGATGAGGAGAATAAACGGAAAGTGTATCCAGATGCCGTGCACAGTAGATGCTGAGGCTGCATTGCAGCGAAAACCTCATCCACATTACACCCAGCTGAGTCTCCCCATCAGCCAGTTTTTTTGCTTATTCTTTCAAGGGATGTGGGCATCTCTGGTTAGGCCAGCATTTGTTGCCCATCCCTAACTGCCCTTGAATTGTATTGCTTGTCACACCATTTCAATCACATTACTGTGGGTCTGGAGTCACATGTAGGTCAGACCAGGTAAGGACGGCAGATTTCCTTCCCTAAAGGACCAGATGGGTTTTTACAACAATCAATCATATTTCATGGTCGCTATTACAGAGAATAGCCTTTCACCTTTCACAACTGCTTTATCCAATTCAGGGCTGTGGGGAGCCAGAGCCTATCCGACAGTCAATGGGTGCTAGGCAGCGTACACTTGAGACTCCACAAACATCCTGAGGGACAATTTACTGTAGCCAATTTACTGTAGCCAATCCACATCTCTGGACATTGGCAGGAAACTGGAGGCCTGGAGGAAACCCACACAGACACGGGGAGAACGTGTAAACTCCACACAGACACAGGGAGAACGTGCAAACTCCACACAGACACGGGGAGAACGTGTAAACTCCACACAGACACGGGGAGAACGTGTAAACTCCACACAGACACGGGGAGAACGTGTAAACTCCACACAGACACGGGGAGAACGTGTAAACTCCACACAGACACGGGGAGAACGTGTAAACTCCACACGACACGGGGAGAACATGTAAACTCCACACAGACACGGGGAGAATGTGCAAACTCCACACAGACAGGGGGAGAATGTGTAAACTTCACACAGACAAACATCCCAGGTCAGGATGTGCCAACCACTGCACCACCATGCCACTCTACTAGCTTCCCAATTCCAGATAATTAGTTGAATTTAAATCCCACCAGTTGCTGTGGTGGGATTTGAACCCCTGTACACAAAACATCAGCCTGGGCCTCAGGATTATTAGCCCAGTGACATTACCACCATGCCACCATCACCCCCTGAGTTACAGTACCACACACACACAGTACAAAACACACAGCACCAAGCATACAACATCATACATGCAGTACCAAACACAAACACCATACATACAGTACCAAACACGCAGTACCAAACACATAGTACCAAGCATACAACACCATACATACAGTACCATACACAGAGTACCAAACACGCAGTACCAAGCGCACTGATACAAACACACAGTTCCAAACATGCAGTACCATATTGTACCAAACACATAGTACCAAGCACACAGTACCATATGTACAGTACCATACATGCAGTACCATACACAGAACACCATACATACAGTACAAAACATGCAGTACCAACACACAGTACCAAGCACATAGTACCATGCACACAGTGCCACACACATTGTACCACACAGACAGTACCGAACAGAAAGTACCAAGCACACAGTACCACACACACTGTACCAAACACACAGCACCATACATACAGTACCACACACACAATACCAAACACAAAGTACCAAGTGCACAGTACCATGCACACAGTACCGAGCACACAGTGCCACACACATTGTACCATGCACACAGTACCAAACACAGTACTTAGCACACAGTACCACATACACAGTACCAAACACAAAGTACCAAGTGCACAGTACTATGCACACAATACCAAACAGACAGTACCATAACATGCAGTACCACACACACAGTACCAAGCACATAGTACCAAACACACAGTACCACATGCACAGTATCATATACACGGTACCAAATACAGGTGCCAAACACAGTACCATGTACACAGTACAAAACACACAGTACCATACATGCAGTACCATACACACAATATCATATACACAGTACCATATGCACAGTAGCATACACACAGTACCAAATAGTGTCAAACACACTGTACCATACACACAATATCATATACACAGTACCATACGCATAGTACCATACCCACAGTACCAAGCACACAGTACTATACTCATAGTGCCAAACACACAGTACCACATGCACAATTCCATGTACACAGTACCAGACATAGTACCACACGCATAGTACCACATGCACAAAACCATGTGCACAGTGCCAAACACACAGTACCATATACGCAGTACCATACACACAATGCCCCACACGCAGTACCATACACATGAAATAAAGGCAATAGTGTGAGACCCCTTGTGCATTAATGATTTTGTTTCTAGCTGCTACTACACTATACTCCCCTGTGCATGGAGCTGATGTAGAGCCAGCCTGCTGGCCTTGCTGTTCTGGTGCTTCAGATACCCTGTGATGGACAACCTCTGGATTGTGGAGCTCTTGAGAGGCCCAGCACAGACTGAGACACCAGCATCTGTGGAGGGGTAGCCTCTGTCATCAGGGTAGGAAGCAGTGGTCGTCTCATGGTCAGAGGGGCTGAGGGGCCACCATCATAGCTGGGAGTCTTGTGATGAGCTCCCCTCTCTTTCAGCCATCCATACCTTGGCTCAAATCCACTGCTTACCAGGCGTGAACCGATACCTGGCTATGGCTGCAAGCATCTCTGAACCATCACCCTAATATAGCGCTCAACATTTAGAAGGGTGATGCCATTATGAGATTTGTGGAAGCCCCCTGTATCCACTTGATGCTCTGATGCATAAGTCACTCCATGTGGGTCACAACTTTCTCAATGGAGAGGCCATGCACTCATATGCCAGAGACAAAGACTCCAGTCATGCCATGGATGGACTTCTCCTTCCTACACGTGACAGTGAATGGTTTCTGAGAGACATCCACACATTTCCTGCTGCTGCTCGATAAGGAGCTGTTTTGCTGATGGCCGCCCAGGTCCAATACCTGTGTGGAGTTGAGCATTGTTGCACTTTTCCTTGTCCCTCCACTGGGGACTGACCACAGCTGTCACTGACTCTGTCACCCGCTCCTGCCTGTGTTTACCAAGTTCACTAACAGGTGCCACCTGTTCTGACCACACAACATGTCCCACAGGTAGAGGGTACCTGTACTGGTGAAGTGTGCGCTGGACTGATGTGTCAGATTGTGCTCTTCCTCTGAGGCCTCTTCTGGCTCCAATGCCCTCTGTGGTGCCACCCCCAATACTGCCTGTGGGAGAGACAAGAGTACGCATCACAATGTCCCTATGCTCCCTCTTCTGCCTACCTGTACATGCTGGAGCACAGAAGTGCCATCAAAAAGGCCATCAAGAAGGGTTTGTGTCTACCACCATTGCTTCTCTCACTCTCACTGGGTTCCACATCAGCCTCGCCCTCTGCGGCAATGAGCTTCTTTGTAAGGCCGACTGGTCTCCTCCTCCTGTCACCTGGGAATAGTACCTCTCTCCTTTCCCACACAACCCATGGGAACAGCTCCAGGGAAGCATCACTGAAACGTAGAGCGACCCTTCCTCAAACTGTAGCCATTCCTCCTTCTGCAGCCCATCTTTAGCCTCCTTTGTGCACCCAGTGAAGGCTGCAGACTGCTCTTTAAAGACGGTGTCCTTAATCTCACACCTGGCATTAACTCTGCCCGCCTCCCGTTATTGGTCAACTCCCCCAGCAGGCCTGCTGTTAATTGGTCACATTGCATAAGGTGCCCTCAGAGGTCCCGCCTTCCACACATGTGGACGAGTGAGCCAGAAATGACCCTGGCATCAGGATCTCAGTCCAAATGCCAAATCTGGCCCAAAAGTTTTAGTAATGGAAAGACTGGGCTATCTGGACAGCAATAGGGCAAGTCAATGCCAATCCAGTCTTCAGTTCTTTGCTTTGATGCCAACTAAGAAAGTTTCAAATTGTCCTTAGACTGGGATCCTGAGCTTTGACTTCAGGGAGACAGAAATCTCAACTTCCAATAGCTTTTCAATTAACCTGAGCTCCTGAGCAAGAAGAAATTCTCCTGTTGATATTCCAGGTGTTGACAACAAATATCCCTCTATTTACACAGGGAACATTCCAATGTGGCCCCTGCAAACCCGGATACATCAGAGATCAGAACCTGAGGTGTCGGCTGGAGAGGAGCTGTCCAAATGGAGCCTCAAACCCCTGCCATGAGAGAGCAGAGTGTCATGTGGGCCGAAATAACGAGATTGCTTGTGTTGTAAGAAAAGATGTCAAACAATTCTGAATCAAACAGGGGAGAGAGAGAGGGGCAGGGGAGAGCCTGAGAGGGTTGGGGGAGAGAGAGAGGAGGCAGGGGAGAGAGAGGGGCAGAAGAGAGATGGGGACGGGGAGAGACAGAGGGGGGAGGGCGAGGGAGAATGAGGCAGGGGAGAGAGAGAGGACCGGGGGAGAGAAAGGGTGCAGGGGGAGACAGAGGGGCCAGGAGACAGAGAGGACCAGGGGAGAGACAGAGACAGAGAGGGGCAGTGGGTGTCAGAGGATAGAGAGCTAAAGAGAGAGCGGGGCAGGGAGGATAGAGAGAGACAGAGGGTGGCATGGGAGAGATAGAGAGAGCCAGGGTAGAGAGTGGGACAGGAAAAAGGAGGAATGGGAAAAAGAGGGGATGGAAAGAAAAAGAGAGTTGGTGGGGAGAGGGGGAGTGATGGAAAGAGGCAGGGGAGAGATAGTGGTATGGAGAAATAGAGAAGGGCAGGGGAGAGAGACAGATGAAGCTGGAAAGAGAGAGGAGACTGGGGGAAAGAGGGAATTAGGGGAGAGAGAGAGAGATGGTGGGAGAAAGAGAGAGAGAGAGATCAAGTGAGAAAGAGGGACAGGGACAGAGGAGAGCGGGGGAAGAGAAGAGTAAGAGAGGGAGGAACGAAGAAAAGAGAGGAGTAGGAGAGAGTGAGAGGGCTGGTGGGGAGAGAGGGAATGACAAAGAGAGGTTCAGTGAGAGAGACTGATTGGGGGAGAGGGAGAGAGAAAGGAAATGGGGGAGACCGAATTAGAGTGAGATAGAGCGCGAGTGAGAGGAACGGAATGGTGAAAGAAGAACAGGGAGAGAGAGGGGGACAGGGAAAGAGCAGGAGCGGGGCTGGGGGGAGAGAGAGATATGCAGAGAGAGGGAGAGAGGGGATTGGGAGACAGAAAGAGGGAGTGGGATAAAAGAGATGTGACAAGGAGTGAGAGGGACAGAGAGATAGATTGAGAGAGGGATGGGGAGAGAGGGACAGAGAATGAGACAAGGAGTGAGTAGAACAAGGGAGAGTAAGTGGGACAAGGGACAGAGAGAGGGACACAGGAGCAGAAGGAGTGAGAGACAGACGGGGGAGAGAGAGGGACTGAGGAGAGATAGAGGCGCTGGGACGAGTGGGACAGGGACTAGGAGAAGGACAAGGGGAAAGAATAGGACAGGGGGAGAGGGAAATGGACACTCCAGGACTGTGTTAGATGTAATGAGACATGAAACAAAAGAAGCAGGAAGAGGCAATGCAGCTCTTCAGGCTTTGTTATTCGATATGATTAGAGCTGATCCTCTAACTCAGTTACATCTTCTCAGCCAACTCCCATGTTCAACGGATCCTTTTACCCATCTCCAATATTCTCCCTCCACCTGGACCCCTCCCTCTGGATTCTTACCTTCTCTTGATCTTTTCATTGAGAACTGTCGGCGCGACATTAGTCGTCTCAATTTCTCTGCTCCTCCCACCCATTCTAACCTGTCTCTCTCTGAACTTACTGCACTCCATTCTCTCAGGTCCAACCCTGACATTGTCATCAAACCCGCTGACAAGGGTGGTGCTGTTGTTGTCTGGCGCACTGACCTCTACCTCGCGGAGGCTGAGCGTCAACTCGCAGACACTTCCTCCTACCTCTCCCTGGACCATGACCCCACCACTGAACATCAAGCCATTGTTTCCAGGACTGTCACTGACCTCATCTCCTCTGGGGATCTCCCTCCCACAGCTTCCAACCTGATAGTCTCCCAACCTCGGACGGCCCGCTTCTATCTCCTACCCAAAATCCACAAACAGAACTGCCCCGGTAGACCGATCGTCTCAGCTTGTTCCTGCCCCACAGAACTCATTTCTCGTTATCTTGACTCCCTTCTCTCTCCCCTTGTCCAGTCCCTTCCCACCTACATCCGTGATTCCTCTGACACCTTACGTCACATCAACGATTTCCAGTTCCCTGGCCCCAACCGCTTCCTCTTCACCATGGACGTCCAATCCCTCTACACCTCCATCCCCCACCAGGATGGTCTGAGGGCCCTTAGCTTCTTCCTCGAACAGAGGCCCGAACAATCCCCATCCACCACTACTCTCCTCCGTCTGGCTGAACTTGTTCTCACACTGAACAACTTCTCCTTCAACTCCTCTCACTTCCTCCAAATAAAAGGTGTGGCTATGGGTACCTGCATGGGCTCCAGCTATGCCTGTCTCTTTATGGGGTATGTGGAACATTCCTTGTTGCAGTCCTACTCCGGCCCCCTTCCACAACTCTTTCTCCGGTACATCGATGATTACTTCGGTGCCGCTTCATGCTCTCGTCAGGACTTGGAAAAATTTATTAATTTTGCTTCCAATCTCCACCCCTCCATCATTTTCACGTGGTCCATCTCTGACAGTACCCTTCCCTTCCTTGACCTCTCTGTCTCAATCTCTGGTGATAGACTGTCCACCAATATCCATTACAAACCCACCGACTCCCACAGCTATCTCGACTACAGCTCCTCACACCCCGCTTCCTGTAAGGACTCCATCCCATTCTCTCAGTTCCTTCGCCTCCGTCGCATCTGTTCCGATGATGCTACATTCAAAAACAGTTCCTCTGACATGTCCTCCTTCTTCCTTAACCGAGGTTTTCCACCCACGGTCGTTGACAGGGCCCTCAACCGTGTCCGGCCCATCTCCCGCGCATCCGCCCTCACGCCTTCTCCTCCCTCCCAGAAACATGATAGGGTCCCCCTTGTCCTCACTTATCACCCCACCAGCCTCCGCATTCAAAGGATCATCCTCCGCCATTTCCGCCAACTCCAGCATGATGCCACCACCAAACACATCTTCCCTTCACCCCCCTTATCGGCATTCCGTAGGGATCGCTCCCTCCGGGACACCCTGGTCCACTCCTCCATCACCCCCTACTCCTCAACCCCCTCCTATGGCACCACCCCATGCCCACGCAAAAGATGCAACACCTGCCCCTTCACTTCCTCTCTCCTCACCGTCCAAGGACCCAAACACTCCTTTCAAGTGAAGCAGCATTTCACTTGCATTTCCCCCAACTTAGTCTACTGCATTCGTTGCTCCCAATGTGGTCTCCTCTACATTGGAGAGACCAAACGTAAACTGGGCGACCGCTTTGCAGAACACCTGTGGTCTGTCCGCAAGAATGACCCAAACCTCCCTGTCGCTTGCCATTTCAACACTCCACCCTGCTCTCTTGCCCACATGTCTGTCCTTGGCTTGCTGCATTGTTCCAGTGAAGCCCAACGCAAACTGGAGGAACAACACCTCATCTTCCGACTAGGGACTTTACAGCCTTCCGGACTGAATATTGAATTCAACAACTTTAGGTCGTAAGCTCCCTCCCCCATCCCCACCCCCTTTCTGTTTCCCCCTTCCCCCTTTTTTTTTTCCCAATAAATTATAAAGATTTTCCTTTTCCCACCTATTTCCATTATATATAAAAAAAACCCCCATTAGAGCTATACCTCGAGTGCCCTACCATCCATTCTTAATTAGCACATTCGTTTAGATAATATCACCAACTTTAATTTTAACACCTATGTGTTCTATTGTACTATTGTCGTTGACATCTTTTGATGAGCTGCTTCTATCACTGCTTGTTTGTCCCTACAACCACACCCCCGCCCCCCCGCTCCACCTCTTTGTCTCTCTATCTCTCCGCCCCCCACACACACACCTTAAACCAGCTTATATTTCAACTCTTTCTTGGACTCGAACGCAAGTTCTGTCGAAGGGTCATGAGGACTCGAAACGTCAACTCTTTTCTTCTCCGCCGATGCTGCCAGACCTGCTGAGTTTTTCCAGGTAATTCTGTTTTTGTCCCATATCCCCTGATTCACTTTGTATCTAAAAACCTATCTCAGCCTTGAAAATACTCATGACCATCCACAACTCTCTGGGGTAGAGAATTCTAAATCCTCTGAGCAGTCGTAAATAATCAATCCTAAGACTGTAACCCTTAGTTCTAAATGCCCCAGCCAGGGGGATCAGCTCCCAGCATCTACCCTGACAATGTTTAATGAGACTACCTCTCATTCTTTGAAGCTGTATGGAATATAGGTTGGCTTCTTAAATTCAAGACAATCAGGCAGACTCAACATGGTTTTGTGAAAGGGAAATCACATTTAGCTAATTTATTGGAGTTCTTTCAAGGAGTCACATGTGCTGTGGATAAAGGGGAACCGGTCGATGTACTGTTCTTACATTTTCAGGAGGCATTTGATAAAGTGCCACATCAAAGATTATTGCGGAAAATAAAAGCTTATGGTGTAGGGGGTAACAGATTGGCATGGATAGAAGACCGGCTGGCTAACAGGAAACAGAGAGCAGCTATAAAACAATTTTTTTCTGGTTGTTATGAGTGGTGTGCCATAGGCATCAGTGCTGGACCCTCAACTTTTGACAATTGATATAAATGACTTGGTTGAAGGGATCAAAAGAATATCTTGCTAAATTTGCTGATGACACAAAGATAGGTAGGAAAGTAACTTATGAAGACGACATAAGGGGGCTACAAAAAGATATAGATAAAGTGAGTGGGCAAAGATCTGGCAAGTGGAGTATAATGTGGGAAAATGCGAAATTGTCCATTTGGCAGGAAGAATAATAAAGAAGCTTATTATCTAAATGGTAAGAGATTACAGAGCTCTGAAATTCAGAGGGATCTGGGTGTCCTCGTGTATGAATCACAAAAGGCTAGTACGCAGGTACAGCAAGTAATTAGGAAAGCTAATAGAATGTTATCATTTATTGCGAGAGGAATTGAATACAAAAGTAGAGAGGTTGTGCTTCAGTTGTACGGGACACTAGTGAGACCACGTCTAGAGTACTGTGTACAGTACTGGTCACCTTACTTAAAGAAAAATGTAAATGCGTTGGAAGCAGTTTAGAGAAGGTTTACCAGACTAATACCAGAAGTAGGCAGGTTGTCTTATGAGGAAAGGTTAGGCTTGTATCTGCTGGTGTTTAGAAAAGTAAGAGGCAACTTGATTGAAACATACCCCAGAGTGTAACAGGAAGGGACAGAACGTCCAAACATTAAAAAAAGTAGCAAATAGGTTCAACGGGGGGAAAAATGATAAAAAGACAAAAATAATGGTTCTTTATTTAAATGCACGTAGTACTCGGAACAAATTAAATGAATTAACAGTACAATTAGATTAATGGGTATGATCTTATAGCCATAGTTACAAGGAGATCAAAGCTGGGAACTAAATATTCAGGGGTATGTGACTTTTTGAAAGGACTGGCAGGAAGGAAAGGTAGGGTAGCTTTGTTAGTACGAGATGGAATAAGTACGATAACAAGAAATGATATTGGATTGGAAGGTGTAGAATCCATATGGGTGGAGGTAAGAAATAACAAGGGGAAGATGACACTGTTGGGAGTAGTCTATAGGCCCCCTAACTGTAGCTATACAGTAGGACAGAGAATAAATCAGGAGATAATGAGGGCATGTAAAGAGGCAGTACATTAATCATGGGTGACTTTAATCTTCATGTGGAATGGGAAAATCAAATTGGCAGAGGTAGCCACAAGCAAGAATTCATAGAGTGTATTCGGGACAGTTTACTAGAACAATATGTTGTGGATCCAACCAGAGATCAGGCTATTTGGAACTGGTAATGTGTAATGCAGCAGGTTTAATAATGATCTCAGAATAAACGATCCCCTGGAAAACAGTGACCATAATATGATAGAATTTAGTATTCAGTTTGAGGGTGAGAAACTTGTATCAGAAACAACTGTGCTAAACTTAAATAAGGGTGATTACAAAGGAATGAGTTGGCTGGAGTTGACTGGGGGGGAAGGAGTTTAGCAGAAACGACGGTTGATGAGAAAATAGTTCATGACTCACAACAAAGATATATCCCAGCAAGAAAGAAGGATTCTAGGAAGGGTATTAACCAAGGAAATTATATCAATTGAAAGAAAAAACATACAATGTGGCAAAGATTAGTAGTAAGCCAGAGGATTGGGAAAGTTTTAAAAACCAACAGAAGCTCACCAAAAAAATAATAAAGAAGGAGAAAATAAACTTTGAGGGTAAACTAGCAAGTAATATAAAAACAGATGGTAAGAACTTATTTAAATATATAAAAAGGAAGAGAGAGGCCAAATTGAACATAGGCCACTTAGAGAATGAGGCTGGGGGAATAATAATGGGGAACCAGGAAATGGCAGAGGAGTTGGATAAATACTTTGCATCAGTCATCACAGTAGAAGACACTAATAGCATTCCAAAAATACTAAATAATCAAGGGGCAAAAATGGGGAAGGAAATAAATACAATAATTACCACTAGAGAAAAAGTACTAGAGAAACTAATGGGGCTAAAGGCCAACAAGTCACCTGGATCTGATGGGCTCCATCCTAGGATATTAAAGGAAGTAGCTACACAAATACTGGATGTACTGGTAGTAATCTTCCAAGAACCCTTAGATTCTGGAAAAGTCCCAGAGGATTAGAAAACTGCTAATGTAACACTCTTATTCAAAAAGGGAGGGAGACAAAAAACAGGTAACTATAGGCCAGTTAGCTTAACATCTGTCATTGGGAAAATGTTGGAGTCAATTATAAAGAATGTAATAGCAGAGTATTTAGAAATGCATAATATAATCAAGCAGAGTCAGCATGGCTTCATGAAGGGGAAATCATGCCTGACAAATTTATTACAATTCTTTGAGGAGGTAACAAGCAGGTTAGTTAAAAGGGGAGCCAGTAGGTGTAATATATTTGGATTTACAAAAGGCGTTCAATAAGGTACCGCACATAAGACTACTTAATAAGATAAGAGCCCGAGGTGTTGGGCTAGAATAATAGCATGGAAAGAGGATTGGCTAACTAATAGAAGACAGAGAGTTGGGATAAGGGGAGCATTTTCAGATTGGCAACCTGTAACGAGTGGAGTGCCACAGGGATCAGTGCTGGGGCCACAATATATACTCATGACTTAAGGGAAGTGAATGTACTATCATCAAGTTTGTGGATGACACAAAAATAGGTGGGAAGGCAAGTGTTGAGGATGACACAAGGAGTCTACAGAGGGATATAGACAGGTTAAGTGAGTGGGTAAAAACATGGCAAGTGGAATATAATGTGGGAAAATGTGAGATTATGCACTTTGGCAGCAAGAATAGAGGAGCTGAATATTATTTAAATAGACAGTCTGCAGTAAGCTGCAGCACAGAGGGATTTGGGAGTCCTCATTCGTGAATCACAAAAAGCTAACATACAGGTTCAGCAGGTAATAGGGAAGGCCTTTATTTCAAAGGGAATGAAATATAAAAATAGGGAAGTCTTGCTTAAACTATACAAGGCACTATTTAGAGCATGCCTAGAATACTGTGAACAATTTTGGTAAACTTATCTAAGGAAAAATATACTGGCATTGGAGGCAGTCCAGAGAAGGTTCACTAGGTTGATCCTGGGTATGGAAGGATTTTCTTATGAGGAGACGTTGAGTAGGTTGGACCTGTACTCATTGCAGTTTAAAAGAATGAGAGGAAACCTTATTGAAATATATAAGATTCTTAGGGGGCTTGACAGGGTAGATGCTGAGAGGTTGTTTCCCTTTGTGGGAGAGTCTAGGACCAGACAGCATAATCGCAGAGTAAGGGATCGCCCATTTAAGACAGAGATGAGGAGGAATTTCTTCTCTCAGAGGGTAGTGAATCTGTGGAATTCTTTACCGCAGAGGGCTGTAGAGGCTGGGTCGTTAAGTACATTCAGGGTGTAGATTGAGGGAATCAAGGGTTATGGGGAAAAAGCAGGAAAGTGGAGTTGAGGATTATCAGATCAGCCATGGGCTCATTGGATGGCGGAGCAGGCTCGATGGGCCGAATATCCTCCTTCTGCTCCTGCGTCTTATGGTCTTATAAGATCCTGAGAGGTCTTGACAGGGTGGGTGTGGAGAGGATGTTTCCTCCTGTGGGAGAATCTGGAACCAGGGGTCACTGTTTAAAAATAAGGGGTCGCTCATTTAAAACAGAGATGAGGTGAAATTTTTTCTCTCTGAGGGTTGTGAGTCTTTGGAACTCTCTTCCTGAAAAGGCAGTAGAAGCAGGGTCTTTAAATATTTTTAAGGCAGAGGTGGATAGATTGTTGGTAAGCAAGAGGGTGATGGATTATTGGGGGTAGGCAGGATGCAGATTTGCAGTTCCTGTCAGATCAGACATGATCATATTAAATGGCAGACTAGGCTCGAGGGGCCAAATGGCCTCCTAATTTGTATGTTTGTATGTACACTCGAGCACAAACTCTTACAATTCTCTATACATGCTAGTATATTATACAGGAATATGGACACACAAACATTAATTATTGATGAATAAAGAACATACTGGAAATAAAAGAGAGAACACATGCTCATTCAGTAAGATAATGCTAATGAGGGAGAGAGAAAAGGTGTTATATGACTTGCTTAACCAAGTATAAATGGTGAGAGAGACAGTGATAAAATCCAGATGTGCCACAGGTGTTTAAAGAGCTTTGGTGCTTTAAGGGCATCTGTCCAAAAATCTATTGCACCAACGATATTAGCAAAGGTCCCAGCAACACATCAGTTAGTGTTCTGTGTATGGTTCATGTCTAATCATGTTATTGATTAAGATGGTCTTTACTTTTCTAATTGCCACAGTGCGCAATCGGATGGGCTGGAAATGGCCACAGGTGTGCAAAGGACACAGATATCGATGGGTTTCCAGATGTGACACTCGAATGTCCTGAAAGAAACTGCCGCAAGGTACAGATGGAATGTAATGAAAGGGAGGGAAAGTTGGAGAGAGTGAGGAAGAAGGGACAGGAAACTGATAAAAAGAAAAGAGTGTTTGTTAACATGCCATTCTCCTGATCCAGGATAACTGTCTGACAGTGCCAAACTCTGGGCAGGAAGATGCTGATGGAGATGGGGCTGGAGATGCCTGTGATGATGATGCAGATGGAGATGGAGTTCCAAATCTTGAGGTTGGTGTTTGAATAAATAGAATCTCAGCTTACTTCAATGGGTAGCACCTTAGCCTTAGAGAACGATGCACGTTCAAGCCCTACTCCAGAAAGTTGAGTTCATAATCCAGGCAGGCACTGGCACAGTACTGAGGAACACTGTACTGTCAGGGGTGGGGGGCAACATTCAGATGAGATGTTGAACTGCAGACCCATCTGCCCTCTCAGCTGGACATTCAAGATCTTACAGCCACTATTTCAAAGAAGAACAGGAGAATTCCCTCCTGGCCAATATTTATCCTTCAATCAGTATCATTAAACCTGATTATCTGGTCATTATCTCATCATTGTTTGTGGGATCTTGCTGTGTGCAAAGTGGCTGTCATATTTCCTACCTTACAACAGTGACTACACTTTGAAAACACTCCATTTATGAAACACTTTTGGGGCTTGAATTGTGCTATGGAAGTGCAATTTATGTTTGTTTTTGATCTATGAATCACAGTAATTTATGGGATAGAAGGAAGCCCTTGGCCTATTGTGTCTGTGCGGTTTTCTTTTTTTCAAAAAGTACAAGACATTTTGGTCAAAAAATAAAACAAACAGTTGACAGAAGGTCAACAGTCTCTGGACTCTTTCAATATGAGCAACTTTAAAAATTTTTTTTTGGATGTGGGCTTCGCTGGCTGGGCCAGCATTTATTGCCCATCCCTAATTGCCCTTGAGAAGGTGGTGGTGAGCTGCCTTCTTGAATCGCTGCAGTCCCTGTGGTATAGGTACACCCACAGTGCTGTTAGGGAGAGAGTTCCAGAATTTTGACCCAGCGACATTTAAGGAATGGCAATATATTTCCAAGTCAGGATGGTGAATGACTTGGAGGGGAATCTCCAGGTAGGGGTGTTCCCATGTGTCTGCTGCCCTTGTCCTTCTAGATGGTAGTGCTCACAGGTTTGGAAGGTGCTCTCAAAGTAAATTTGGTGACATTATCCCATCTGATCTCATTTTTACAGGATAACTGCGTTCTGATACAAAATCTTGACCAGAGAAACACAGATCAGGATAATTTTGGAGATTTGTGTGATAACTGCAGACTCACTGTTAATAACAATCAGCAGGACATTGACGGCGATGGAAAAGGAGATGCATGTGATCAGGACATGGATGGAGATGGTAATTGTCATGAAATGTAAGGTTTCCTGGGGATGAAGAATCTTTCATGGTTCGTTATCAGCGTTATGAGCAACAAGGATTATTAACTTGGGACAGGAAGGGAATGAGTTAGATGGAAAGGACCTCAATCACTGAGCTCCAAAGCAAGAGAAATGATACACAAAGCTGTGGGCAACCATTAGACTCAGTGCCCTCAGTTTTGGGGCAGTGCACTGTGGCAGAAGGGAGTGATTCAGCCAAATTGAGAACATAATTGATTAAAGAACTTGGCAAGAGAGGCATGAGTTCACAAAAGAGCATGGAGAGACAAGAGACCATTAAAGAGCAGGGAGAGAGAGGCAAGAGTTCATGAAAAAGCACAGAGAGAGAAAGGCGAGAGTTCACGAAAGAGCTCGGAGAGAGCAGCTCAGCCTGTGGACCAACTGCATTCGTTGAATAATCAGAGTGTGATGTTACAGGGAAACAGGTAAGTGATTGGTTGGTGAGTATTTTGCTCCTTTACCTTTCAAAGTATGTAATTTATCAGTAATTGTAAGGTATTATTGGTAGTATTAAGGTTTACTGGCTCTAGTAAAGCTTATTGGGATTAATAGGGTTTATTAATTATGAATTAATTAAGTAAAAGTAATAAACCAATTAACACATAATAAAGATGGCAGGGCAGGGGTTGTGTTGCCACTGCAGAATGTGGGAGTTCCTGAACACCAGTGTGATTCAGGGCAAACGTGTCTGCAGCTTGAGGAGCTTCGGTTCAGTCATTGACCTGGAGGCTGAGCTGTGGACACTGCAATGTATCAGGGAGGGGAAAAGTTACCCGGATACTTTATTCCAGGAGCCGTCCCTTAGGCAAGGCAGAAGTTTAGATTTGGTCAATGGTCAGGGGCTGAAGGGTGTGACTGCGAGTCAGGTAGGTAAGTGGGACCAGCATAAGGTGATGGAGGAGCCTCAGCCCCTGACTTTGTCCAACAGGTACGAGATGTTTGCTACCTGTGTGGATGAGGAGAAGGACTGCAAGGTGGATGAGCAGACTGGCAATGGCATCATGGTGATGGATGCCAATCAAGGGAGTTAGAGAAGAAGAATGTGGTAGTGGCAGGAGATAGTATAGTCAGGGGGATAGATACTGCTCTCTGCAGCTGCGACCAGGAGCTCCGAAGGTTGTGTTGCCTGCTCAGTGCCAGGGTTAAGGACATTTCCTCACGGCTGGAGAGGAACTTGGAAGGGGAGGATCCAGTTGTTGTGGTCCACCAGAGAACCAACGACAGATAGAATCAGGAATGATGTTCTGCTAAGAGAATTTGAGGAGTTAGGGACCAAATTAAAATGCAGAACATCAAAGGTAATCATCTCTGGATTGCTACCTGAGCAACATGCCAAATGGCAGAGGGTCACACAGATTAGAGAATTAAACATATGGCTCAGAATGGAAGAAGGGGTTTCGATTCATGGGACACTGGCATCAGTACTCAAGGAAGAGTGAGCTATTCCATTGGGATGGACTCCACTTGAACAGGGCTGGGAGCAGTGTTCTGGCCAATTGCATAAATAGGGCTGTAGACAGGGGTTTAAACTGCCCCCGGAGGTCCCCAGCATCACAGATACCAGTCTTCAGCCAATTTGATTCTCTCCACATGATATCAAGAAACAGCTGAAGGCACTGGATACTGCAAAGTCTATGGGCCCTGACAATATTCCAGCAATAGCACTGAAGACTTGTGCTCCAGAAGTTGCCGTGCCCCTAGCCAAGCTGTCCCAGTACAACTCTGGCACCTACCCGGCTATGTGGAAAATTGCCCAGGTATGTCCTTTACACAAAAAGCAGGACAAATCCAACCCGGCCAATTACCGTCCCATCAGTCTACTCTCGATCATCAGTAAAGTGATGAAAGGGGTCATCAACAGTGCTATCGAGCGGCACTTGCTTATCAATAACCTGCTCACTGATGCCCAGTTTGGGTTCCGCCGGGGCCATTCAGCTCCTGCCCTCATTACAGCCTTGGTTCAAAGTTGGGCATAAGAGCTGAACTCCCGAGGTGAGGTGAGAGTGACTGCCCTTGATATCAAGGACACATTTGACCAAGTGTGGTATATTACTTGATTGAAGTATATAAGATCCTGAACGGCCTTGACAAGGTGGACGTGGAAAGGATGTTTCCTTTTGTGGGTGAGTCCAGAACTAGGGATCATTGTTTTAAAATTAGGAGCAAGATATTGCGCTCATCGGATGGGCGCACACCTGACCCGAATGAATGCAACATGACATCATAAATTAATATCAACAGAGATAAAGTATTGAAGAAAATTCAGGGACTAAATTCCAATAAATCCCCAGGACCTGATGGCCTACACCCTATGGTTCTAAAAGAGAGATTTGCAGAGATGGCGGATGCACTAGCAATGATTTTCCAAAATTCCTGAGGTTCAGGAATGGTCCCTCTAGATTGGAAGTTGGCAAACGTTACATCACTTTTCAAGAAAGGAGAGACAGAGAAAACAGTGAACTACAGGCCATTTAGCCATCAGTTGATGGGACAATGCTGGAATCGATAATTGAGGAAGACTTAACAATGCACTCAGCAAAGCGTAATATGATTAAGACAACTCAACATGGTTTTGCTAAAGGGAAGTTCTGTTTGACAAATTCATAAATTTTTTGATGATGTAATTAGTAGGGTAGTCAAAGGGGAACCAGTGGATGTAGTATACCTGGATTTTCAAAAGGCATTCGACAAGGTGCAGCACAAAAAGTTAATAGACAAGATAAGGGCTCATGGCGTTGGGGGTAATATATTATTATGGATAGGGGATTAGTTAACAGATTGAAAACAGAGAGTGGCATAAACAGGGCTTTTTCAAGTTGGCAAGCAGTGAATAGTGGAGTATCACAGGGATCAGTGCTGGGGCCTCAGCTATGTACAATCTATATTAATGACTTAGATGAGGAGATAGAGGGTAATGTATCAAAGTTTGCCGATGATACCAAGCTAGGTGAAGGTAAGCTGTGGGGAGGACACAGAGAGGCTGCAAAGAGATATAAGCAGGGTAAGTGAGTGGACAACAGGATGGCAGAAGGAGTATAATGTGGGGAAGTGTGAAGTTATTCACTTTTGCTGTAAGAATAGAAAAGCAGAATATTTTTTGAAAGGTGAGAAACTTGTAAGTGTTGAAGTTCAAAGCGATTTTGTGTGTGCTCGTACAAGGAACACAGAAAGTTAGCATGCAGGTGCAGCAATCAATTAGGAAGGCAAATGGCAGGTTGGTCTTTATTGCAAGGGGATTGGAGTACAGGAATAAAGAAATCTTGCTTCAGTTGTACAGGGTTTTGGTGACCACATCTGGAATATTGTGTGTAGTTTTGGTCTCCACATTTAAGGAAGGATATACTTGCATTGGAGGCGGTACAGAGAAAGCTCACTAGATTGGTCCCTCAGATGAGGGGATTGTCCTATGATGAGAGGCTGAGTAAATTGGGATTATATTCTTAATTCCCTGGGACCAAAAATCTGTCTATCTCGGTCTTGAATATACTCGATGACTGAGCATCCACAGCCTTCTGGGTTAGATAATTCCAAAGATTCACAACCCCCTGAGAGAAGAAATTTCTCCACATCTCAGTTCTAAATGATTGGCCCCTTATCCGGAAAATGTGCCTCTGTATTCTAGATTTCCTAGCCAGTGGAACCAACTTCTCAGTGTCTACCTGTCAAGCCCCTTCATAATCTTGAGTGTTTCAATGCGATCACCTCTCATTCTTCTAAACTCCAGAGAATTTAGATGCAATTTATTCAGCCTCTCATCGTGGGACAACCCCCTCACCCCAGGGATCAATCCAGTGAATTTAGTGAGGCATGATGAGAAGGGTTTGTGGAGATTATAAAGACTCTATTTTTACTTTTTTTTTGGACTGTGGCTTTAAAGTTGGCCTGTGGCTTTAAAAAACTACCAGTTGAAAGACCTGTTCACTGGAACAGGTTGAGGAATATCTACAATGTTGCTAACCTGGAACAGAGTGTGCCATAAGAGAACAGAATGGTGCTGGAAAGGAGTTCTTGTCTAGGGGGAATTGCCTAACAACAGCATTTTAATTGGTTCCTAACCAGGTGACCAGGGTTTTGTGTAGTAACAGTGCAGGCAGAACAGTTCCTAGACGGAAAAGAGGGAAGACCTGAAACCTCTCTCTCTCCTGTGTTTGTAAGATTCCAGCAATTCTGCCATAATAGCCAGCTGGCTATCACTCACATCTCTGTAATTTGCTTTCTCTGAAAACCCGTCAAGAAGAAAAGAGGAAAACTCACAGGTAGAGACATTGAAAAGCAAGCTTTGCCCAGTGAACACAGACTGAAAGTGCTGGGAGGCCATCTTGTGTCAACAACAAACTGCAAGAAATTTGGACGACATTAGTCAAAATCAACCGATCTAATCCTGTACTTTGGATGCTATTGAACTGTTTTATCTCACCCTTAAAATCCATGTTATGTGTGTGTGTGTGTATAAGGGTTTAAGAAGGGGTAGAGTTTAAGTTATAGTATTAGAAATTAGCAGTTCATATTTCTTTCTTTTGCCACTAGTTAAAGACAATTTGTTCAATAAACAGTTATTTACTTATTAAGTTTATAAATCTGATGCTTGTATTCTGTTAATCTAAATTGAACAGTTAGGTAGAATTGGGGCAACCTGGTGGTTTGGTCAAACTTTTCACATTTGTCACAGCTCGGGGAACAATGGGGCTGGATATTACAGCGCACTATCCCAGTGAGTCATGACAAAATGGACTGGGTTCTGTGAACATGTGGAGATTGGAGAGATGGACTGAGTTCTGTGAACATGTTGTCACAAAAACTGGTATGGGTATAAAAGGTACTGGATTGATTACATGTTAAGTGTTACCTGCTACCTGACATGTATGACACATTTTACAAAATTGCACTACGTCCCTTATAAAGTCCTGGCCAGGTAAAATACCTGTTTATTGATGCATGGGTTTTCCGTATTCCTACATGTCCTGCCATAGGGATTTCATGTGCTACTCACAATATCTCCTTACAATGTTTGGGCAGTACCACTATATGATGAACAACCGTTGATTCCTCATCTGCAGGTCTGTAAGGGTGTTTCCACTTCCTCATCAGAACTCAAGTTTTTAATGTAATAGCATTCTGGAACTCTTTCCGCCTCAGCTTCAATGTGAGCTGACTGTGCTATCTTGTTTAACTCTGGATCTGCTTTCTGAGCTTCAATTAATGAAGACATGCCAAACACTTCCTTTGAATTATCTCCATGCTGAAAGAAAGTTTCAGCTATTCTAACATCTGCTCGAGGTATTACTTTGACCTCTGTTGATGGACTTTGTTTAGCCATTGCTCTGGTTACCACACACGATGGAAAAATACCAGGAACTTGTTCTTGTAACTGTTTTGTCTCTTTAGCCTCTCTCGGACTTGCCGTAATTATGGGCGAAGCTGTAACCTTCACTCCTGTCAAATCATTCCCCAGGAGTAAATCAACTCCATCCACGGGTAATTTCTTAACCACTCCTACAACTACTGATCCAAACAACAAATCATACTCCAATTTCACTTTGTACAATGGAATTGTGATATACTCTCCACTTATCCTGTTTAACTTTCATTGAACTCTCTAAAGGGAAAACTAGGTTCTTCTCCAGCAAGAGAGTTTGAGTAGCTGCTGTGTCGCTTAATACAGTTATGGGTTTAGCTGCATCATTTGATGAAAAAGGGTTATCCTGCCTTTAGATAAAACCCTTTATATCTCTCATCTAGCTTATTCACTTCACCTGCATTCAGCCCAGTGTTTACCTCCTGACCCTTATCTGTAGTTAAAGCTACAATTTGATCCGTGACATTTTCTTTTTGAATTCCCTTTTCGGATTCATTCTTATGAACTCCAATAAGTCCCTTGGGCTTCCCTCGCAACTTCCAGCATTCTGAACAAATGTGTCCCATTTTATTACAATGGAAACACTTAGGCCTTTGAGTTTCACTTCCACCCTAAGTACCTTCCTTCCTGATCTGGGGTGGAGATCTCAAGGTATCCCCAGCTATCTATTCTTTACCCTGGCTACTTGCCTTCCTTTCACTCTCCCACTTTCTATCCTTTTCAAATTTATGGGGGTGATGGAAAAAGGGTTTAGCTTTATGGATTAGCTGATAATCGTCAGCCATTACTGCTGCCTGTCTAGCAGTTGCAATTCTTTGGTCTTCCACACGGGCTCTTATTACAGAAGGTAGGGAATTTTTATAGTCTTACAAGAGAATGGTCTCTGTGAACTTCATAGGTAGTTTCAACTCCTAATGCTCATATCTAGCTGTCAAAACTACTTTGCTTAATCCTTTCAAATTCAATGTAAGTTTGCCCAGGCTATTTCCTTAAATTTTGAAACTTTTGTCTGTATGCCTCAGGGACCAACTCATATACACTCAAAGTGGCCTTTTTCACCACATCATAATCCCTAGAAACCTACTCTGACAGTGAAGCATAAATTTCCTGTGCTCTACCTGTCAATTTGCTCTGCATGGGCAATATCCAGTTTTCCTCTGGTCAGTTCATCTGTTTAGCCAACCTGTCAAATGAAATAACGAATGCTTCAACATCCCTTTCCTCAAATTTTGGAAGAGCTTGCACAAATTTAAACATCTCCCCACTGGATTCTGATCTGGAATAAGTCCTGTCTCACTTACTGGTGTCTCTTTTTTAATTCCAGCATTTTAAGTTGGAATCCTCTGTCTCTCTCTTTTTCCCTTTCCTCCTTTTCTAACCTCACCATTTCTAATTCCCTTTCTTGTTTTCTTTCTCTCTCCTGCCTTTCTGCCTGTTCCCTTTGGAATGCCCGTTCTCTCTTTGCTGCCTCGAGTTCCAATTTTTTTTACTTGCAACTGAAAATGAGCCCATTCCATTGAACCACCCCTTGGAGAACTCAGACTCTCGGGTATTCCTTCCAATTTTGAATGCTGTGCCATCTCTTCGATTACCTCTGCCTTACTAGCTTCGGCAGGCAATCCTATTCTCAATGTACTTGCCAATTCGATTAATCTGGCATTTGAGATCCCTTGTAAAATTGTCAGGGACACTTCTTCCACTTACAGGAAAGCTTTAGCAGTTTCCAGTGCCATCTTAGTTTTGACAGTACAAACTTGGTGTTTCCTTTTAGCTTTTATTACTTACTAAACCTACACCCAAATCATATTTGTCGTTTGTTCCAATGTATCCCAGACTCAAGCCCCAGAACTTTGTCACAACTCACTGGGGATAGTGCGCTGTACTATCAAGCCTCACTGCTCCCTGAGCTGCGATAAATGTGAAAAGTTTGGCCAAACCACCAGATTGTCCCAATCCTACCTAACTGTTTAATTTAGGTTAACAGAATATGAGCACCAGGTTTGTAACCTTAGTAAGTAAATAACTGTTTATTGAACAAACTGTCATTAACCAGTGGCAAAAGAAAGAAATATGAACTGGTAATTTCTAACACTATAATTTAAACTCTACCCATTTCTTAAACCCCTATACACACACAGACAAGACACACAAAACCTGGATTTTAAGGATGGAATAAAACAGTTCAATAACACCAATTCCGGAGTACAGGATTCGATGGGTTGATTTTGATCGATGTCTCCCAAGTTCCTTTCAGTTCTTCTTGATGACACGAGGTGGTCTTCCAACACTTTCAGTATTTAGCTCACTGGTTAAGAACTTGCTTTTCAATGTCTCTAACAGTGGTTTTCCCATTTCCCTTTTTACAGAGAGCAGGTTATAGAGAAATGAGAAGAAAAGAGAGCTAGCTATTATTGTGGAATTACTGGAATCTTCCCAACACAGGAAAAAGAGGTTTTAGGCCTTGTTCCTTTCAGGCTAGGAGCTATTCAGCTGCACTGCTCTTCACACAAACTCTGGTCACCTGGTCAGGGGCCAATTAAAATGCTGTTGTCAGGCAGCTCCCTTGGACACGACTCCTTTCCGGCACCATCCTGTCTTTCATCACACCCACTGTTCCCAGGCTGCAACATTGTATATATTTCTCATCCTGTTCGAGTGGACATATCTCTCAAACGGCAACCATTGTAATTTTAAAATCCACATTCCAACAGAAAATAAAAGGATATGTTCTTTACAGCAATCCAACTGAAATAAAAAGATATGTTCCTAAATGTGGAGATTGGAGAGATGTGAACATGTGGAGATTGGTGTGGCTGCTCTGGAATTGATGGCCAGCTCTTGTTCCTAATTTGAAGTGGTGCAGCTTTCAATCATTCTTTTTTTTTCCAGGAATCAGGAATAGCTTAGATAACTGTGAGCAAGTTCCAAACCAGGATCAGCTGGACCACGACAGTGATGGGGTTGGAAATGCCTGTGACAGCTGCCCAAACATCAGTAACGCAGATCAGGTACATATCAGGTGCTTGACTCGAGCTCACCCTCCTCCCAGAACACCCTCACTCTCCATTTAACATACCCTTGTTCTTTGCCTGGCACCCCTCACCCTCCACCCCTGCCCTCGCCCTCTGGACAGGTACCCCTCACCCTCCACCCCTGCCCTCGTCCTCTGGACAGGTACCCTTCACCCTCCACCCCTGCCCTCACCCTCTGGCCAGGTACCCCTCACCCTCCACCCCTGCCCTCGCCCTCTGGCCAGGTACTCCTCACCCTCCACCCCTGCCCTCACCCTCTGGCCAGGTACTCCTCACCCTCCACCCCTGCCCTCACCCTCTGGCCAGGTACTCCTCACCCTCCACCCCTGCCCTCACCCTCTGGCCAGGTACTCCTCACCCTCCACCCCTGCCCTCACCCTCTGGCCAGGTACTCCTCACCCTCCACCCCTGCCCTCACCCTCTGGCCAGGTACCCCTCACCCTCCACCCCTGCCCTCGCCCTCTGGCCAGGTACTCCTCACCCTCCACCCCTGCCCTCACCCTCTGGCCAGGTACCCCTCACCCTCCACCCCTGCCCTCGCCCTCTGGACAGGTACCCTTCACCCTCCACCCCTGCCCTCACCCTCTGGCCAGGTACCCCTCACCCTCCACCCCTGCCCTCGTCCTCTGGCCAGGTACTCCTCACCCTCCACCCCTGCCCTCGCCCTCTGGCCAGGTACCCCTCACCCTCCACCCCTGCCCTCACCCTCTGGCCAGGTACTCCTCACCCTCCACCCCTGCCCTCACCCTCTGGACAGGTACCCCTCACCCTCCACCCCTGCCCTCACCCTCTGGCCAGGTACTCCTCACCCTCCACCCCTGCCCTCACCCTCTGGCCAGGTACCCCTCACCCTCCACCCCTGCCCTCACCCTCTGGACAGGTACTCCTCACCCTCCACCCCTGCCCTCACCCTCTGGACAGGTACTCCTCACCCTCCACCCCTGCCCTCGCCCTCTGGACAGGTACTCCTCACCCTCCACCCCTGCCCTCGCCCTCTGGCCAGGTACCCCTCACCCTCCACCCCTGCCCTCGCCCTCTGGCCAGGTACCCCTCACCCTCCACCCCTGCCCTCGCCCTCTGGCCAGGTACTCCTCACCCTCCACCCCTGCCCTCACCCTCTGGCCAGGTACCCCTCACCCTCCACCCCTGCCCTCACCCTCTGGACAGGTACTCCTCACCCTCCACCCCTGCCCTCGTCCTCTGGCCAGGCACCCCTCACCCTCCACCCCTGCCCTCGCCCTCTGGACAGGTACTCCTCACCCTCCACCCCTGCCCTCGCCCTCTGGCCAGGTACCCCTCAGCCTCTGCCTGGGACTCCTCAGCCTCCTCCCAATGGCTCATACACTAGCTGCCAGGAATGTTAAGGTTTGCCTCTCTCTGGGCTTCTCTCTAGGGTGTCTCTAACTGCCTGGGGGTGGGGATTCCTCTGTCTCATGGTGCGTTCCTCTGTCCCTCTGAGAATCCCACAGTCTATCCTCACTGAGCTGGGATGAGTGAGATTGAATGGTCCTGATTTGATGCTGATTTGATTTTGGTTTTTGCAGTTGGATGATGATGATGACCTTGTGGGTGATTCCTGTGATACCAACACTGACAGGTGAGGGCGACACCTTCACATTTAAACTGAGTGGGGATGCTGGATACAGGACAAGTAATTAAAAAGAGAGCAGCTGGACTGAAACTAGTGTTTTGAGAGAGATTATTCTAAACTTAACCACAATAATCCTCTATGCTGAGAATCCATTAACTGTCACTCGTCAGTCTGCAGCTGGGAGCTTAGAAGTTATGAGGAGATGGGAATAATGTTTGTGTGCATGTGTGCACATGTGTGTATGTGTTTGTGCGTGTGTGTCTGTGTCTGTATTTGCGCACGTGTGTGAATGTGCGTCTGTGCGTGTGGGAGTATGTGTGTGCATGTGTGTGCGCATCTGTGTGTGTGGGTTTGGGTGGGTGTGTGTATGTGTGTTTATGTGGTTGGGTGGGTCGGTGTAAGTGTGTGTGTGTATATGTGTGTTTGCGTGCGTGTGTGTGTGGGGGTGTGTGTGTGGATGTGTGGGTGTGTGTGGATGTGTGTATGTGTATGGATGTGTGCATGTGTGTGCTATCTGCTGTGTTTGTATGTGTGCATGTGTGGGTGTGAATGTGTGTGTATGAGCGTGGGTGTGCGGGTATCCGTGTGTGTGTATGTGTGTGTGGTTGGGTGGGTCGGTGCATATGTGTGTGCGTGGTTGAGTGGGTTGGTGTATGTATCTGTATATGTGTGTGCTTGCGTGTGTGGGTGTGTGTGTGTTAGTGTGCGTGTGCATGTGTGTGTGTACGGGGGTGTGTGTTTGTGTGTGGGTGTGTGCATGTGTGTGCTGTGTTTGCATGTGTGCATGTGTCAGTGTGAATGTGTGTGTGTACGTATGTGAGTGGGCACATGTGTGTGTGTGTGGATGAGTGTGTCAGTATCTGTGTGGGTGTATGTGTGTGGGTGTGTTTTCAATTGCTTACGGGGTGTGTGTGTCGCTGGCAAGGCCAGTATTTATTACCCATCCTAACTGCCCTTGAGAAGGTGGTGGTGAGCTACCTTCTTGAACTGCTGCAGTCCTTGTGGTATAGGTACATTCACAGTGCTGTTAGGGAGGGAGTCAGTATTCCTTTTGGAGGGGAACTTGCAGATGGTGCTGTTCCTATGCATCTGTGGCCCTGGTACTTCTGGTTGGTAGAGATCATGGGTTTGGAAGGTGCTGTCTAAGGAGCCTTGGTGAATTCCTGCAGTGCATCTTGTAGATGGTACACACTGCTGCTACTGTGTGTCGGTGGTGGAGGGAGTCAGTGTTTAAGGTAATGAATGGGGTACCAATCAAGTGGGCTGCTTTGTCCTGGATAGAGAACTGGTCACTTTCAGGTTGGCAAAATGTGCTGAGTGGTGTGCCAAAGGGATCAGGCTGGGGCCTCAACTATTTATCATTTATATCAATGACTTGGATGAAGGGACCGAATGTATGGTTGCTAAATTTTCTGATGACAAAGGTGGGTAGAAAGTAAGTTGTGAAGAGGTCATAAGGAAACTGTAAAAGTATTGAGTGTTATGGGAGCTGCACTCATCCAGGCAAATGGGCAGTATTCCATTACACTACTGACTTGTGCTAGTAGATGGTGGACAGGCTTTGGGGAGTCAGGAGCTGAGTTACTCTCCGCAGGATTCCTAGTCTCTGACCTGCTCTTGTAGTCACAGTATTTATATGGCTAGTCCCGTACAGTTTCTGATCAATGGTAATCCCCAGGTTGTTGATAGTGGGGGATTCAGTGATGGTAATGCCATTGAACATCAAGGGGCAATGGTTAGATTCTCTCTTATTAGAGATGGTCATTGCCTGGCACTTGTGTGGCATGAATGTTACTTGCTACTTGTCAGCCCAAACCTGGATATTGTCCAGGTCTTGCCGCATTTGGACACGGACTGTTTCAGAATCTGAGGAGTTGTGAATGTTGCTGAACATTGTGCACTCACCAGCGAACATCCCCACTTCTGACCTTATGATGGAAGGAAGGTCATTGATGAAGCAGATGAAGATGGTTGGGCCTAAGACACTACCCTGAGGAACTCCTGCAGTGATGTCCTGGATCTGAGATGACTGACCTCCAAAAACCACAACCATCTTCCTTTGTGCTAGGTATGACACCAACCAGTGGAGAGTTTTCCCCCTGATTCCCATTGACTCCAGTTTCGCTGGGGTTCCTTGATGCCACACTTGGTCAAATGCAGCCTTGATGTCAAGGGCAGTCACTCTCACCTCACTTCTTTATCTATGTTTGAACTAAAGCTGTAATGAGGGCATGTGTGTGTGTTTTTTTTTAATTCTTTCACTGGGTGTTGATGTCACTGGCTGGGCCAGCATTTATTGCCCACCCCTAATTGCCCTTGAGAAGGTGGTGCTGAGCTGCCTTCTTGAGCCACTGCAGTCCATATGGTGTAGGTACACCCACAATGCTGTTAGGGAGGAAGTTCCAGGATTTTGACCCAGTGACAGTGAAGGAATGGTGATATATTTCCAAGTCAGGATGGTGAATGGCTTGGAGGAGAACTTCCAGGTGGTGCTGTTCCCATCTATCTGCTGCCCTTGTCCTTCTAGATGGTAGTGGTTGTGGGTTTGGAAGGTGCTGTTTAAGGAGCCTTGGTGAATTCCTGTGTCGGTGTGTGTGGTTCTATGTGGATTTGTGCACATGTTTTGGTGTGTGCTGGGTAGGATGATGTGCTAATTTTACCATGAACAGTTGGTATGTTATCTCTCTGCTCTCAGTGACGGTGATGGGCACCAGGACACCAGAGATAATTGTCCGACAGTTATTAACAGCGCCCAGCTAGATACAGATGGGGATGGAGTTGGTGATGAGTGTGATGACGATGATGATAACGATGGAATTCCTGACATGGTCTCCCCTGGACCAGACAATTGTCGGCTTGTAGCTAATCCAACACAAGATGATCTTGATGGTGAGTTACTGTTTCTGTCTCTCTTTGTCTTTGTCTATCTCTTTCTGCTTCAGAGAGAGGGGGAGTGGGTCAGAGAGGGAGGGAGAGAGAGAGAGAGGGGGAGTGAGTCAGAGAGGGAGCAAGTGGGACAGAGCGAAAGAGAGTGGGGGAGAAATGGAGTGGGCAGAGAGAGGGGGAGTGGGTAGTGAGAGGGAAAAAGTGGGGCAGAGAGATGGGGAGTGGAGTAGAGAGAGGGAGTGGGGTAAAGAGAGAGGAGGAGTGGGGTAGAGAGGGACGAAGTGGGGTAGAGAGATGGAGGGAGTCGGGTAGAGAGATGGAGGGAGTGGGGTAGAGAGAGGGGGAGTGGGGCAGAGGGAGCGATTAGGGTGGAGAGATGGAGGGGGTGGAGTACAGAGAGGGAGTGGGGTAAAGAGAGAGGGGGAGTGGGGTAAAGAGAGAGGGGGAGTGGGATAGAGAGGGAGGGAGTTGGGTAGAGAGAGGGAGGGGGTGGGGTAGCGAGAGGGAGGGAGTGGGGTAGAGAGAGGGAGGGAGTGGGGTAGGGAGTGGAGAGTGGAAATTGGGGTTGATGCAATGGAAAGCAAAACACTGGGGTGCTGACAGAGGGCTTGAGGAGATTCCATAGATCAGAGATCAGGGAGGGAGTTGGAGAAATTTTGATGCTGATGGACATATGCAGGATGAAGGATGGCGAGAACAGGATACGAGTGAGAGCTCGTAATGTGCCTCCTGTCTCGGGGCGGCAAAAGCTTCATTGGGAGGTTGTGAAACGATGGGAATAGAAATCCTTCTTAATGATAGAATGTGAGCTTTGAAATTTTGCTCAGGGCTATGGGGAAAGAGTGGGGCAGTGGGATTAGTTTGGGATTATTCTTGCAAAGAGCTGGGATAGCCATATTGTGTGAATTGAAGGGTTTGAGTCAGGTTTAAAATTAGGGTCGAAAACAAAAAATGCAGTAAAAACTCAGCAGGTCTGACAGCATCTGTGAAGAGAGACAGAGTTAACGTTTTGAGTCTGTATGACTCTTCTTCAGATCTGTAGAAGAGTCATACAGACTCAAAACGTTAATTATGTCTCTCTCTCCACAGATGCTGTCAGACCTGCTGAGTTTGTCCAGCGTTTTTTGTTTTTGTTTCAGATTTCCAGCATCCACAGTATTTTGCCTTTAAAATTAGGGTTAGGGTTGGGGTTTGGGTCTGGGTTAGGGTTGGGGTTAGGGTTACGGTTTGGCTTGGGGTTGGGGGTTTGTGTTTGGGTTCGGGTTGGGAATAACTTAGATGGTTTGGACAGCTGAGTTAATGTGAGATCCTTGAGTTAAACTTCTCATTTGAAATGCAGGTGATGGGATAGGAGACGCCTGCGAAGGAGATTTTGATGACGATAAGGTCATTGATATTATCGATGTTTGTCCTGAAAATGCTCAGGTTGCACTCACTGATTTCCGAGCCTATCAGACTGTGATCCTGGATCCCGAGGGAGATGCACAGATTGACCCGAACTGGGTTGTCTTAAACCAGGTACCTCAGCTGTCAGTGTTGGACAGTCACTGAGACTGGGCTGGACTTTATTGAGAGACAAATTTCTGTACTTGTGTCTGAGAAATGGATCAGGCTGCTTCACATGGAATTAACTTACAAATCCCAGAAATAAACACAATTAAACACAATCCCAATAATTTGTAATCGGTAATTATAATACTGACACCCTGCAATGTCCTATTCAGGCAGATCAAGCTGACAACTTTAGATTATTGCTGTTAAGTTGAAATATTATTTATGATTGAATTTTCAGTTTACAGCAACTGTTTACACTATTTTATCAGGTTCTTTCATGCTAACCTGTTCTTACAACCTTTACAAGTCTCCTTCAAGATGACACTGCCCTTTTCAGACCTGTGCAACTGTGACTGGGACAGAAATATTCCAGCTATGTAGCAGCATTGCTTTTAGACAGTTTTTGGTTTATTTTAAAGATGTGTCTGAGAATTCTAATCGTTACTCATGGTCAATCTTGCAGGGAATGGAGATTGTCCAGACAATGAACAGTGACCCGGGTCTCGCTGTTGGTAAGATTGCTCCAGCCTGTTCTTCTTTTAAATTTTGGTGAAATTTCTCAAAGGTGGAATCAATATCACACTTTGCTGGCAGTGTTTGATGGGGACAGTGGAGATGGAGCTTTACTCTGTATCTAACCCCGTGCTGTACCTGCCCTGGGAGTGTTTGATGGGGACAGTGTAGAGGGAGCTTTACTCTGTATCTAACCCCGTGCTGTACCTGTCCTGGGAGTGTTTGATGGGGACAGTGTAGAGGGAGCTTTACTCTGTATCTAACCCCATGCTGTACCTGTCCTGGGAGTGTTTGATGGGGACAGTGTAGAGGGAGCTTTACTCTGTATCTAACCCTGTGCTGTACCTGCCCTGGGAGTGTTTGATGGGGACAATGGAGAGGGAGCTTTACTCTGTATCTAACTCTGTGCTGTATCTGTCCTGGGAGTGTTTGATGGGGACAGTGTAGAGGGAGCTTTACCCTGTACCTAACCCCCTGCTGTACCTATCCTGGGAATGTTTGTTGGGGACAGTGTAGATGGAGTTTTACCCCGTACCTAACCCCCTGCTGTACCTGTCCTGGGAGTGTTTGATGGGGACAGTGTAGGGGGAGCTTTACTCTCGATCTAACCCTGTGCTGTACCTGTCCTGGGAGTGTTTGATGGGGACAGTGTAGAGGGTGCTTTACTCTGTAACTAACCCCGTGCTGTACCTGCCCTGGGAGTGTTTGATGGGGACAGTGTAGATGGAGATTTACCCTGTACCTAACCACGTGTTGTACTTGTCCTGGGAGTGTTTGTTGGGGGCAGTGTAGAGGGAGCTTTACTGTGTATCTAACCCTGTGCTGTACCTGTCCTGGGAGTGTTTGATGGGGACAGTGTAGAGGGAGCATTACTCTGTAACTAACCCCGTGCTGTACCTGCCCTGGGAGTGTTTGATGGGATAGTGTAGAGGGAGCTTTACTCTGTATCTAACCCCGTGCTGTACCTGCCCTGAGAGTGTTTGATGGGGACAGTGTAGAGGGAGCTTTACTCTGTAACTAACCCCGTGCTGTACCTGCCCTGGGAGTGTTTGATGGGGACAGTGTAGAGGGAGCATTACTCTGTATCTAACCCCGTGCTGTACCTGCCCTGGGAGTGTTTCATGGGGACAGTGTAGAGGGAGCTTTACTCTGTATCTAACCCCGTGCTGTACCTGTCCTGGGAGTGTTTCATGGGGACAGTGTAGAGGGAGCTTTACTCTGTATCTAACCCTGTGCTGTACCTGCCCTGGGAGTGTTTGATGGGGACAGTGTGGATGCAGCTTTACTCTGTATCTAACCCTGTGCTGTACCTGCCCTGGGAGTGTTTGATGGGGACAGTGTAGAGGGAGCTTTACTCTGTATCTAACCCCGTGCTGTACCTGTCCTGGGAGTGTTTGATGGGGACAGTGTAGAGGGAGCTTTAGTCTGTATCTAACCCCGTGCTGTACCTATCCTGGGAGTGTTTGTTGGGGACAGTGTAGAGATAGCATTACTCTGTATCTAACCCCGTGCTGTACCTGTCCTGGGAGTGTTTGTTGGGGACAGTGTAGATGGAGCTTTACTCTGTATCTAACTGCATACTGAGTGATGAAGGTATTTCTGTTGGGACTTCTTGACACTCTGAGTGTTATGGCCTCTCACACAAGTGTGGCTCGTCCTCCACTTCATGTCCCAACATCTATGGTGTTGAGAATCAGAAATAATGCATGACCCAACTTTTCCCCCCAACCCTTTTTGACCTCCCCTTTACCAGACCCTCACTGACTGAGAATGAAAGGCAGTGGCTTTCACATTGTAGAATCTTTAAACCGAGCGGCTTGTTCTTTCTCTTCAGGTTACACAGCCTTTAATGGTGTGGATTTTGAAGGAACGTTTCACGTTAACACAATGACGGATGATGACTATGCCGGGTTTATCTTTGGCTATCAGGACAGTTCCAGCTTCTACGTGGTGATGTGGAAACAGACTGAACAAACGTATTGGCAGGCCAATCCATTCCGCGCTGTGGCAGACCCTGGAATCCAGCTCAAGGTGAGTGACTGATCTGGATTTGCTATCTTAATGTTCACTAATGGATTAGCTCCTGGACCCAGACCACACGGCCGGAGCCATCTCTACACCCAGGGCACCCCAACCCCCACTCTGTATCAGCTCCTTGGTCCCTCTCTCTCTGTCGCACCCTCCTCCCTTTAACTCCTCCCTCCATCTCAACTGCCCACCCATGTTCCCAACTCCACATCACCCACTCCGTCCCTCTTTCATACCCCCACTCTGTGTTGCCAGCTCCAAATGTGGTCAATTCTGATCTCGTATAAATAAATCTCAGTGTTTGTTCACTTTCTTTATGGCTTTTCTGTTGCATATTTCTACCTTTGTTGATTTATATATCTGCTCTTTGATAAAAACTTTGAGAGGTGAAATAATTATAGGGAAAGATCAAAGAAGGGTTGGACTATTTGGATAGCTCTTTCAAAGGACCAGCACAGGTATGATGGGTCAAATGGTGTTGTGACAGATAGCCCTAGTGGGGGTGGGGTGAGGGCAAGGGATCGAAATAGGCTAAAAGGTGGAGATAAAACGATGGATGGAAATAAATTTTTAAAATAACAGAAATAGGTGGGAAAAGAAAAATATATATTAAAAAAATATAATAATTTTTAGAAAAAAGGGGATCAAAAAGGGGGTGGGGATGGAGGAGAGAGCTCATGATCTGAAGTTGTTGAACTCAATGTTAAGTCCGGAAGGCTGTAAAGTGCCTAATCGGCACTTTCTCATCCTGCTTTTTACCCTTTATGTCACCATTAGCACATCCTTTAGCTAACATCACCACTGTCAACACCCCTTTGACCTTTTGTTTATGACATCTTTGGCAATCTCTCCTTTGCCTCCGCCTATCACTGGCCCTCTATCCAGCTCGACCTATGCCACCCCCCCTTAAACAGCTTATATTTCACCACATTTCTATCTCTCTTTAGTTCTGATGAAGAGTCATATGGACTCGAAACGTTAACTCTGTCTTCCTCTCCACAGATGCTGTCAGACCTGCTGAATTTTTCCAGCAATTTTTGTTTTTGTTTCAGATTTCCAGCATCCGCAGTATTTTGCTTTTATCTTACAGTTGAGACATTATCTCACTAACCGTTACAGAATCTCACAGTGCAGAAGAGGTCTTTTGGCCCATCAAGTCTGCACCAACATGTGGGAAACACCTGACCTACTTACCTAATCCCATTTACCAGCACTTGGCCCATAGCCTTGAATGTTTTCATGTACCAAGTGCTCATCCAGGTACTTTTTAAAGGATGTGAGGCAACCCACCTCTTCCATCCTCCCAAGCAGCACATTCCAGACTGTCACCACCCTCTGGGTAAAAAAGTTTTTCCTCACATCCCCCCTAAACATCCTGCCCCTCACCTTGAACTTGTGTCCCCTCGTGACTGACCCTTCAAATAAGGGGGACAGCTGCTCCCTATCCATGCCCCTCATAATCTTGTACACCTCGATCAGGTCGCACCTCAGTCTTCTCTGTTCCATCGAAAACAACACAAGTCTATCCAACCTTTCTTCATAACTTAAATGTTTCATCCCAGGCAACATCCTGGTGAATCTCCTCTGCACCCCCTCCAGTAAAATCACATCCTTCCTATAATGTGGCGACCAGAACTGCACGCAGTACTCCAGCTGTGGCCTCAACAAGGTTCTATTCAACTCCAACATGACTTCCCTACTTTTGTAATCTATGCCTTGATTGATAAAGGCAAGTGTCCCATATACCTTTTTCACCACCCCACTAACATGCCCCTTTGTCTTCAGAGATCTATGGATGCACACGCCAAGGTCACTTTGTTCCTCAGAACTTCCTAGTGTCATGCTGTTCATTGAATACTTCCTTGTCAAATTACTCCTTCCAAAGTGTATCACCTCACATTTTTCAGGGTTAAATTCCATCTGCCACTTATCTGCCCATTTGACCATCCCGTCTATGTCTTCGTGTAGCCCAAGACACTCAACCTCACTGTTAACCACCCGGCCAATTTTTGTGTCATCCGCAAATTTATTAATCCTACCCCCCACAGTGTCATCTGTCCATGGGAAGAGATTAAAAAATACAGCAGGTGTGCCATAAATCAGATGAGTGACTATCAGATCATGATGTGGGATGAACAGCCTTATTTTTGGATGTTCTGGGAAAAGCCAGGGCTTCTCATTATTGGGTGGAGAGATGTTACTATTGCATTGACTTGTTAAAGGCAGATTAACCAGATACAATCACAACATGCTGACATAGACAGCAATACACTCGGTGGATCTCATTAATTCAACCTTGAAAAGATACAGACATCTGAGTTCCTTTTAATCTAGTCTTTGAGAGGGTGGCAAAAGCTTTGATCTGATGATCTTTTCAAGTGAGTTATAATTGATACTAATCTCCTATACAGTGTCTGTAACGGGTTGTATCCGCTATATCACTGACTTGATTTAATGAAGACTTTCAATGTTGTCCAGCCCTCCAACTTGTAATGGAGGTAAAGGACATGTGACAATATAAACTAGCAGACCTTTGTATTGATGGAATGTCTCAATTTGCTCCAAACAGGCAGTGAAATCTCAGACTGGCCCAGGGGAACACCTGCGAAATGCCCTCTGGCACACAGGAGACACTAGCAATCAGGTCAAACTCCTGTGGAAAGACCCCAGGAATGCTGGCTGGAAAGACAACACCTCATATCGCTGGTTCCTGCAGCATCGGCCCCAGGTCGGGTATATCAGGTGAGTCATAGCCCCAGGGTCGGGAACACCAAGGGGGGTATAGGGGGGTAGGGTCAAAGCCCTAAGGTGGGGGCCATTGGGGGGGTGGGGTCATAGCCCCAAGGGTGGGGACATTAAGGGTAGGGGTGAGGTCACAGCCCAACCCTATTTCCTCATTACCTCCTCTAGGACAGTTAGTCATGTCGTCACAAACCAGAAACTGGGGAAAACTGTACCACTCAGTGACGCCTAGGTGGGGGCGAGGGTTGGGTTGTATCATTCGGTGCCCATTTTTTTAATAAGGATGAATGTGTGCAGAAAGTGGGTGATGCCTTTGTGCACCTGCTTCATCTCCCGCCACTCCCACCCAACCTTCCTCTATTCCCCACACCCGTCTCCCCCTCACCCTGCTGAATCTCTGTTTTGTTCCTGCAGAGTGCGCCTGTATGAAGGACCAGTGATCGTGGCAGATTCGGGGACAATCATTGACACCACGATGCGTGGAGGGAGACTGGGAGTCTTCTGCTTCTCACAGGAAAACATCATCTGGGCAAATCTGCGCTACCGCTGCAATGGTGAGCGGGGTGAGGGGCATCAAAGGAGTGGGTGAGAGTGGTGGGGAGTGAGGGGTAGCGAAGGAGTGGGTGAAGGAAGGTGAGGGGCATTGAAAGAGGAGTTGAGGGAGACACTGGATCATTGCTCCAAGCTGATATGGGGTCTATGGGACATTCACCAGGGGCAGCATAATGAGGTCATCAGGCCAGCGTGGTCAGCGGGCCTGGGAGCGGCTGGGAAACGGTCCGCCTCCCGCGATTGGCCCCTGACTGCGATTTCACGCTGGCGGACCAATTAAGGCCCAACCAGTGTGAAACGCGGCTCCTCACTGGTTGGGAAGGGCCGAGTGGGGGCGGGGGCCTGTTGGCCGCCGGGTCCAATGGTGACCCGGTTGCTGGTTTAAAAATGGCTCAGGCAGCCCCTGGAAGGCTGACGCGGAAGAACGTCTCCTCTGCGTCTTCAACATTCAAGCGATGGAGTCGAATGTAGCCGGAGATGCCATGCGGGAGGGCAGGTTGGGTGGGCACTCAGCCCCCTGCTTTTCTGATGAGTGCCTTGCCATCCTCCTGGAGGAGGTGGCTGCCAGGAGGGACAGCCTTGTCCCCAGAGATGGGAGGAGACTGCCACACCTCACCAAGAGGGCATGGGAGGAGGTGGCAGCACTGGTGAGCAGCCATGACGTGGTGCAGCACATTTGGGTGCAGTGCTAGAAGAGGTTCAATGACCTCAATGTCAGGAAGGATCAGGAAGGGTGAGTACCGTTGGCATGGGTCAACGTGCAGAAATGTTAAGGTCTGGCCGTTCCCCGTGGACCTCAGGGGTGCTAGAGTCTGATTGCCAACTGTTAATCACACCAGAGCTGGCCAAGGGGATGAGCCCTGGCTGCTTGGACTGAGTATCTGGGAGGTGTTTCTCAGCTGGAGTTGGCCAGGCTGCAATGGCGCTGCAGGTAGACAGTGGACTAATCAATGCACCTCTGTCCTTTCAGAAGAAGATGAGCCATAACCAAGCAGAAAGGGCAAGTACAAGTGGAGGCCCCCCTCAAAACCTGCTGCTGCTCTCCTGGTTCGAGCAGGATGCCCTGGAGCTGGAGAGCCAGTACGTTCCCTGTGCAACCAGGCGTGGAGAAGCAGGGGTGTCAGATGAAGATAAGAGCGCAGTGCAGAGAGGTGCAAATTTTGGATTGTGCAGCCATTCTATTGTAGTCCCTTCATTGATGTGAGCCTCGAACCTGGAGACCCCATTGATCATTGAAAGGCAATGGTGCCATGATGCAGATCACCATTGTCTCACCAGGGTGCCTGGCATGTAGAGTGACAGTGTGATGACTTTAACTAATGACATGTCCTTGCTCTCCCTTTTAGGTTTGACTGCACACAAACGCCCTGTGGACTCCGAAGCGCCACCCCTGATGCCAGAGTATCATCGGGCTTCACTCCACTTGCACCTGCGCCACACCCTCTCTCTGTAGCAGGCACCAGCGCAGATACCAGCACCTCGGTGGGCATTAGATTAATGGCTAGAATGTCGGTGCACATTGGTGAGGGCACTTCACACTCGCTTGAGATGCAGGTGGAGGCAGAGAGGGCCCAGGGAGCCAAAAGTCGGAGGGCTGCTGGAGACCAGAACGATGCTCAGGTGAAGGCAGATGATGAATCTCTGGAGTCATCCATTGGTGGCAGATGTTGGATGTCCAGCAGGATGTCGGGAGGATCTGTTGGAGATCCATGAGGGTCTGCACGCCTTGGTCTCCGTTGTGGAGGAGTCCATGTGGGGCATAAGCACTGCATTGACTTTCATGACTGAGTGCACTGCCTCCTCCATGGACAGAGTGGCGACTCTCATGGAGAGGCAACTCCAGGAACAGAGTCAGGGGTTCCTGGGATTGCACTCGGACTTGCAAGCCCTCACACAGGCAACGACCTCAGGTGGTCAGTGCCAGTGTGGTAGATGGATTGGGCACCCAGTATCCCAGCTAGGTGCCCATCCATCAATGGAGAGCAGGGAGGTCCAGAGCGACCTCACATTGACGCACAAGCTGCTTGTCGTCTCTGCGGGCTCCACTTAAGGCACACCGGATGATGACAGCAGCTCCTCCGCCCCTCTGCCAGTGACCGTGGCATCCAATGAGGCTGCAGCGTCTGGGGAGATGCCAGGCATGGCGCTGGCCGCTTCCTCCCAGGCGGGGCCAGCACAGGCTCCATGGGCCAGAGGATGACCGCCAAGGTCATCAAGGCCAACAGGACAGCAGAGTCAAAAAAACAGATAAAAACAAAAAAACTGCGGATGCTGGAAATCCAAAACAAAAACAGAATTACCTGGAAAAACTCAGCAGGTCTGGCAGCATCAGCGGAGAAGAAGAGTTGATGATTCGAGTCCTCATGACCCTTCGACCGAACTGAGTGAATCCAAGAAAGGGGTGAAATATAAGCTGGTTTAAGGTGTGTGGTGGTTGGGGGGGTGGCGGGGGGGGGGGGGGGGGTGGTGGTTTGGGTAGGGGGAGAGAAGTGGAGGGGGTTGGTGTGGTTGTTGGGACAAACAAGCAGTGATAGAAGCAGATCATCAAAAAATGTCACAGACAACAGAACAAAAGAACACATAGGTGTTAAAGTTGGTGATATTATCTAAACAAATATGCTAATTAAGAATGGATGATAGGGCACTCAAGGTATAGCTCTAGTGGGGGTAGGGGGAGCATAAAAGATTTTAAAATATTTAAAAATAATGGAAATAGGTGGGAAAAGAAAAATCGAAATAATTTATTGGAAAAAACAAAAGGAAGGGGGAAGAAACAGAAAGGGGGTGGGGATGGAGGAGGGAGCTCAAGACCTAAAGTTGTTGAATTCAATATTCAGTCCGGAAGGCTGTAAAGTGCCTAGTCGGAAGATGAGGTGCTGTTCCTCCAGTTTGCGTTGGGCTTCACTGGAACAATGCAGCAAGCCAAGGACAGACATGTGGGCAAGAGAGCAGGGTGAGTGTTAAAATGGCAAGCGACAGGGTGGTTTGGGTCATTCTTGCGGACAGACTGCAGGTGTTCTGCAAAGCAGTCGCCCAGTTTACGTTTGGTCTCTCCAATGTAGAGGAGACCACATTGGGAGCAACGAATGCAGTAGACTAAGTTGGGGGAAATGCAAGTAAAATGCTGCTTCACTTGAAAGGAATGTTTGGGCCCTTGGACGGTGAGGAGAGAGGAAGTGAAGGGGCAGGCGTTACAACTTTTGCGTGGGCATGGGGTGGTGCCATAGGAGGGGGTTGAGGAGTAGGGGGTGATGGAGGAGTGGACCAGGGTGTCCCGGAGGGAATGATCCCTACAGAATGCCGATAGGGGGGGGGTGAAGGGAAGATGTGTTTGGTGGTGGCATCATGCTGGAGTTGGCGGAAATGGTGGAGGATGATCCTTTGAATGCGGAGGCTGGTGGGGTGATAAGTGAGGACAAAGGGGACCCTATCATGTTTCTGGGAGGGAGGAGAAGGCTTGACAGCGGATGTGCGGGAGATGGGCCGGACACGGTTGAGGGCCCTGTCAACGACCGTGGGTGGAAAACCTCGGTTAAGGATGAAGGAGGACATGTCAGAGGAACTGTTTTTGAAGGTAGCACCATCGGAACAGATGCGACGGAGGCGAAGGAACTGAGAGAATGGGATGGAGTCCTTACAGGAAGCGGGGTTTGAGGAGCTGTAGTCGAGGTAGCTATGGGAGTCTCTCAGAGGATCATTAATCTTTGGAATTCTCTTCCCCAGAGAGCAGTGGAGGCTGGGTCACTGAATATATTCAAGACTGAATTAGACAGATTTTTGATTGACAAGGCAGTCAAAGGTTATGCTGGGGTGGGGGACAGGCAGGAAAGTAGAGTTAAGGCCATAATCAGATCAGCCATGATCTTGTTGAATGGTGGAGCAGGCTCAATGGGCCGAATGACTCATTCTTTCCTATCTCTTATGTTCTCATACCTTCAAAGATAAAAGACTATGTAGAAGGGCAAAATAATTGAGGTGTTAAAGGAATATTGAGAGAAAGTGTTCTCTGAAGGGTGGTGGGTGCGGTGGTGGTGGTGGTGGTGGGGGGGAACAAGAGGGCGTCCCCAGGCAGAGGAGCCTTTTTCCCCATTTTCCTCAAGAAACTGCTCACTGCCATAGTGCAATAGGTCACTGATGATTCAGTCACTGTCCACAAGCAAGTAATTCAACCCACCATAGGGCATTAACCACGCCTCCCCGCAACTCCACATTCCCTGTTTCTCCTCTGCATCCCTCTTTGTCCCCTTGCCTCCAGCCTCCCTTAATTGTTCTGCTTTTGCCTTCCTCAGACACGATTCCAGAAGATTTCCACCCAGCACAACTTCAGTAGCAGTTTTGAAGAGTGCAGCCTGAATTCCTAAACCCACAAAAGCCTTTAGAATTTATAACCCTGGCAAGTGACAACCTCTCATCAAACTTTCAATCAACATTTCTGGAACCTTCCCCACAGTTTTCCAGTGAAACCAATAACTCCAACAATTGGACCCTCCCTAGACGATGTGAAAGAAGAGACCTCAGACAAATCATCAGTGTTCAGTCATCCGTCCAAAGTCTTGTCACTCACAATCAATCAGTTGGTTGGTTGCTGGAGTTCACTTTGTTCTTCGTCACTTCTATCTTTGGTATTCAGGAAACGGAAAAGTTTAGTAAATGTTACAACAGCACAATCTGATTTGCAGACATTGATGCAAAGGAGGAGCGAGACTGAGTGAAGTTGAGATTGGTTTTGGTCAGTGTTGGAGCTATGCTCAATGAGCAAGATAGAATTATTAAAACGTACAACACAGTGTTCGATCTGTCATCTGTGCTGTCTCTTACTGCCATTGTGCTTTGTCCCACATCCCCGCTTTTTGTCCATAACCCGGTAAGTTCCTCATCCTCAAATACTTGTTCAGCTCCCTTTTAAAATTACTTACCCAAAAAGCTTTTATCACCTATTCAGGTGGAGGGTTTTATTTTTGCTTAACATCTGAGAATATTTCTCCTTGTTTTCCCTCCAGGTATTTTTTCCCCAATTATTTTGAATCAAGACATCTGCTTATTGAACCCCCTCAACAGAGAAAATAGTTTTTCTCTATCTATCAAAGCTTCTCATTACCATGTAAACCTGTTAGCTTACCTCTTAACCTTCTGCCAACTGAAGTCCTTCTTCCCTGGTAAAATCCTAGTTAAACTTCTCTATACATTTCCTAAGGCCTTAAGCGTGATACCCAGATTAAAGGTCTTGAGATATTGCCGAGCACTTCAGTCATTCACTTGCCCGATTTTACCAAATCCCAATTGCCAATCTTGCCCCCTTTCTTAGGCTTGGTGAGGAGTGTAGCGGCTATTTATAGCTCCAGAGCTAAATCAAAATAGTGGTGGCAAGATACACAGGACTCACATCCCAGACCCCCAGTTGCCAACTCCTCTCCTCATTCTGTTAATATTCAACAGAAAAACAGCATCAGGATGTGGGACTGTTTTTTGGAGGTTGGTGTTTGCTCCCCCATCAGGTTTCGTTCTTTCGCTCTTGACATCGCCACATCCACTCAAAATGTCACCTCATCGCTGCACTTCAGGACTAGTTTGCGACTTTCAAATACCCATTTACCATCTGACAAGCGCAGAACCCAGATTCTAAACTTCTACAACGCTGGAAAGAAACTGTCAATAGTCAGGGACAGACACATGTGGGCAAGGGCAAAGCAACAAACAAGAGCGACAGACAGATTGACAGCTTTTAACCAATGCATTGCTTCGAAATAGTCTTGTTTATATTTGCACACTATTAGTTTTATATGGACTTTATCAGCATGGAATTTAACTGAATCAAATGTGACCCAGGTATAACCCATAAAATATAGCATTTTAATTCACTACAAAGATTTTCTCAATAAAACTTTTCCTGCATGTGTAAAAACAAAATTATATAAATACTCCTCCCACCAAGTGAGCAAAGATTGTTTCTTCTTCATAACAGTTTGATACAGGAGCCGGCTAAATGACCTTCTGCAATACCTGATTCTAGGAGACACCAATGTATTTATACTGCATCTTTACACAACTGAAATATCTCAAAAGTGTGTCACATTCCATTCATTACTCTGAGGTACAGTTACTGTTATTATGTAGTCAGGCCTGGCAAATTATAACCAACACTTAGCAACATTCAGTTAATTTATATTTGGTGGTGTTATCTGAGAGAGCCGTTCTACTCTTTCCAATATTGTCACAGGATCTTCAACACCACCTGACAAAGGCCTCTCTCAACTTCATGTTTCATCCACAGGACTGTACTTTTGGCAGTGCAGCATTCCCACCGGAAGCCATTGGATAAGGTGAACAAAGATTATGTGTACTCCACCACTTCAGTAACACATACAAACACTCCCAGGACAGGTACAGCACGGGGCTGGATACAGAGTAAGAGTTCCTCTACACCAATTCTTTCCAAACTATTTTCCAATGTGACCCCATTTTAAAACGTGAAAATTAATGTGACCCCAAACACCAACAAAAACATAACAGCAATAAAACAGCATAGCAACATTCATAATAATTATAAAAGTTTGCATATTATAGATCCACATCAAGTACTATCTCAAAATGTTATTATTTTATGTACTCACAAGTCTATTATTTTATCTGGGCTGCTGCAGCTCATAGGCCTTGACCAGGAAGCAGTGGATCTGACTGATGTTCACATTTCCATCCATCATTATGGATTTATAGCAACACCACATCGAGGTTCCCTATTCTTGACAATATTGATTTTAATGTGAGACATGTCAACTAATTTTCTACTAAGGGTTTCAAATGACACAAAATAAGTTTTATAGCCCTAGTGGCTGCAGCTTCACTATGGATTCTGCTACACACAATGCAGCTTTACAATAAAATAAATTCAAGGTACTTGACGGTGGAGCCATGCTCCTTCCAATAGGGGGCAAGTGTAAAGTGGAGTGCTTCTGAACAGACACAGAACAAAACATGCACCATTTACTGGCAAATTGAGGTTTTAGCTGAGCTTTCCATTTTCTCCAGTGACGAGAAACCTGAGTGAAGCCCTTCCCCCTCCATACACACTCTGTAAACAGCACCCACCCCCACCCCTTTCACACATACTGTAATCAACTCCTCCCCATTCCAAACATAGGCACACTGCAATCTACCCTTATACCCCACCCACCAACACACACACAGGTCAGCAAGCCGGTGGCGAGGAGTGGGGAGGTGCAGCGGGTTTGACAGCCCGAGTATGTCTGAGACCCGGCAGGTGACATATTTAAATGGGCTTGAGAAGAAGAAAAAAATCTAAAGACAGGTAAGGCGGGCACCACCAGGGACTGGGTGTGGGGCACAGTATCAGAGAAGGGGGAGCTTGTGACCCAAATCCACGTTTCTGCTCAACCCAGTTTGGGAACCGCTGCTGTACAATGTCCCCATCAAACACTCCCAGGACAGGTACATCACAGGGTTAGATACAGAGTAAAGCTCCCTCTACACAGTCCCCATCAAACACTCCCAGGACAGGTACAGCACGGGGTTGGATAAGAGTAAAGCTCCCTCTACACTGTCCCCATCTAACACTCCCAGGACAGGTATAGCATGGGGTTAGATACAGAGTAAAGCTCCCTCTACACTGTCCCCATCAAACACTCCCAGGACAGGCACAGCACGGGGTTAGATACAGAATAGAGCTCCGTCTACGTTACAGCACAGGGTTAGATACAAAGTAAAGCTCCCTCTACACTGTCCCCAGTTTGTGAAATATCTGTGACTTGCACCTTTTATGTTCTGAAAATCTCCTGCTCCTGGGCCATCTGTGTGGCTGTAAAGTGGGGAGAGAGTCAGCTTTCAGGCTTCAGGAAGCGAGATTATATTAAGGTGCGAAGGGCTGCGAGCAGAAAACCGTTGAACTTTAATTACATTTCATTTACAAAGACAGAAGCCTCACACAAACATAAACTTTAAAAAACATTTACAATTTAAAATGAAGATCTTTTGACAGTCTGTCAGTACAAGTTATGGTTTGCATTATATCTGAAATCCACTTCAAAATTCCCAAGTTTATTTATAAAAACAAGACATCAGAAAAATAAATAAATGTTGATGAGTTTGAGGACAGAATCTGATTAAAATGAGTCTGGGGGAAGCTGCTTTGCTGCATCTCTATGAAAAGAAAGATTTTGCTGCCAATTAATTTTCTGAGTCCGTATGGTGGGAATGAGTGAACTGCTCAGGGTCCGGTGTATACATCTGTTCCTCTGCAAGAGGATGAGAGGACTAAGAGATCTCAGGTTAGCTCCAAGTCAAGCAAGTCTCTCCCAACTTGGGGTATTATTTCAATGTGATGTGGTTACAAAGTGCTGCTCAATTAGCATTTATTATCAAGACTCTTGCGTTGAGATTTTTTCGGGTGTTAGTGACTAAAATGAATCCTGAAAGTACAGACGGTTCAAAAAGGTTAAAATAAAGAATACAACAAGGATTAAGGGGATGTAACTGGATGTTAAGGAGCCATTTTCTTTTATTACCTGAGCATCTGTGTGAGATTTGTATTGTTTCTGGTCCATTTTCATAAATATCTTTTCACAAAGATTACAAGTTCTAGTGATTAGTTTGGTACAAATGTTTTCTTCTTACATGAAATGGAAGTGAAGAGAAAAGTTTTAAATTCTTCAGTTCTAGGCTAACTGTAAATTTCCTCATGGCTCAAAATCTAAAGTGAATCTGGATTAAAAATAAACACCAGATGATCTTAAACCTTCTATTCAATGCTGCATCTTGATTTTTTTACAGTAATTCTTTGAGCAGTTTTAAAAATACTCCCAGTAAATAGTTCAGAGAGGTAACAGTACAAGAACCTTTTCCAATTCTCACCAAACAGAAGCAATCTCATTTAGCATTATCGAGACAAGATTCCACTGTGGGCTTTTAACAGTGACTAAGGACTGTTTGTAGCAACAATCATTTGTTGATCAAGGCTCCTCAATTTAGATCGTTTGCCAATCAAAGAACTACACTGATATATCTAAATTTTATGAGTGGAATCAGCATTACACATCAGGGTTGTAATGAACTAAGGGAAAACAAATACAAAAATACCTCAGCAAGGGTGAGAAATTAATCACACACTCACTATCTCTAACAGGATACCCTGGTATAATCTACAGCATTCAAGTTAAAGGCACACCTGGCTCTGCTCTGTGTTGTACGACACCTACTATATTGGTTCTCGTGGTGATGTACTGCTAGGTACAATACCCTACAAAGAACCACCTCTTTGGTGGCAGCACAATATCATTCCTGGCAGTGGATACACAGGAGTTACTGGGGTAGGCAAATACACTACCGTAATCTTTGAATTCCAGAGTTTTGTGTAGTTTAGAGAAGTTGTGTTATTAACATGTGTGCTGACAGTTTGCAGTCTGACTAATGACAGCACACAGCATTGCCTTCTAACTACTGACCTGGAATTTTCTAGGTAGCCTCCAACCATCTCTAACACAAACCCTTGCAGGTGATACAGTATCAAAATGACATAAGTCCAGCTGATGTCTGACTGCACCAGTCACTGTAAGGAATACAGTCCCAGGAAGGTGGTGTTGTACAGCACACCATAACTGGATGGTTGTGGAGTGAGAGAGGGGGGAAAGCCTGACACTTCAATTTGCCTCAGCTATGACAGGTTCTGGTATTACTTGTATGGAGTAAGGAGAATTAGAACTATTAAAAGGACCGCATGAGCAAGCAGTCTGCTAATTCTGTAATCAGCTGCCAATTATTGATAGAATGATACAGCACAAGAGGTCATTTGTCCCATCATTCCTGTGTCAACTCTTTTGTCAATGACCCTCAATGTGTCTTGTTACCAGCCCTTTTTTCAAAAAAAATGTTCACGTTATGTGAGTGCTTCTCATCCCATATTGCCCATCCCTAACTACATTGGATATATGGCACAGAAACAGGCCATTCGGCCTAACCAGTTCGTGCTGGTGTTTATGCTCCACTCAAGCCTCCTCCCATCTTTCCTCAGCTAAATCTATTATCGTAACCTTCTATTCCCTTCTCCATCATTTTCTAGTCCAGCCTCCCCTTAAATGCATCTATTCTATTCACCTTAACCACTCCCTGTTCTAGCGAGTTCCACGTTCTCACCATTCTCTAGGTAAATAGGTTTTTTCTGAATTCCCTATTGGATTTCTCGATGACTATCTTATATTGACGGCCTCTAGTTCTGCTCTTCCCCACAATAGGAAACATTCTTTCTGTATCCACTTGATCAAAACATTTCAGAATTTTAAAAATCTCTAATAGGTCACCCCTCCAACAGAGACCCAGCCTGTCAATCCTTTCCTGACCTGTATACTCACATTTCTGGTATAATTCTTGTAAATCATCTCTGCACCCTCTCCATTGTCTCTATCATTTTTATAATATGGCGACCAGAACTGCATGCAGTACTTGAAGTGTGGTCTAACCAAGGTTCGATAGCAGGTTTAGCACGTCCCTACTTGTCAAGTCTATCCATCTGGAGCTTGGTTTGTTTTTTTTTTTAAATGGCCTTGCTAACCTGTGGCACAAATATTAGTGATTGATATATTTGTACTCTGAGATCCCTTTGCTTCCCTACCCCACCCAGACTCTCATCTCCCAAGTAATAAGCAACCTCCCTATTCTTCCTACCAAAATGTGCTAGCTCACACTTATCGGTATTGAACTTAATTTGACAATTATTTGCCCATTCTGCAAGTTTATTAATATCCTCCTGTAATTTGTTGCAGTCCTCCTCAGTATTGACCATGCCTCCAATTTGATGTTATCCACATATTTAGAAATTGTGTTTTTGATTCCAAAGTCCAAATCGTTAATGTAAATTATGAACAGCAGTGGTCCCAGCACTAATTCCCACCTTCTACAGCCTGAATAACTACTCTTTCCTCCCACTCTGTTTTCTGTCTTGAAGCCAGATAGCAATCCATTCAGTCACTTGCCTCAACTCCACATTATCTGACCTTATTCATTAGTCAATTGTGGGCACCTTATCAAAGGCTTTTTTGAAAATCCAAATAAATTACATCTACTGCATTACCATTGTCTACCCTCTTAGCTCCTCAAAAATTTCAACAAGTTGGTCATACAAGACATTCCTTTTTGAAATCCATGCTCACTATTCATAACTATTGAGAAGGTGCTGATGAACTGCTTTCTGTTACTGTAAACAGTTTTCCCTTATTTATTCTAAAACCATTTTAATTTTGAACACCTCTATCAAATTTCCCCATAACCTTCTCTGGTCTGAAGAGAACTCCAGCTTCTCCAAATTATCTGAAGTCCCTCATCCCTGAAAATTCCAGTAAAGTTCCTGTACTCTCTCACCAAGGCTTTTCACATCCTTCTGAAAATGTGGTGCACAAAATTGAACACAATACCCCAGCTGGGGCCTAACCAGTATTTTATAAATAATTCATTTGCTTTTGTACTCTATGTCTATATTAAGCCAAGAACCCCAATATGTTTTTTTTTAAAAAAATGCCATCTCAATTTGTCCTGCCACCTTCAAAGATCTGTGTACTTACACTCGACCTTTAGTTTATATTCAGAGATAAAAACAAAAATACTGCGGATCCTGGAAATCCAAAACAAAAACAGAAATAGAAATACCTGGAAAAACTCAGCAGGTCTGACAGCATCGGCGGAGAAGAGCACAGTTGACGTTTCGAGTCCTCATGACCCTTCCGAGGACTCAAAACGTCAACTGTGCTCTTCTCCACCGATGCTGGCTGACCTGCTGAGTTTTTCCAGGTATTTCTATTTCTGGTTTTGCTTTAGTTTATATTGCCTCCCCTCATTTATCCTTCCAAAAGGTAACCTACAAATTTCTCTGTGTCAAATTTCATCTGCCATGTGTCTGTCCATTGCACCAGTCAAATCTGTTGCCTGTTATCATCCTCTTCATTGTTTACCACATTTCTGAATTCCATGTCATCTGCAAAATTTGGAATTATGCCCAGTACACCAAAGTCTAAGTTGCTAATATATATCAAATATCTGGAGCACAGCACTGTATACCTCCCTCCGGCTGGAAAAATGGCTGCTCACCACTACTTTCTACTTTGTACCTTAACAAATTTTGTATCCACGCTGCCCCTGTCCCTTCAATCCCATGGACTTTAATTTTGCTAACATGTCTATTTTGGTACTTTATCAAACACCTTCTGAAAGGCCATATACACATCAACTGCATTACCCTCAACAACTCTCTCTGCCACTATGTTGAAGAATTTGATCAAGTTAGTCAAACATGATTTTCTTTTACCAAATCTGTGCTATGGTTCACTTATTAGCCCATAGCTTTCCAAATGTCAATTAATTTTGCCTCAGGTTGTTGTCTGTTTTCCTATTACTGATGTTAGGCTGACTGATCTCTAGTTGCCAGGTTTATTCCTCCCTTTGGCACCACTGCAATATTCAAGGAGCATTTTAGACAGTTGTTATAGTGTCCCGTGATTCATCTTACTCCCCTAAAGTGATGGCAATTTTAAAGGAACCATTGATTGTAAAGCATTTTGGGGCATCCTAAGGTCATGCAAGTTCTTTACATCTTCATTTCCAAGCATGATGTATTTGGCCAAAATAGTGCCAGGACTTTCATTCAGATTTGTCTTTTTTAATGCTTGTTCTTGGAATCATGTTATTAGTGTAACAGTCGTTAATTTCCATCAAGTGTCCATCCAATTTCCTTTTGAAATCATTGATCGTCTCTGCTTCCACCACCCTTTTTGGCAGTGAGTTCCAGGTTGTTACCATTCATTGCATAAAAAAATTCTTCCTCACATTCCCCTCTCCCCGTATCTCTTGCCCCAAACCCTAATCTGTGCCCCCTTGTCTTTGTATATAATGTGTTAACACATAGAGAGGAAAATCCAGATGTAACGTTAATTTGCTCATGATAGTTTAATCCTAGTAAAATATTCTTCTCAAATACACACATAGCTCCCAATATTGCCATGTAACTTGACCTCTTAACTCCTGATTATAGCTGCAAGTTTAGCCCTTTGCTGATTATAATTCAGCCCTCTCTTAAGAGTAAAGATATCAGATATATCCAACCCTCCTCATCATGGTCTCAGCTCCTTCGCCATAAATGCCAAAGATCAGATTTTATTCTCACTAAATCGCTCACTGAAGATAAAACAGAATATCTGAAGAAGGCATTTACAACACCAAGATTATTTTGAATGATACAACAACTTATAGTTACATGGGGTCCCCAAGTCTCATGTTTTCACTGGAACCTCACAGTCTGGGTGATCTGTCTCAGACATTAAACCACTCCGTCACTCGTGGATAACAAATCCCATGGACTCTGATTTTATGAAGTGTTTATGGTTTATTTTACATTCACTCTGAAGGCGGCCTACAGCTCTCTGAAGATTCCTCTCAGATTCTCCAACCTCAGGCTCCAGGCAAGAGAAAGGGGAATGGAGACAAAGTTAACCTTTCAACATGAGCAACATTCTGTCAGCCAACAACATTCATCCTGTGCAGCATCAATAGCACTACCACCCTGGGGGAAACCTCTGGAACTCAGTAATACCGCAAGCAGAATGTCTTGAATTACTCTCTCCAGCTTGGTCAACTTTAGGAAGAGAGAGAGCAGGAAACCAGGGAACAAGAGTTCAATTGACTATAGCAGCAGCAATCAACACAAGCCTGCATCGCTCCCACAAAAGCCTCAAGGAACCTAAATGATAATAGCTCTGGATTAACCCTCATACAAATCCCAGGCAGACAACAGTCATGCATATACTGAATGTAAACTCATTAATGTCTCACGCATGGGTATGCACCAATATCTAGTGTGTTCCGTTAGGGCTATACTCCTGATGCATCTGTATTAGCTGTCATCTCATCTGCAAATGCAACCAGGGAGCATCTTACTTTAAAGAACTGAATTAAACAGAAACTTTATCCTCAACACTTATAACTGATTCAGACTCCTTGTAGTGCGGGAACCCTGGTGGGAAATCATAAGGCTGATGAACAAATACAGTTCATCATGAGAATGGACATGATGTAAAACATAGTTGTTTATATGTTAGAAGTGGTGTGAAACACATTATTTAGATTTCACTTCTATCTGCATATTATATGATCTAGGCATTTCCATCTTTTCTCCAACCCATGCCTCACTCCTAATTTTCTGTTTATTGCATTAAGTGGGAACGTTAAGTTGTTCACGATAAACCAGACATTTCAAATTCTGAACTCTGTTTGAAATGGTAAGTTATCAGAATATTAGGCTCAATTATAATGAATTAAATATTAGCCACCTGATTTTACTTTAAACTAAAAATTGCTAAATGTCCAGAAACTGACCCCTCACGAGACAGACTGTTGGTAAGTTGGGTTTTCCCCCATCACAAACTTTTTAATTTATTTTTTGTGTGTAACAAAGAAAGATGTTATGGAGCACTTGAAATTTCTTTCCAAATTGCAGGGATAATGTTAAGATGGAAAGAGTGCAAAACTACAGTAGTGCAGCACGTGAGGCGCACAGACTATGCAACACTGTAGAGTTACAGCACAAGACCCATCACGTTGCAATACTGCTGTATTGGTGCAGTAATGCAGCAGTGTCAGGCACAGCACATTGCAGCACTGCTGTAATGCACAGTGTGAGGTACAGCAATGGCCTGGTCAAGCAGCACAAGGCTTTTGAGATCTGCAGCAATTCTGGTCAGGTCATAACACATCACACCAGAGCTTCAAACATTAGGTTCAGAATTGACAGCTGAGCTGTAACAAGCTCTCTATTTGCCTTTTCTATGGGGAATTGACATAAAATAAACTGGCAGTAACTGATTGATATCAAATGAGCCAAGTATCAAGAACATAACGAATTTTTAAAAATCATTCTGTACATTAGAGCTCAGAGTAACACTGGCTGTGATTTATAGACTTCACTCAGCCACCCAAGTATGACTCCAACACTGGGTGGTGTGCAGACACACAGCAGCACATGTTGCACCTCCTATTGTTGGAGTATTGTGTGGGCAGGTGCCAGTAAAGTGCTGGACACTGATACCCAAGGTGGGGAGACTGCCCTGATTGGAATAAAGTTGCACACTGTTGGGCACAGTATTTGTTTCTACATATTGCACCAGGGTAGGAACATTCAACACCCCAAGGTTTCTATACAATTTACACAAAAGGTCACTGGGCCCTGGCACTCAGAAAACCAACTTCTATTCTTGTGGTTCTGACCAGATTATTCATCAAACACTGATCCAGGCAGATAAATAGTGTTACTAACAGGAGGCCATTCAGCCCCTCAAACCTGTTCTGCCATTCACATCCCAAGAACGAATAAAAAACATAATTAGATGGTGGTTGATCTGAACCTCAGCTACTTATCCATTTGCTCCTGATCTGTTGATAATCTGGCCCCAATAAAGCTATCCACCTCAGCCCTGAAAGTTCCAACTGACTCTCAGCCTTTATCGGGGATAGAATTCCAGAATTCAACGACCGTTTGTGTGAAGAAGCGCTTTCTGTTATCACCTCTGAATGGCATGACTCTAACTTGGAGGTTCTTCTCCCTTGTTCTGGACTTCACCAGCCCACACCCCCACCCCAATCAGAAGAAACAGTTTCTCTCCATCGACCCATCAACTTCTTTAAAGGAGTTTTAAGCACCCCAATCAGATCACAGCTTAATCTACTAAAATCACAGAAATACAAACTAGGTTTGTGTAACCTGTCCTCATAATTTAACCCGTTTAGCCACAGTATCATTCTGGTGAATCTACACATCACATCTTCCAAGGCCAATATATCCACTGTGAAGCGCAGTAGCCAGGACTGAATGCAGCTACTCTGCATGGGCCAATGCAGTTCTGTATAACTGTAACATAATTGCCATCCTCTATAACCCAGCCCCTTGAGATTGCGGTAAATATCCCATCAGTCCTTATCGTTGCTTTTTGTATCTGTTCACTAGTGCTTAGTGAACCTCTAAAGCTTTCTGCTCCTCCACAGTTCTTAGCTTCTCACCATTTTGAAAATACTCTGATCTATCAAATGAAAGTGGATGCCCTTACACTTTCCCACATCGAACTCCACTTATTACAACTTTTCCCACTCACTTAGTCTAACAATGTCCCTTTGCAACTTTCTGCTTCCATCTAAACTCTTTATTGTTCCATCAGATTCTCTATCCTTTCAAATAAGTTATTGATAAATGTGGTGGAAAGTTGAGACCCCAGAATAGATCCTGGGAGACATTTAAAAATAAAAACTATTGAAGAAAAATGCCTATCATTTATGTCAATGTGTATTCAAGAGTGCTGTAGTGTAACCAGAGTGATGAGACACAGAAGATTAACACACATCAGTGTGTGTGATGGAGTATGAACACGTTAGTGACAGGGGTTTAACATGTGTTAGGGCATGATAAAGGATTAACACATGTTAATGTGTGGAGAATTAGCAGAGTATGAGTGTCAGAGTATGAGACAGAGGTTTAACAGACATATTAGAGTACGTGATGGAGGATTAACACACGTTAGAGCGTGATGATAGATTAAAGTATTGGTGCATGAAGGATTAACACGTGTTAGAGCATTATGAACTATTAACACATGTTAATGTGTGTAATACAGGATCAACACAGGTATGTTGGAGAGTATGTGATGCGTATGCACTTGCTTCATCAGGGCTGGACAGAGAAAGGGAATATAAATAGGAGCAGTAGATGACCACATGGCCCATCGAGCCTGCTCCACCATTCAATATGATCATGGCTGATCTTCTGCCTCAACTGCACTTTCCCACCCACTCCCCATATCCCTTGATTCCGAGATCAAAAATACACCCACTTCAACCTTGAATATACTTAATGATGGCGCATCCACAACCTTCCGGGGTCGAAAATTCCAAAGAGTCACAGCCTGAGTGAAGAAATTTCTCATCTCAGTCCTAAATGATCGGTTCCTTATCCTGAGACTTGCCCCCATGTTTTCGATTCCACAGCCAGGGGAAAACAACCTCTCAGTGTCTACCCTGTTAAGCCCCTTCAGAAGCTTGTATATTTCAATAAGATCACCTCTCATTCTTCGAAACTCCAGAGAATATAGATCAAATTTACTCAGCCTCTATCATAGTACAACCCTTATCCCAGGGACCAATGTGGTGAACCTTCATTGTACTGCTTTCAATGCAAGTATATCATTCCTTAGATATGGAGATCAAAAGTGTGTACCGTACTCTAGGTGTGGTCTCATTAAAGCTACAAGTGTAGCAAGACTTATTTATCCTTGTACTGCAATCCCCTTACAATAAAGGCCAACATGCCATTTGCCTTCCTAATTGCTTGTTGTACCTGCATGCTAACGTTGTGTTCCTTGCCTTGCACAATTGTCTAGTACTGACAGAAACTTGCTACAGCATAAAACTGCCCAGCAACCGATGAAAGATTCTCAGGACTTTAAAGTTTGTATATTAGTGGTAGGAGATAGTGGCAATTTAGTGTTCTAAGAGACATTAGTAGGACTCAGATATGCCAAAAGTGGCATATGGCTAGACAGACCAGCAGCCAGACAGACCAATGCCAGCTTAGCGTCTTGAACTAATATTTGTGATTCTGTTGTGACAAATAATTCACTTGTGCAGGTAACATTTGACACAAACGGTTTTATCTTGTAGTGGATGTGTTGGGAGCTGGTCCCACAGCATGTAGTGTTTGTGACAGCCCTCCTTGTCCACACACAGGACTGAAAAGTGCAGCAAAGGCTCTGTAAAGCCACTTGGGTCCACCCTTGATGTGGGCAACACCATTATCGAACATCCTTCCAGCAGTTGGCATCGAGCCTTTCCCCCTTGAGGAACACCAAATTAATATTTCTGCCTTTTCTTTTGTTTCAATGGCCAGTGATGAGCTGCAAAATGTTGTAAGTGTTGCTGGTCACAGCAACGACTGGCTGTGGGGGCTAAGAATGATTGAATGCCACGCTTACAGCTCACATACTTCACAAGAACCGGAGGGAAGGATGTGTGTCTAATGGGGAGAGGGTGATTATAGAGCCACCTGAAGTTAGACATTAATACAGGGACTGAATGAGAATTGGTACAGCTGGAATTGGCAGCAAACACTAATCTTTGACCGGCACACATTGTCAAGATTCTTTTTTAAAAGCTGCTGGAAAAAAGTAAATGAAAGGGACACAAACGGGAGCAAGAACTCGCCCCTGTTAAATATTGGCTGTAATACAATTTCTGTCCATGCACTTAGCTCTTGTGTCAGATCAATCTCAGATCAGTCTCTTGTTCACTTTCTCAGCAACATACAACAAGGCAGTGGCTTTTGCTGAACATAAGCACAGTGAAAGGGAATGGGGCAGGAGAAAGAAATCACAGACAAATATAAAAATATAAATAAGAATCGAACAGCACAGAAAGTACAATGGCAACAGCGCACTGAAGAGTGTGTTGGACGGGTGACTTCAGGCTAAATGATAACGTCACCATACTGTTGGCCTGGAGCTGCCGAGTGTTACTGCCAGTTGTTACCTCACAGGTACATTTCAAATTACTTGTAAACCTGCCAATGATAACAATCCACTGACAACCCACTGTAATTATGAGGGCAATATAAATAGGAGAACAAAAAATAAAAACAAGAGGCCTGGGGATCTGATGGAGTCAATGAAACGCTGCAATGGAGGAGTGCGCCACATAGCTGAAAGCGCTATACTTGGTTCATTCAGGATCGCAGAGTTGCAAGCTCAGAACAAGAAGCGGAATTCATTGCACGTTACGCTCTCACGTTAACATCATTCCATCAATTGCACTCGGTTGCTCAATTTCCGCTCCCTGGCGGGTTTTTGGCCTGCTTCCCCAATTTGTCTTAGGTCTGAGTGCTCCTTTCTACAGACGATCCATGCGGAAAGTATCCTCTGTAGCAGGGTCTGTCAGCACCATGTCCGGGTCATTCAACATGTGCAGACCATCCAGTGTTAAGGGGTCAATTTTCAGTTCATCGAGAGGAAACTGGGAGTCGGTGTCAAAGGTCACATCTGCAACACCTGCGAGTGAATTGGTCAGCTCCTTCGACAGGCTCGGGGGAGACTCTCCTGTCACTGTGTGGGTAAGACAGAAAGACAAGCCAGGTTAGCAAAACATAGTGGCTGTACACAAGTATTAATATCAAACATCCAATACATTAATCCCAACTCCAGGCTTTATCCAACCAGCTTTATTTTTAAAACTTGTTTAAATTTTTTAGTGAATAATTCATGCTTTGAGTTTTAACCTTTCCTGAAACCCCAGGGCTTGAAAGGACTGTAGTAAGTCCATTGATGTTCATTGATGGGTTGTGGGCACTGACAAGGTTAGCATTTATTACTCATTTCTAAATGCTCTTAAGGTGGTGGTGGTGAGTGTAATACTTTTGGAAAACCACTAGTGAAGGATGACTCTGGAGCCGATCTTTACTCAGTCTTACATTTAATTCGAGTGAAATATTACAACCATACACACCCCAACTCCCACACCATGGATTCAATTTGTCTCTCTTTATGCGCTCAAGTGAAATCCCTGCATACAATTAAACACAATTAATATACAATTAACTGCCTTCTTGAACTGCTGCAGTCCATGTGGTGTAGGTACATACACAGTGCTGTTAGAGTGGGAGTTCTTGGATTTTGACCTAGCGACAAGTGAAGGAACCATGTTATAGTTCCAAATCAGGATGGTGTATGGCTTGAAAGTGGTGGTGTTCCCATGCATCTACTGCCCTTGTTCATCTAGGTTAGAGTTTGCAAGTTTCGGAGTTGCTGTCAAAGAAGCCTTGGTAGATAGTAGATAGTACACACTGCTGCTATTATGCACCAGTGGTTGAGAGAGTGAATGTTCAAGCTGGTAGCTGGGATGTCAATAAAACAGGCTACTTTGTCCTGGGTGATGTTGAGGTTCTTGAATGTTGTCAGCGCTACACTTATCCAGGCAGGTAGAGATTATTCCATCACACCCCTGACTTGTGCCTTGTAAATAATGGAGTTCAATGTGTTGAAGGGTTACCAGTAGGTTGCTGGCAGAAGCCTCATCACATAGGCTGCTGCAGCATCTGGAATAACATTTCTCCTATTTTATTATTCCTTCTATTCCACTGGCCCACATCTCAGCACTTGTTGCTGCTGTTTGTCACCTCACCAACCATGTTCGCTAGTCCAAACCCTGTTGCACTCTACTCCCTGTTGAATCAGGGGCCTCTGCATAGCCCGAACCTCCATTCAATCACACTGAATAACCTTTCTCATGAGGGCTTCCAATCTTTACTTTCGAAGATCTTGGCTTGGAATTCTCTCTAAAAGTTGTTCCAACACGGGCTGCTTCAACAAATGCCCACCTCGCAGGGATTTAAACTCACCTTCCGTGATTACGTTCCTCTGGATGGTGTTGAGCTTCTTGAGTGTTGTTGGAGCTGCACTCATCTAGGCAAGTGGAGAGTATCCCATCACACTCCTGACTTGTGCCTTGTGGATGATGGACAGGCTTTGGGGAGTCAGAAGGTGAGTTACCTTTGCAGAATTCCAAGCTTCTGATCTGCTTTTGTATTCATTTGGCTGGTCCAGTTCAGTTTCTGGTCCATGGTAATCCCTAGGATGTTGACAGTGGGGGATTCAGCGCCGGAAATGCCATTGAATGCCGAGGGAAGATGGTAGATTCTCTCTTGTTGAAGATGGTCACTGCCTGGCATTTGTGTTGCGTGAATGTTACCTTCCACTTATCCGCCTAAATAAAAACAGAAAGTACTGGAAAAACTCATGTCTGGCAGCATCTGCGAAGAGAGAAACAGAGTTAACTGTTCCGAAGAAGAGTCACATTGAACTCGAAATGGTAACTCTGTTTCTCTCTTCACAGGCCTACTGAGCACTTTGTTTTTATTCCAGATTTCTAGTGTCTGCAGTATTTTGCTTCTACTTATCAGCCCAAATATTGTCCAGGTCTTGCTGCAATGTTGGTGTTTATTGCAAGGGGGTGGAATATAAAAGTAGGGAAGTCTTGATGCAAAGGTACAGGGCATTGGTGAGACTGCAGCTGGAGTATTGTGTATAGTTTTGGTCCCCTTATGGAGGGATATGTTTGATTTAGATATGTTTGCATTTGAAGTTCAGAGAAGGCTCACTAGGCTGGTTTCTGGGATGAAGGGGTTATCTTTTGAAGGAAGGTTGAGTAGGTTGGACCATATTCATTGGAGTTTAGAAGAATGAGAAGTGATTGCAATGAAACATGTAAAATTCTGAGGCGGTGAGACAGGCTAGATATTGAGACAATGTTTCTTCTTGTGGGGGAATGTAGATCTAGGGGCACATTTTAAAAATAAAGGGAGACGAGAAGGAATTGTTTCTTTCAGAGGGTCATTAATCTTTGGAGTTCTCTTCCCCAGAAAGCAATGGAGGCTGCGTCATTGACAATGTGCAAGTGTATAGGGAAAAAGCAGGAGAATGGCACTAAGTCATAATGCTCATCTGGAGAGACTGTGCAGACATGATGAGACAAATGGCCTCCTTCTGCACCGTAACATTCTGTGATTCTGTGATATCCAAAGCTGAGTTACAAATGAATCAAAGGTTATGGTGGGCAGGCAGGAAAGTAGAGTTATGGCCACAATCAGCTCAGCTATGTCCTTACTGAATGGCGAAGCTGGCTCGAGGGGCTGAATGGCCTACTCCCGCTCTTAAAGTTTATAATTTTTAATGAAGGTTCTCATCCCTGGAGCCATTCTTGTAAATCTTTTGCACCCTTCTGCAACCTTCTCATCCTTCCTGAAGTGTGGTGTTCAGAATTGAACACATTACTCCAGTTAAGGCTGAACTAGTGTTTTATTCAGGTCTAATATGAACCTTCTTGCTTTTTTTACACTATGCCTCTATTTATAAAGCCAGGGTCCCGTATACCTATTAACCGCTTTCTCAACCCTCTGTGCCACCTTCTATAGTTTGTGCACACAAATCCCCAGGTCTCACTGCTTACACACCCCAGTATGAATTCAATTCATTATGTCTGTATGTGCTATGTAACTTCATGGTCTTTGGGCATTGTAACTTTTAAGGGATAGGATGTCCCAAAGCTGTTACAATGGCTCCTGCCTAGTAACAAGGGTGGGACCCTATGGGAGTGTGTTGATAGGTCACCCAAGTCAGTTTAAGGGTCAGTCAGAGCATCGGTTTGAGGCAGTCAGCTTGGGGGAGCCAGCCTACAAGTGTCACAGGCAGGGGCACATGCAGAAGTCCCAGTTAAGTTAAAGAAAATGCTGCTGTTAGCTCAAAGGAGCTGGGTTGGGGGCTCAGTGGAGCCGTGGGAGCCATTTGATAGCTCTGTGCAGTTGAAGCTCAGAAGGAACTTTGGGAGCCATTGATAGCTTGGTGTAGCCAAAGGTTAGGGCTCAAGAAATCCTACATAACGAGGTGTGTTCTAAAGCAGGGAGGAGAGGCTCCAGGCAGCAGGGTATTGTGGTGAGCAGTCTCCAGGCAGTTGGGGCTCGGGAGAAGCCCTGAGGAGCAAACCCTGGAAAAGAGCAGTCGTTAAGGCAGTGTGAATTGGAGTGATTTTTTTTGGAGGTAATTCAGGGGTTAGATCTTCGAAGCAAAAGACTAGAAATTCCTCAAGAGGGAGACAGAGTTTTAAAGAGATTGTGTAACTCTCAGTGAATACTGATGTCTGGGTGGGTTGCTGAGAAATCTGTGGGATCTGTCACATCTGCCATTTATTATGCAGTGTGTTGTGTTTGACCACAGTTTGCCTGTTAATTCACATGTATCTCAAGTTGATTCTGAATGTTAGTGTATAAGATATATCTCGTAAATTGCTTTATCTTCCTAAACTTGTAAAGTACATTTTGTTTTTGTTTGTTCAAAACCCATGGAAACTTGTGGCTTTATTCCAAAAGCTGGTTTCTTTAATCTCAGCCTTTAACTACTTTAAAAAAAAAAGTTACTGGTCCCCCTAACCGGACGTCCCTCATATGCTGGGGTTTGACCAAGGATCGTAACATCCTTAAGAATTGTATCTTCTCTTTTATATTGCCTGTCCTCATTCTTCCGATCAAACGAATCACTTCACACTTCTCTCCATTAAATTTCATGAGCTGTGTCTCCACTCGTTCCACCAGCCTGTCTATGTCCACTTGAAGTCCATCACAATCCCCCCCCACAGTTCACAATATTTAAGTTTTGTGTTCCCTGCAAATTTTGAAATTGTGCTCTGCACACAATCACAGAATGAATCAAGAACAGTTATAGCACAGAAGGAGGCCATTTGGCCCATCATGTCTATGCCAGCTCTTGGCAAGAACAACTCAGCCAATCCCACTTCCTCGCCTTTTCCCTGTAGCCCTGCAAAGATGCTCTGCAGGTGTTTAACCAATTTCCTTATGAATGCCTTGATTGAATCTGCCTCCACTGCACTCTCAAGCTAATCACTCTCCTCATGTCATCATTGCTTCTTTTGCCAACTGTCTTAAATCTGTGCCCTCTTGTTCTCGATCCTCCCACCAATGGGAAGAGTAACCCAAGTCTAGGTTATTGATCAAGAAAAGCAGTGGTCCTTGCACTGACACCTGGGAAACGCCTCCAGTCTAAAAAACAACTATTTACCACTACTTTTTGTTTCCTGTCACTCAGCCAACTGTGTCCCACGCTGTCACTGCCCTTTTTATTTCATGGGAATAAACTCTGCTCACAAATCTGTTGTGCAGCACTTTATCATTCGTCTTTTGGAAGCCCATGAACACCACATCAACTGCATTACTCTCATCAACACTCTCTGTTACTCATCAGAAGCTCAAGCAATTTAAACACGATTTGCCTTTAACAGATCGTGTTACCTTTCCCTAATTAATTTACAATTGTCCAAGTGGCTGTTAATTTTACCCTGTTATACTGTTGTTTTTTACTTTCACGGGATGTGGGCATCGCTGGCTAGGCCAGCATTTGTATAGCCATCCCTACTAGCCCTTGAGAAGGTGGTGGTGAGCTGCCTTTGTGAACCGCTGCAGTCCATCTGGTGTAGGTACACCCACAGTGCTGTTAAATGAGGGAGTTCCAGGATTTTGACCTAGCAACAGGGAAGGAACGGCATTTTAATTCCAAGTCAGGATGGTGAATGGCTTGGTGAGGAACTTCCAGGTGGTGGTGTTCCCACGTATCTGCTGCCCTTGTCCTTCTAGATGGTAGAGGTCGTGGGTTTGCAAGGTGCTGTCGAAGGAGCCTTGATGAGTTCCTGCAGTGCATCTTGCAATGGTACACACTGCTGCTACTGTGTGTCAATGGTGGAGGGAGTGAATGTTGAAGGTGGTGGATGGGGTACCAATCAAGCAGACTGCTTTGTCCTGGATGGTGTCAAGCTCCTCATCCAGGCAAGTGGAGAGAATTTCATCACACTGCTGACTTGTAAATGGTGGACAGGCTTTGGGGAGTCAGGAGCTATGTTACTTTCCACAGAATTCCCAGCCTATGACCTGATTCTTGTAGCCGCAGTATTTACATGGCTAGTCCAGTTCAGTTTCTGGTCAATGGTAACGTCCAGGGTGTTGATAGTGGGAGATTCAGTGGTGGTAATGCCACTGAACATCATGGGGAGATGGTTAGATTCTCTCTTGTTGGAGATGGTCATTGTCTGATACTCGTGTGGTGTGAATGTTACTTGCCGCTTGTCAACCCAAGACTGAATGTTGTCCAGGTCTTGCTGCATTTGGACATGGACTGCTTCAGTACCTGAAGAGTCGTGAATGGTGCTGAACATTGTTCAATCATCAGTGAACATCCCACTTCTGACCTTATGATGGAGGGAAGGTCATTAAGAAAGCAGCTGGAGATGGTTGGGTAAAGGACATTACCCTGAAGAACTCTTACAGTGATATCCTGGAGTTGGGATGGCTGACCTCCAACAACCACAGCCATCTTCCTTTGTGCTAGGTATGACTCCAACCAGTGGAGAGTTTCCCCTTAATTCCCATTGACTCCAGTTTTGATAGGGCCCTTTCTGTCAAATGTGGCCTTGCTGTCAAGGGCAGTCACTCTCACCTCACCTCAGGAGTTCAGCTCTTTTGTCCATGCGCAGACTAAGGCTGTAATGAGGTCAGAATCTGAGTGGCCCTGGTGGAACCCAAACTGAACGCCAGTGAGCAGGTTATTGCTGAGTAAGTGCTGTTTGATAGTGACCCCTTCCATCACTATGCTGATGATCGAGAGTAGACTGATGGGGTGTTAACTGGCCAGTTTAGGTTTGTCCTGCTTTTTGTGGACATGACATACCTGGGCAGTTTTCCACATAGCTGGGTAGATGCCAGTGTTGTAGCTGTACTGGAACAGCTTGGCCAAAGGCACAGCCAGTACAGGAGCAAAAGGCTTTAGTACTATTGCTGGAATATTGTCATAGCCTTTGCACTATCCAGTGCCTTCAGCCATTTCTTGACATCACCTGGAGTGAATCGAATAGGCTGAAGACTGGCATCTGTGATGCTGGGGACCTCTGGAGGAGGCAGAGATGGATCATCCCCTCAGCACTTCTGGCTGAAGGTTGTTGCAAACACTTCAGCCTTGTCTTTTGCAATGATGTGCTGTGCACCCCATCACTGAGGATGGGGATATTTGTGGAGCCTCCTCCTCCAGTGAGTTGTTTAACTGTCCTTCATCATTCATGACTGGATGTAGCTGAACAGAGCTTAGCTGTAGCTGCAGAGCTTAGACCTGATCCGTTGGTTGTGGGATCACTTGGCTCTATTGCTTGCTGCTTTCACTGTTTGGGATGCAAGTAGTCCTCTGTTGTAGCTTCACCAGGTTGACACTTCATTTTTAGCTATGCCTGGTGCTGCTCCTGGCATGCCCTCCTGCACTCTTCATTAGACCAGAGTTGATTCCCTGGCTTGGTGGTAATGGCAGAGTGGAGGATATGCTGGGCAATCAGGTGACAGATAGTCGTTGTATACAATATTACTGCTGCTGATGGCCCAGGACATCTCATGGTTGCCCATTTTTCCATTGTTAGATCTGTTTTGAAATCTATCCATTTAGCACAGTGCGTAGTACCTCAATGTAAATATGGGACTTCATACCAATACTGCCATTGCCAGATGCATCTGCGACAGGTAAGACTGGTGAGTATGAGGCCAAGTAGGTTTCTCGCTCTTGTTGTTTCCCTCGTCACCTGCCGCAAATCCAATCTAGCAGCCATCTCCTTCAGTACTCGGCCAGCTTTGAGAGTAGTGGTGCGATTGAGCCACTCTTGGTGATGGGCATTGAAGTAAGGTGAGGTGGGAGCTTTTTTTTTTATTCATTCACGGGATGTGGGCTTCGCTGGTTGGGCCAGCATTTATTGCCCACCCCTAATTGCCCTTGAGAATGTGGTGGTGAGCTGCCTTCTTGAACCACTGCAGTCCATGTGGTGTAGGTACATCCACAGTGCTGTTAGGGAGTACATTTAGTGCCCTTGCCACCCTTTCTCACAAGCGGTGTCCAATATGGAGGAGCACTGATTCATCAGCTGATGCGGGGTACAGTAATCAGCAGGAGAATTCCTTGCCCATGTTTGACCTGACACTGTCAGGCTTCCGAGGGTCCAGAGTTGTTGAGAACTCCCAGGGCAACTGCCTCCCAACACACTATGCTGCCACCTCTGATAAGTTGGTGATGCTGATGTGTGGGACATTAGAACCATTGCATCCCAACCTGGTGACTTATCAACTTTAACTGCAGCAGCCTCTCCATCTCCTCGAATGCCTCACAATGCTGACATTGATTTACCTTCAAGTAGCTGTTTTCAGCCCACTTTTGCCAAATCACAGCTTAGTAAAATTGATCTTTCCCTAATTTACAACTTCTACTCTTGGTCTATCTTTATCCTTTTCACAACTATGCTAAATCTAACTGAATTATAATCACTATCACAAAAATACTCTCTATGTGATACCCCATTTCCCTAAAACTAAGTCCAGAGCTTGCTCTTAATTTGTTGGGCTTGCCACATGCTGGTTAAAATAGTTCTCCTGAATGTGTTTTAAGAATTCTGCACACTCTATACCTTTTATACTAATTTTGCCCCAGTCAATATTATGATAATTGATATCCCCACTTTTACTGCTCTGTTGTTTCTGCACTTTTCACCTATTTGCCCTCACATTTGCTCTATCTCCCCCTGCCTGTTTGTGGTCTATAGTATACTCCCAGCAGTCTGGCTGTTCCTATTATCAACCTCAGTTCAACCTATATGGACTCACTCACTGATTATTGTTCTAGCATATTATCCCTTGTCACAGCTGTGATTGCTTCTTTAACCAATGTTATGACCCCCCCGCCGCATCATTTATTCTTGCCTCTCGTTAGTCCTTTTGAAAACTTTATAACCAGAAATGGTGAGCTACCATTCCTACCCTTCTTTAGGCTAAGCCTCAGTAATAGCCAAGATATCATACTTTCAAGAGTCCGTGCGTGCCCTCAGCAACTCTGGCTTATATACCATTAATCACTGAATCACTGTGTCCTTGGCCTCCTGCACTGTTCCAATGAAGCTCAACATAAACTCGAGGAGAGCTTCATCTTTCGACTGGGCACTTAACAGCCTTCTGCACTCAAACTTGAGCTCAACAATTTCAGATCATAATCTCTTGACGCCTTTTTTGTGTTCTCTTCTTTTTGGCAACTGTTGGTTATGATTCTGCTTTTCCCATTTACATCCCCTCTAGTACATCTTGTATTTTTCACTTATACCGTACCACCTTTTTTTTGCATTGCACCATCATTCCCTTTGAAGAGAGGCGCGAGAAAGGTCGGGAGTTGAAGAGAAGTGCGAGAGAAGTCGGGAATTGAAAAGGAGCGCGAGAGTAGTCAGGATTTGAAGAGAAGCGCGAGAGGAGTCGGGAGTTGAAAAGAAGCGCAAGAGGAGTCGGAAGTTGAAAAGAAGCGTGAGAGGAGTCGGGAGTTGAAAAGAAGTGTGAGAGGAGTCGGGAGTTGAAAAGGAGTGCAGGAGGAGTCAGAAGTTGAAAAAGAGCGTGAGAGGAGTTGGGAGTTGAAAAGGATCTGGGGGAGCAGAAGTGATTGAGGAAGTTCGGTGAGAAGGGAACGAGGTGATCCTTTGAGTACCATGAGTACGGCTGGGTAAGTATTTACTACTTCCATCAGTTATAGTTCTTAAGTTCTTATTTTGTGGTTCATCATTTGTAAGGGTTATATTCTGTAACAACGAGGAGCAGGGAAGAAGGGCCCTAGAGTAATTGATATTATTTAATATTAAGTACCTTCCAAAAGGTTTAATTTAATTTAAAGGCGTAAGTCATGGCAGGAGAGCTCAAAGCTGTGGTGTGCTCCTCCTGCTCTATGTGGGAAGCCGGGAACATTTCCAGTGCCCGGGTTCGGAGCTGGAGTGGCGGCTGGGGGCACTGTGGAGCACCTGTGAGGTGGAGAGCATCGTGGATAGCACGTACAGAGAGGTGGTCACACCGCAGGCTAAAAGCCCACAGGCAGGAAGGAAATGGATGACCAAGAGGACTAGGCAGACAGTGCAGGAATCTACCATAGCTATTCCCCTGCAAAACAGATATACCACTTTGGATAACGTTGGGGGGAATGGCCTTTCAGGGGAAAACAACAACAGCTAAATTCGTTGCACCACGGTTGGCTCTGCTGCACAGGGGAGGATTAAAAAGTGTGGGAATGCAGTAGTTATAGGGGATTCAATTGTAAGGGGAATAGATAGGTGTTTCTGTGGCAGCAAACGAGACTCCAGGATGGTATGTTGCCTCCCTGGTGTTAGGGTCAAGGATGTCTCAGAGCAGCTACAGGGCATTCTAAAGGGGGAGGGTAAACAGCCAGTGGTCGTAGTTCATATTGGTACAAACGACATACGTAAAAAAAAGGGATGAGACCCTAAAAGCAGAATACAGGGAGTTAGGAAGTAAGTTGAAAAGTAGTACCTCAAAGGTAGTGATCTCAGGATTACTACCAGTGCCACATGCTAGTCAGAGTAGAAATCACAGGACATATCGGATGAATACGTGGCTGAGGAGATGATGTGAGGGGGAGGGTTTCAGGTTCCTGGGAGATTGGGACTAGTTCTGGGGGAGGTGGGACCAATACTAACTGGACGGGTTATACCTGGGCAGGACTGGGACTGATATCCTAGGGAAAATATTTGCTAGAGCGGTTGGGAGGGTTTAAACTAAAATGGCAGGGGATGCTATGCAAGGAGTCAGAGGAGGGGGAATCAAGGACAAGAACAAAAGACAGAAAGGGGAATAAGAAAAATGATAGGCGGAGAAATCAAGGGCAAGAATCAAACAGAGCCTCAGTAAAAAATAGTGGGAATGGGACAAGTAATGTTAAAAAGACAAGCCTTAAGGCTTTATGCCTTAACGCAAGGAGCATTCGCAATAAAGTGGATGAATTAACTGCGCAAATAGATGTAAACAGGTATGGTATAGTCGGGATCAAGGAGACATGGCTGCAGGGTGACCAGGGATGGGAACTGGACATCGAGGAGTATTCAGTATTTAGGAAGGGCAAACAAAAACGAAAAGGCGGTGGAGTTGCATTGCTGGTCAAAGAGGAAATTTACGCAATAGTGAGGAAAGATATTAGCTCCGGCGATGTGGAATCTGTTTGGGTAGAGCTGAGAAACACTAAGAGGCAAAAAACATTAGTGGGGGTTGTATATGGACCCCCAAACTGTAGTGGTGATGTTCGGAATGGCATTTAACAGGAAATTAGAGACGCAGGCAATAAAGGAACATCTGTAATTATGGGTGACTTTAATCTGCATATAGATTGGGCAAATCAAATTTGTAACAATACCGTAGAGGGGGAATTCCTGGATTGTATACGGGATGGTTTTCTGGACCAATACGTTGAGGAACCAACTAGAGAACAGGCTATCCTAGACTGGGTATTTTGTAATGAGAAAGGAATAATTGGCAATCTAGTTGTGAGAGGCCCCTTGGGGATGAGCGACCATAATATAGTAGAATTCTTCAGCAAGATGGAGAGAGATGTAGTTGATTCTGAGACTAGGGTCCTGAATCTTAATAAAGGAAGCTACGATGGTATGATGCACAAGTTGGCTATGATGGATTGGGAAACATTACTTAAAGGGATGACGGTGGATAGGCAATGGCAAACATTCAAAGCGCATGGGTGAACTGCAATAATTGTTTATTCCTGTCTGGCGCAAAAGTAAAAGGAAAGGTGGCCAAACCATGGCTTACAAGGGAAATTAAGGAGATCGTATTGCATCCAAGGAAGAGGCATACAAATCGGCCAGAAAAAACAACAGACCTGAGGATTGGGAGCACTTTAGAATTCAGCAACGGAGGACCAAGGGATTGATTAAGAAGGAGAAAATAGAGTACGAGAGTAAGCTTGCGGGGAATATAAAAACTGACCCTGTAAAAGTTTCTATAGGTATGTGAAGAGAAAAAGATTGGTGAAGACAAATATAGATCCCTTACAGTCAGAAACAGGGGAATTTATAATGGGGGACAAAGAAATGGCTGACCAACTAAATACATACTTTGGTTCTGTCTTCACAAAGGAGGACACAAATAAGATAACAGAATTGTTGGGGAACACAGGGTTTAGCGAGAGGGAGGAACGGAAAGAAATCAGTATTAGTAGGGAAATGGTGCTGGAGAAATTGATGGCATTGAATGCCGATAAATCCCCAGGACCTGATAATCTACATCCCAGAGTACTTAAGGAAGTGGCCCTAGAAATAGTGGATGCATTGGTGGTCATCTTCTGAGATTCTATAGACTCTGGAACAGTTCCTACAGATTGGAGGGTAGCTAATGTAACCCCACTATTTAAAAAGGCAGGTAGAGAGAAAACAGGGAATTATAGACCAGTCAGCCTGACGTCGGTAAGCGGGAAAATTCTAGAGTCCATTATAAAAAATTTAATAGCTGAGCATTTGGAAAACAGTGCCATAATCAGACAGAGTCAGCATGGATTTACGAAAGGGAAATCATGCTTGACAAATCTACTGGAATTTTTTGAGAATGTAACTAGTAGAGTTGATGAAGGGGAGCCAGTGGATGTGGTTTATTTGGACTTTCAGAAGGCTTTCGACAAAGTCCCACATAAGAGATTAGCGTGTAATATTAAAGCGCATGGAATTGGGGGTAGTGTATTGAAATGGATAGAAAACTGATTGGCAGACAGGAAACAAAGAGTAGGAATAAACGGGTCTTTTTCCAAATGGCAGGCAGTGACTAGAGGGGTACTGCAGGGATCGGTGCTGGGACCCCAGCTATTCACAATATATTAATGATTTAGACGAGGGAACTAAATGTAATATCTCCAAATTTGCAGGTGACACAAAGCTGGGTGGGAGGGTGAACTTTGAGGAGGATGCAGAGATGTTTTAGTGTGATTTGGACAAGCTGAGTGAGTGGGCAATGCATGGCAGATGCAGTATAATGTGGATAGATGTCAGGTTATCCACTTTGGTAGCAAAAACAGGAAGGCAGATTATCTGAGTGGCTATAATTTAAAAGGGGAGAATGTGCAATGAGATCTGGGTGTCCTCGTACACCAGTCACTGAAGGTAAGTATGCAGGTGCAGCAGGCAGTAAAGAAGGCAAATGGTTTGTTGGCCTTCATAGTGAAAGGATTCGAGTACAGGAGCAGGGATGTTTTGCTGCAAGTATACAGGGCCTTGGTGAGACCACATCTGGAATATTGTATGCAGTTTTGATCTCCTTATCTGAGGTAGGATGTTCTTGCTATAGAGGGAGTGCAGCGAAGATTTACCAGACTGATTCCTGGGATGGCGGGACTGACATATGAGGAGAGATTGAGTCAGTTAGGATTACATTCGCTGGAGTTCAGAAGAATGAGGGGGGATCTCATAGAAGTCTTTAAAATTCTAACAGGACTAGACAGGGTAGATGCAGGAAGGATGTTCCTGATGGTGGGGGAGTCTAGAACCAGGGGTCACAGTCTGAGGATACGGGGTAGACCATTTAAGACAGAGTTAAAGAGAAATTTCTTCACCCAGAGAGTGGTGAGTCTGTGGAATTCATTACTACAGAAAGTAGTTGAGGCCAAAACATTGTATGTTTTCAAGAAGGAGTTAGATATAGCTCTTGGGGCGAAAGGGATCAAAAGATATGGGGAGGAAGTGAGAGCAGGCGGGAGTTGGATAATCAGCCTTGATCATAATGAATGGCGGAGCAGGCTCGAAGGGCTGAATGGCCCACTCCTGCTCCTATTTTCTATGTTTCTCTGTTTATCACTTAATCACTCCCGCCTTCCAATCTATCACAGACTGTCCCTTTTGTTTTCCTTCACCTCCCTTTCCCTGCCTCTTTAATTGTTTAAAATCTATGGCCTCTCAAACTTTAACCAGTTCTAACAAAATGTCATTGAACTAAAATGTTAACTGGGTTTCTCTCTCCGCAGAGGCTGCAAGACATGCTCAGTATTTCCAGCATTTTCTGTTTGGGCCTCACTTGAGGATCCTTCTCATGTATCATCTCTCCTTCATTAATCAATATTTTGAACATCACCACCCCTTTTTTATCCCCCTCCCTGTCTCATCTGAAAGTCCTGCATCCAGAAATGTTGAATTGCCATTCCTGCCCTTCTGTGTGTTCCTTGGAATGCTCTGCCACATAAAAGACAAATTATAATGTGAAGGAATGGAGCTGCTCCCAACAAATCACAGAGTGCACCTTTTACTGGGTGAGTAGGATTTATACTGGGGCACAGATTTGGGGAATGACTGTGCAGGGAAGGTGGGGGTTAACCTTGTGAGATAGCAGTACTGGGACAAAGGGATTCATTTCCATTTCCCTCCATATTGTCCCAGCAGAGTGCCTCAATTCCAAATAGCTCAGACAGCTTAACTGTGATATTCCATTTTCTACGCCAGTTATTCTCTGAATGAGATCAGCAGATCATGGAATCATATAATAATATGGCACGGAAGGAGGTCATTTGACTCATCTGCCTGTGCCGTATTTGCAAAGTTGTTACTGTGGCTCATGCTTCAACCATGACACTTGTTACATGGTGGTGTAATGAACTGATGAGATGGCAAGCATGAGGAATAAAAGGTTTGCTACAATGGTGTTGTGAGGTACTCACCAGTCAGAATGATGTTGGGGATATTTCCGTGATTGCTGTAACTGAGCTGTGAGTCCTGTAGACTCCCGTGGCTCCCTGTCAGCCCCATCATTGCTGCCTGCGAGTAGTTCAAGGTTGAGATTTGGTTGTACAGGCTGTTGGTGCTGTTCGGGCTCTCAATCATATTGAACTGTTCAAGCTAAAATAAAGAACGTAATAGTTAGAATCTTGCTCTTGACACATCCGCCAGGGCCCTAAACCCAAACCCCAGGAGTGGGAGGGGGCCTAGACTCAAATTCCTGAGGGGGAGGCTCCTAGACTCATACCTCTGGGGAGAGGGGACTCCTGGGCCCATACCCCAGGGGCTGCTCCGAGACTGTGTCTCAATTTATGTCACTTCTAGCAAGTATAAATGAGTCACATTACAAGCTCAACTGATCACCTTAAATTGGGTACTAAAAAAAAGCCAAATACCGTGGATGCTGGAAATCTGAAATAAAAACAGAAAATGCTGGAAAAACTCTGCAGGTCTGGCAACATCTATGGAGAAGGAAACAGAGTTAACATTTTGAGTCCAATATGTAAAGAGTCATACAGACTCAAAACGTTAACTCTGTTTCCCTCTCCATAGATGCTGCCAGACCTGCTGAGCTTTTCCAGCATTTTCAGTTTTGATCTTAAATTCGTTGTTAGTGGAGCTATTAGCACACTCAGAATTGTTCAGTGAGCGCTGACCAATCACAGTATCATATCTAACAGTAGAAATTTTGCTTTGGGTTTTGCAAGCACAGGCTGGTTCGCCATGGTCTGTCCACTGACTATTATGAATAACCAAAGGAACATGTTTGATTCAATCAGCCAATCATTGGGACATATGGCCTATGTACTTGGCATCGTACTGGCACTGAAATTCATACACGACGTTACTCAATTGTGTGGCAGGCAGAAAGTCTTTTTGGACTGACTCGTTAGTGGACTCGTTAATAACCAAACTGAAGTTACAAACATTCAGCCAATTTTCAAAACTTTGCAATTTGCTCACCCTGCCCACCCACTGCAACAGGGAATTAGCCTAGGTCCTTACCTGGTGAGACAGGGAGTTGGCCTGTCTGTTTGTCAGCTGCTGATCGTAATAATCTCCAAAAACACTCCCAAGGATGGATGTCTGTGGGAAAGAGGACAGAGAGTTTATCGCTCACGAATGAGACATTTAGTGTACACTAACCATCCTGCGACTGACAGGCACCAAGTCCACACACACACACACACACACACACACACACACACACACACACACACACACACACACACACACACACACACACACACACACACACACACACACAACACACGCTTTGCTTCTTTGCTGAGACTGCTTCATTCAGTTATAATCTATAATGTAATCCCCAGGTAAGAAGCTGCACTGAAAGGGAGACCCAGACCTCCTTTTCATAACACCAAGTTCTCAGTGCCTGTCAGGCCAAGCTTATCTCACCTGCAACCAGTCTCTGGCTTTATCCACTCTGTACTGGACACTGGACAGTCCATGGAGCTGCTCTGGTAGAGTCACTTATTTTGCCCCTCCCTGGATGCTACATCCTCTAGTAATGCTGGATGGGGTGGGAAGAGGAGGGTAAATACGATGAGAACTAGTCTCTTGTGTAGTAGGCAAATGCAGACATGGATTGGGTGGGCCAAAAAGTCTGTTTCTAGGTAGTAACTTCCATGCATTTCTATGATGCTGCATCAATCAGAAGCTGCCACTGAGCTGTAACTCATGGCATGTCATCATTATGGCGAATCTGCTGCAGTTTTGTGAACTTGCCCATCCAGCTTGGGAAATGCTTTGTCAGGTTAAGTTTGAATTTCAAAAAAGGATTCACAATGAAAACACATCATATATTAGCTTCAGGGCAGCAGGTTGTAACAATAGAGACTGTACCTCCAACATGCACAGGCCTAACTATACTGGGTCCATCAAACAGCAAGCACTGGATCCAGCTCCACCATCATTGCCTCCTCTCTCCCCTCTGCCCAGAGTCTGCCCTGCTCTCCTCTCCACTGCAGGATCTTCCCTCCTTTCCACTGCAGGATCTTCCCTCCTTTCCTCCCTGCCCAGGGCCTGTCCCATAGAGTATTTCACAAGTGTTAGCTAGGCCTCACTCAGCACATCAGCACACTGTTTGTGGGGTAAACCTGTGACTTCTAAGGTTAGCCCAAGCTACCTCTTAATTCATAGTAAATACAACAGCATTTGTGACTCTTTGATGCTCGGAACGGCTGCCAGTATTATTCCTTATTATTAAGCACACCAGATACTGGTCCTCAATATTATTCACACTGGGTTCCTCATTGCAGCTCATACTGGTTGCAAGGAACAGGTGCTGTCAAGCACCATGGGAACAGCACTGGTGGGATCTGACAGTCGCCAGACACAGGTTCTCATCATCCCTCTCCTGCTCTCTCATCAAAGTACTTTCTGTCATACTCTCCCTAGGGAATACTTTTTACTCATTCCAGATCTCTCTGCAGAGAATGCTTCCTGCATACACCCGCTCAGAGTTACATTGGCATAGGAGGCCAACTGAGTCTATGCCAGCTCTCAGTCAAGTAATCCAGTAAGCAGGATTTCCCCAGCTTAACCAGATAGCATTGCAAGTCTATTTCCCTCAAGACCCCATCCAGTTTCCAATTTGAAACAATTCATCGTCTTGACTTCCACCATCCTTACAGCAGCCAGCTCCAGGTCATCATCACTTGCTGCATAAAAAATGTTCTTCCTCACATTTCCCTGCATCTCTTGCCCAAAACCTTAAATGTGTGTCCCCTAGTCCTTGTACCATCAGCTGATTGGAACAGCTTTTCTACCTTATCCAAACCTGTTTTAATTCTGTACACCGTGTAAAACCTTCCCCCAATCTCATTTGCTCCAAGGGAAACAACTCCAGCTTCTCCAGCCTAGCCTTGTAGCTAAAATCCATCAACCCTGGAACCATTCTGATAAATTACCTCAGCCCCCCTTCAAGGGCCATCGTATAGATAATTACTCTCGCAATTATTTTGTGGCGATCTTTGACCCTGAAGCAGTATAGCAAGAAAAATATGTAATTTCTTTAAAAGGCCTGTGGCATTTGTAACTGTTTTCATGAATGTTTGAAAAGGACTTTGGCCGTATGGCTGGCAGACACAAAGGAAAGCTGCAGCCACAAAGGTGAGCTACAAGCAGCGGAGCTGGAAGGTGAAGGTGATCAGCGTACAGTTGCAGACACAAAGAGAAAGCAGTCAGAGACAGAAAGAAGAAACACAGAGAATTCTTGTGAGAAGAAACAAAATCATTCTGAAGAAGAGGTCAAGTTTTTCTGTTTGGCAGAAAAGGAGACTGGAGTTCTTGGAGGTGCTGTGCAAGCTGGCTAAAAAGTTATAAAACCTGGAAAGCAGTGTGAATACCTCAGAGGCACTAAAGAGCTGGGTGTTTTCCCAGAAGCGGCAAAACCATGAACCGGGGTGCTATTGGTTGGTTGCTTGGTTGAAAATGAACTCTGGGAATCTACACCATCAGGACTGTCGTGACCCAAAGGAGAGAGGGTTCGTAGAAGTGTGCCTTGCTGATGATAATTGTACCCGTGAAACTTGAAGGTGAAAGCTCTCGTTGGATCGGACTCCGGACCTACCCTGTGTGAATAAAGAACAGCTTATTGTGGAACTGTGTAACTATGTCGTGCCACATTTGTGCAGGGTGTGATACGAATGCTTGTGGTTGCTTAAGACCTATCTTTGTCGTATCGATTTTTAAAGTGAAATCTATCTTTTTATTTGAAGTATCATTTTGCCTGTTAATTCATGTGTAATTTGCATCGGTTCTGATTCATGTTAAAGTAAAAACTACAATGAGTGGAATCTTGTTGGTAATTTCTTCATTTGGGGCCCATTCAGTAAATTTGCTTACTTTGGTTTACAGTTTCCCCATGGGGATCGTAATAATGCCCTGCTGCCTTCGAAGATCTAGGCACAACTCACCCCTAGGTCCCTCTATCCCTGCAAAATCTTCAGAACTGGGCCATTCAGTCTATGTGGCCTCTTCATATCCCTTTTGCCAAAACACATCACCTCACGTTTCTCCATATTAAATTCCATCTACCACTTGCCTACTCATTCTGCTAATCTGTGTCACAGACAGTCATAATATCACTTACAGACAGGAGACAGCCATTCGGCTTATCAAGTCCATTCTAGTTCACCGGGGAGCAATCCAGTCAATCCCACTCTCCCGGTTGGTCCCCATTGCCCTGCAAGTTTATTTCCTTCAAGTGCCCATCTAATTTATTGTGAAATCATTGATTACTTCTGCATCCACCACTTTGTGGGCAACGAATTCCAGGCCATTACCATTCGCTACATAAAAAAGTTCTTCCTCACATTCACAGAATTTTAATGGCACAGAAGGAAGCCATTCAGCCTATTGTGTCTGTACCTGTTCTCCAAATGAATATTATGACCTAGTGCCATTGCCCTGCCTTTTCCCCGTACCCCAACACATTGTTTCTATTCAAATAATCATCTAATGCCCTCTTTAATGCCTCGATTGAACCTGCCTCCACCACACTTCCAGGCGGTGCATTCCGGACCCGAACCACTCGTTGTGTGAAAAAGGTTTTTCTCGCGTCACATTTGCATCTTTTGCAAATCACTTTAGATCCGGGCCCTCTCATTCTTGATCCTTTTATGAGCAGGAACAGTTTCTCCCTATCTACTCTGTCCAGACCCCTCATGATTTTGAACATCTCTATCAAATTTCCTCTTAGCCTTCTTCTCTCCAAGGAGAACAGTCCCAACTTCTCCAATCTATCCTCATGGCTTAAATTTCTCATTCCTGGAAGCATTCTTGTAAACTTCCTTCTGCACTCTCTCCCAATGTGTCACATCCTTCTGCATCTGTTGCCCAAAATCTTAAATCTGATTTAAATCTGAGGTGTCCCTTGGTCCTTGTATATTAAGTTAATGGAAAGAGGTTTTTGTCTTGTCTGCCTCATCTAAGCCTTTCACAATCTTGTACACCGCTATCAATTCTCCCCTCAATCTCCTTTGCTCCAAGTAAAACAACCTCAATCTTTCCAACCTAACCTTGTAAATAAAATGCCCCACCATCCCTGGAACGATTCTGGTAAACCCCTCTGCACCCTCTCAAGGACCTAATCAGAGCTTTATAGAGGTGCAGCATAACTTGCCTGCTTTTGTACTCAATACCTCTACTGATGGAACTCAAGATCCCATATGCTTTTGTTAGGAACTACAGATAGTTTGTGGGTGTTAGGAATGAGCTTTAGCTTTAAGTTTATTTTGTATTGATGTGTTAAGAAAGGAGGAACTTGAAGTTTTAGTTTCACTTTGAAAGATACCTGAATTTTATTGAGGTTTTATGACTCGAAGTAGAAAAGACAGAGAGAAACAGAAAAGCAGTTTGAGTTTAGTTGGTCATTATGCTCTAAGGTGAAGGAAGGAGTAAGTCTCTCTCTAGCTGGATTAGTTTGTCAGCAGATTGCTGAGGAAAATAAATCTAAGAACCTTAGCCAAGTTGCTCTAAAGTTAAAGTAACAGTGAATGTCAAGTGAGTTCTGGATCTCAAGGGAAACACCAAGTTGTCAGCAGTCTACCGGGAAAGAGAACTGCAGGGAGCAGGTCCTAAAGGTAAGAGAGAAAAGTTCCAAGATGACATTCTAGTCAATGGAAGAACAGGAATCTGGAACAAAATTCTGTTCAGTGGATGTGAAAGTAAGGAGCTGAGAGGAAAGCTTCAAGCTTAAAGGGAGGCAGCCGTAGGACGCAGACTTAATGCAAAATAGGCTTGCAAGAACCAGAAGATCCAAGGAAACGGTCAGGTTGGTAATTTCTTACCATGTGAAGCAGTGGTGTTCTGTTGGTACGGCCGAGTACCTGACAGAGTAAGTGTGTGGAAGAAAGCTTGAATGCACGTGCTGATCCGGGGAGAGGAACATTGGAAGGAAAGTTTGAAACCCTGGGTGTGGACCATTGTGTTGTTTGGGAGAAGATTCCAAGGTGAGTTCTTCGAGAATGGATATTGGAAACTCCCGTGTGAAAGATGGAGTTCAGTGAGACAGGTTGGCTCATGGTGTGACAAGTGTCTGGGGGGAGTTGGTGAGAGGTCCATAGCATCTGTTTGGGGTGGCAGCTGTCACTTGGCTTCAGAGTGTGGTGTGTCTGACCACAGGTCACCTACAGGTTTACATGGACTGTGTACTTACTGTGAACAAGAGAGTATAAGATTGATTTTGTAACTTGTGCTATCCAGACAAATCTGTATATATCTGTAAAGGTATAGTTGTGGGTGAAGGAGTATTGTAATATAGTTCATCTTTTGTTTAATAAATGTTTTACTCTTTTGTTCAAAGTTCATCAGCTGACTCCTGAGACTCTGTTCAGTAGCCACCCTCCACATTTCTAAACAAGAAGTAAAAGTTAGGATATATCAAGCCGGGTTCCAGTAACATCAGCTGGGATCACAACACTTAGCTAATTACTCTCTCGATATTTCCTTTCACCTTCAAAGGCCAATACAAAAGAACCTCCAGGTCCCTCTGTTCCTGCACACTCTTTAGAACTGTCCATTAAATTTATATTATTTCTCCTTATGCCTTCTTCCAAAATACATCGCCTCATAGTTGTCTGTATTAAATTCCAACTGCCACTTGTCTCTCGATCTGCTAGCCAATCCACGTTGTGTTGCAGCCAATTTATATCAACCTCACTGTTTACCATACCTCTAAGTTTGGTATCAATGGAAAATTTTGTAATTTTATTCTGTATTCCAATATCCATTTATATATGCCAAGAAAAAGCAACGGTTCAAGCAATGAACCTTGAGGAACATCATTGTCTAACATCCTCCAGTCTGAAAAACAACCATTTACTATGATTCGCTATTTTCTGTACTTAAGCCAATTTTTCATCCAAGCTGACACTGCTTCCTGTTCCACAAGCCTCAATTTTGTTAACCAGCCTTTCACATGGTACTTTGTCAAATGCTGTCTTAAAATCCATATTGGCAACATCCACTGCATTCCTTTCATCAACCTTCTCTGTTACTTCATCAAAAAATTCAATTAGATTAGTCAAGCATGATCTGCCATGTACAAATCTGCACTGGCACTCCTTAATTAAATCAAACTTCTTCAGGTGACTGTTGACTTTTTCCCCCTGATTATTGTTTCTAAAACCTTACCCACCAGCAATGTTAAACTCACTGGCCTGTAATTGTTTGGAACAATCTTACATTCTTTCTTGAATAAGGTTGTCATATTTGCCACTCTCCAATCGTCTGGCACCTCCCTAATGTCAAGGGAAGCTTGAAAGATTGTGGCAAGCCCTTCTGCCATTTCCATCCCCACTTCCTTCAGCAACCTGGGATACAAGCCATCTGGACCAGGTGACTAATCACTCCAAGTATAACCAGCCTTTCTAGGACTATCCTGCCTATCAATTTTCACCCCATCCACTAACCTCTACCATCTCCACTTACACCAATATTTTGTTAGCATCTCCTTCTTCAGTAAACACCAATACTAAGTACTCATTAAGTATTTTAGCCTTGCCCTGTGCTTCTTAACATATATCACCCACTTTGTTTCTAACAGAAGCCACTCTTACTACCCACTTACTATTTACATTCTGGTAGAAAATTTTTGGGCTCCCTTTTATATTAATTGCCATTTTATTCTCATATTCCCTCTTTCCTCATCTTTTTTCCTCTTCACTCCCCCTCTCAATCTATTGTATTTGGTCTGATTCTCACTTGAAGAATTCATCTAGCAGGATCATTCACCCGCTATTTACTGTATCATCATATTCTCTATCTCCTTTATCACCCAAGGAGAACCCTGGCTTTGGTTCCCCTATCTTTTGCCCTTGTTGGAATGTACCTCGCCTGTACCCGAAACATCTCCTCCTTAAAGATCACCCATTGTTCCATTACAGTTTTTCCTGTGAGTCTTTGGTTCCATTTTACCTTGACAAGATCCTTTCTCATTACAATGAAATTAGCTCCTCTTCAAAAAGTTCTACTTTAGATTATTCCTTGCTCTTCTCCATTATTAATCTAAACTTCATGATGTGATGGACACTCTTACCTAAGAGTACCCTTACAGACACTTGGTCCACCTCATTTCCCTGCACCAGATCCAGCAATGCCTCTTTTCCAGTTGGGCTGAGAACATACTGATCAAGAAAGTTCTCCTGAACACATTTCAGAAATTCCTCCCCTCCTTTTCCTTTACTCTAATGTTAATTACCCAAATATCAATTGGGATAAAGTTTCCCAATATCACCACTCTATATTTCTTGCAAATCTCTGATTTCCCTGCAGATCTGCTCCTCTATCCCCCTCTCACTAATTGGAGGCCTAGGGAATGTCTCCAAGTAGTGTGATCACACCCTTCCTTGCTTCTCAACTCACACCCAGAGTGGATGGCTCCTGCTCACTCAAGTTCTCACACACTCTCCTGCAGCAAGGGCCTCCTGCATATACCCGCTCACACACACTCCTCCAGGCCATACTTCCTTCAGAAGTGAAACAGATAAACTTGCAATAAATTCCAGGCTCCTGGTTTTTAAGGTCATCCACCCTGCCTAATCCAGATATTTATTTAAGGAATTGGAATATTTTTCCAGCAATTAACTAAACACAGGATGATCAAATCTCACACAGGTCCATGCATAATGACATGCATGCACACATAGAACCATGCAGACATGTGCAGTCATACACACACCAACACAAGTGGTAATGGAAACATTAAAAAGGCTCAGAAACAGGTCTTGGTTAAACAGAGAGGCACATGGTGATGGAAGGTGACAAAGCAAATTGTGACATGGCAAGAATGGGATAATCTCATTGCAAACCATGAATTAGTCACAACAAGAAGCCAAGCACAAGGTTCCCTTACTTGAGGGGAGCTGCCTGGAGAGAAGCCTTGATTGGAGCCAGGGGAGGTGGGAGACTGGTTGGCTGGAGATCCAGCATTACTGCGGTACTGCTGGAGGGAAGCCTACAGAATAACACAGAGTTAAGAACGACTGCTGAGATAAGCAGAGTATAGCACCTTTGGAGGCTCTGACTGGATGCCAGATTATTATGCTGGTGTAACTATTTCAATCCCTTGTTTCCATGTAAATCAGTTCAATGCTACCTGAAACCAATGCTGAAACCAAGATGCTGAACTAGGAGTTTTTTGAGATTCCAAATCCTTTTTGTGTGACTATGTTAGAGATTGGATTCCAAGAGACCGAGTGCCGTGGAACAAACTGGTGCAATAAACACAGGGATCTCTCTCCCCTGGTTTGTTTACACCCTGCTCGCTCTCCCCCACTTACTCCCCGTACTTGTGTCTATCCCTTCACTGCTTGATTTCTTCCCCACTCACATCCTCCCTCCAAGTTCCCTCCCTCCCATATCACAGGCTCCTCCTGCGCTCGCTGCATTCTCCCATTTGCTTTTTCTCTCTTGCTCACTCTCCCTCTCACTGCTTAATCACTTTCCACGCCTCCCGGCTCACTTACTCTCTCCTCCCGACTCACTTGCTCTCTTCTCCCACATGCTCCCCGTTTGCTCGCTCCGTCTCTCCCCAATGCCTCTTTCCTTGTTCTCTCCTGCTACCTTGCCTTCATTCTCTCACAGTTGCCCATTCTGCTTACTCATCCTTCATTTCCACTTACTCCCCATTCCCGTTTGCTACCAATCACCCCACTCCTGTCCTTTGCACCCAGCCCCCACCTGATGCTCACCTGAGTTTATTTCCTCTCTCCCTGGCTGGGTTTCTTCCTGCTCACATTCTCTCTCTCAGAGTTCCTGCCTGCTTAGTCTTCTTTATATCACATTCTCTCAATCTCAGGGCATTACTCCAAGAAGAGCAGGATAGGTCTGTCCTGGGCCAAATTTATCCTTCAAGCAAAATCACTAAAGTAGATTATCTGACTATTTACCTGATTATTGTTTGTGGGGTCTTGCTGTGTTCAAATTGGCTGCCACATTGCCTACATTACAATAATGACTAACACTTCAGAAGTACTTCATTGGTTGTAAAGCGTTTTGAGACGTCTGAGGTTGCGAAAGGTACTATACAAATGCAAGTCTTTATTTATTTAATTTGTTGTAAAGTGCTTTCAGATATCCTGAGGTTGTGAAGGAAGTTATACAAGTGGGAGGTTTTTAATACTCTCCAGGACCTGTGAAGACGAGTAAAGTTTACACAGTGTATCAACCTGCAAGGCATGAACCAGACCGGAAAATTTCAGCTCTTTTGAAGGCTTTTGTTTCCATTCAGGGCCTGTTATTGCACAGTAACTGTTCTCTTTACTTGAAGTATATGGACTGCAGCGGTTCAAGAAGGTGACTCACCACCACTCTCTCAAGGGCAATTAGAACCATAGAACACTCCAGCACAGAAAACAGGCCTTTTGGCCCTTCTAGTCTGTGCCGAAATATTATTCCGCTAGTCCCATTGATCTGCACCTAGTCCATAACCCTCCAGACCCCTCCTATCCATGTATCTATCTAATTTATTCTTAAAACTTAAGAGTGAGCCCGCATTTACCACGTCAGATGGTAGCTCATTCCGCACTCTCACCACTCTCTGAGTGAAGAAGTTCCCCCTAATGTTCCCCCTAAACCTTTCCCCTAAAGCCATATCCTCTCATGTTTATTTCTCCTAATCTAAGTGGATAATTAGGGATGGACAATAAATGCTGGCCTTGCTGGCAACACCTACACCGCATGAAAGAATAAAACAATGAAGATTTCATAAACAAGCCTGCCAGGGTGAGGCAGCCATGTGGAACTCTGTGAAGTATTTCTGATGAGAATTCAGGAACCCTCACTACATCAATGAAGTGCAGCATCTGAGAGGCATAGTAGTTATGACAATGTGCATCTGGCACACTGGTTCCTGGAATGACATCAGTACCTTATTTCCACAAAAATTATGGTCTTATCAGCACTCTCTAAATAAGCCATCTGCACAGCCAGAGATAATTTAAACCCCATTATTCAGCAAAGGGACAAACACTCGGAGATGCCAAAAATAGGAATTATTTTTCACAAAATACAACAGACATACCACAAAACTTTCAAAGGTTTATTATAGGTGATTGCTTCTACAGTGTCACCACCAGGTGGTTTACATTATGGCAGTAACTTCACTTTATCAATTCTAAACCACCTGTAATTTTTAAGTAAGATATCTGGGTGTTACAGTATACATTGATATGGCGCAAACAGGAGAGAGACAGAGTGAGAGGGGGAGAGAGAGAGAAAGAGAGAGAGAGAGAGAGAGAGAGGGGGTAAGGAAAGGAGAAGAACAGACACTGAGGGGGAGGGCCAGGCTAGAAGGGGGAGAGAAATATACAGATGCACAGCACCAAAAAAGTTAACAGCACAGAAGGAGGCCAATAACTCCATCATATTTATTGCGCTTTTGCTTGTCCTTCAATTATAAATCCATGACCCCTCACTGCGGACTCCCCAACCAGAAGTAGATGGTTAGGAAAAGACGATCAGAACATTTCATAATTTCAAAAGCTCTTAAATTTCTTGACAATATCTGCTCCACTGGCCAGTATCTCATGTCTCTCCTCAGAAGTAGTTTTCATTCTTGCTAATGTCCTGTTGAATCGATACTGTCTGCTATGGTTTAATGTCCTCTCTATAGTCAGTTGTCTAGAACATGGACTCTTACTGCGGTCTAACCATTGTTTTATTCAAATTTATTATAACACTTGATAACAACTTGCATTTATACAGTGCCCCTGACGTGAAAAAAAAATCCAAGATACTTCACAGGAGCGATTATCTAACAAAATTTGACACCAAGTCATAAGGAGGTATTAGGACAAATGGCCAAAAACTTGGTCAAAGAGATGGGGTTTAAGGAACATCTTAAAGGAGGACAGAGGGAGGGCAGGAGGTTTCAGAAAGGAATTAATTTTCTATTGTACTCCACGACCATGGTTATAAACCCAAAATGTTCTTGGATTGTATTTTGTTAACTACCTGCTCTCTTGGGAAACGATGTAATTGCACCTAACATCTGGGTTCATGACTTATTCTTCATTTTCCCTCCTGTGGGCTAGCACCAGTTGCAGTCCTTCCTCCCACTTCACAAACTGGCCCGCATTTTTCACTGACTCCCTAAAGCTTCACCAAGCTCACAGTTTTTGCGATTTCAGTAATTGTGGAATTGTGTCAAAATCATCCGTATATCCTGAGTGCAGAAGTGGCTCTGCCCCCACAGGCCAAGCTACATCTCTCTCCCATTCCCCCAGACACTGCCCACTGCATTAATGCACCAACCCTATGTCATGGCTCTGTGTCCCCCACAACATCCCTAGGCCATTGCTCTCCTCTACCAATCTTCTCCAAACTGAGCCACACTCATTAATCCAAACTCCGATTTTTGTCTGGGCAAGCAGTTTCCTCTATAGGGCGGTCTATTTCTATACATCACATAATTGAATCTTGGTAATAAGCCTCTGCGAAACCCACAGTGAATCCACATATACTTTATTCCCTTTAACCATCCTGCATCAATCACCTCTACAAAATACAACATATTTATGTCAAACATAACTTTGCCTTTAACAAATTCATGTCAGGCTGTCTTAGCTTAACCCATGCATCTCTAAATATTCACTGATTTGACCCTCTTTACAGATTCTAAAAGTTTTTCGATGACTGGCATATTAACTAAGCTTTAGATAAGAACAAGAGAAGGCCACACAAGCGAGTCCCACCCTTCAATCAGATCATGCCTCTTTTGTACCTCAATTCCATCCACTGACTTTGGTTCCATAACCCTTAATACCCTCATGGAACAAAAACTTATGAACCTCAATTTTTTTAATGACCCCCAGCCTCAACTGTTTTTTGAAGGAGAGTGTTCCAGATTTCCACCACACATTATGTGAAGAAGTGTTTCCTGACATCATCCTTAAACAACCTAGCTCCAATCTTACAGCTATGTCCCCTTATTCTGAACTCCCCACCAGAAGTAATGGTTTCTCTCTATCTACTCCATTAACTTGATTTAGATGAATGAAAAAAAAGTACTAGAAAAAACTGACCAGATCTGGTAGCATCTGTGGAGAAAGAAACAGGTAACATTTTGAGTCCACTATGACTCCTTGGAAGAGGAGTTCTTGTTCCAAAAACATTAACTGTTTTTCTCTCTCCACAGCCAGCTGAATTTTTCCAGCACTTTCAGTTTTTATTTCAGATTTCCAGCAACCGCATTCTGCTTCTACATTAACGACCTTGAGTTGGATGTGCAGATCACAATTTCAAAATTTGCAGATGACACAAAACTTATAAGTACCATGAACTGAGAGGAGGATAAATGATAGACTTCAAGAGGACACAGACAGCCTGGTGGAAAAAGTAGCAGATGAAATTTAATGCAGAGCCACTTGTGAAGTGATTCATTTGGTAGGAAGAATGAGGAGCAACAATATAAAATAAAGGATACGATTCTAACGATTCTAAAGGAGCAGAGGGACCTGGGGATATATGTGTACAAATCATTGAAAGTGGCAAGGCAGGTGGAGAAAGTGGTTAGTAAAGCATACAGGATCCTGGGCTTTATAAATAGAGGTACAGAGTAAGTGCAAGAGGAAACTATGGTGAACCTCTATAAAACACCGGTTCAACCTCAACTGGAGTATTGTGTTCAATACTGGGCACAACAATTTAGGAAAGATGTGAATGTATTACGATTAGGACTTAGGACTAGGAACATTGGATTTAGGAGCAGGAGTAGCCATTTGGCCCTTAGAGCCTACTCTCCCTTTTAATAAGATCATGGCAGATCTGGGAGTGTCTCAACTCTACTTTCCTGCCTGACCCTCATAACCCTCAACTCCTCTATCAAAGATCGGTCTAACTCAGCCTTGAACAAAGTCAATGACTCTGCCTCCACTGCTTTCTGGGGAAAAGAATTCCAAAGATTAATGATTCTCTGAAAGAAGCAATTCCTCATCTTCCCTTATTTTTAAGTTGTGCAAATTAACATATGAATTAGGAGCAGGAGCAGGCCATTTGGCTCCTCAAGTCTGCTCAGCCATTCAAAAAATTCATGGCTGATATGAGTGTGGTCTATACTTTCCTGTCTACCCCTTAAACCCTTTGAATGCCTTGTTAGTCAAGAATCTACCTAACTCAATCTTAAAAGTATTCAATAACCGTGCCCAATTACTCCCTGGGGAAGAGAATTCCACAAGCTAATGGCCTGCTGAGATAAAAAAAATTCTCCTCATCACCATCTTAAAAGGGAGGACTCTTCTTAAACTATGTCCACTGGTTCTAGTCTCTCCCACAAGAGGCAACATCTTCCCAGTATCTACCCTATCAAATCCCCTCAGCATCTTATGTTTCAATAAGGTCACCTCTCATTCTTCTAAACTCCAATGGGTATAGGCTCAACCTGTCCAACCTATCTTCATAGGATAAGCTCCTCATCTCAGGAATGAGTCAAGTGAAGCGCCTCTGAACTGTTTCTAACGCAATTATAATAGTTTTCAAATAAGGAACCCAAAGCTGTATACAATATTCCAGATGTGGTCTCACCAATGCCATGAACAGCTGGAGTAAAACTTCCCTCCTTTTATATTCCATTCCCCTTGCAATAAACACCAACACTCCATTTGCCTTCCTAATCACTTTCTGGATCAGCATACTAACTTTTTTGATTCATGTACCAGGACATCTGCCCATTCTGCTGCACCTCCAAGTCCAGGACGCCAGCCCCGACGCGTTCCAGCTCCCCGAGCTCCAGACCCGCCGCGTTTCAGCTCTCCGAGCTCCATCCCCGCCGCGTTTCAGCTCCCCCCCGGGCTCCAGCCCCGCCGTGTTTCAGCTCCCTGGGCTCCAGCCCCGCCGTGTTTCAGCTCCCTGGGCTCCAGCCCCGCCGTGTTTCAGCTCCCCTCCCGGGCTCCAGCCCCGCCGTGTTTCAGCTCCCCCCCTGGGCTCCAGCCTCGCCGTGTTTCAGCACCCTGGGCTCCAGCCCCGCCGTGTTTCAGCTCCCTGGGCTCCAGCCCCGCCGTGTTTCAGCTCCCTGGGCTCCAGTCCCAACGTGTTTCAGCTCCCCCCCCGCCGTGTTTCAGCTCCCTGGGCTCCAGCCCCGCCGTGTTTCAGCTCCCTGGGCTCCAGTCCCAACGTGTTTCAGCTCCCCCCTCCCCCCGCCGTGTTTCTGCTCCCTGGGCTCCAGCCCGGACATGTTTCAGCTCCCCACTCCGGGCTCCAGCCCCGCCGTGTTTCAGCTCCCTGGGCTCCAGTCCCAACGTGTTTCAGCGCCCCCCCCCCCCCCCACCCCCCGCCGTGTTTCTGCTCCCTGGGCTCCAGCCCGGACATGTTTCAGCTCCAGCCCCGCCGTGTTTCTGCTCCCTGGGCTCCAGCCCGGACATGTTTCAGCTCCCCACTCCGGGCTCCAGCCCCGCCGTGTTTCAGCTCCCTGGGCTCCAGTCCCAACGTGTTTCTGCTCCCTCCCCGGCTCCAGCCCCGACGAGTTTCAGCTCCCCCCCGGGCTCCAGTCCCAACATGTTTCAGCTCCCCCCCCGCCGTGTTTCTGCTCCCTGGGCTCCAGCCCCGCCGTGTTTCTGCTCCCTCCCGGGCTCCAGCCCCACCGTGTTTCTGCTCCCTCCCGGGGTGTTTCTGCTCCCTCCCGGGCTCCAGCCCCGCCGTGTTTCAGCTCCCCCCTGGGCTCCAGCCCCGCCATGTTTCTGCTCCCTGGGCTCCAACCCTGCTTTACCTTTGCTCCTTGGGCTCCAACCCCTCAATTCTTTAGTTTCCCGAGCTCCGGCCCCACCGTTCATTACCTCCCCGGGCTCCAGCCCCACTTTACTTTACTCCTTGGTCTCCAGCCCCACCACACCTTCGTTCTCCTTGGGCTGACGACACACTCACCACTGCCAGTGTTCACTGCTCCCCCAATCAGAGGCTGTTTTTCTCCCTCATTTACTGCAGGTTATCAGCAGCAAACATGGGAAAGGAAATACCTGAGACTGGAAGAGCAGCCCCCTGCAAAATCTTGTATTTTACTTACCTGCATTTTGAACTTACTGGCTTGTTTTACCGGTTTGTGAACAGTGGCTCCATGGGCCACTTAGAGGGGCTAATGTAGTCTGCGAGCTGCCAGTTGGACAAGCCTGGTCAAGGTGTTGCCATGGAACGCATCAGGGAACTATTGTCCCCCATACTTTTGTTTAATCCAAAAAAGGCGCAATGCCTGAGCATGCTCCTTGTGCCTGCAGAGAACAGGTCACTGAGTATGGATATATGCAGCTTCTGGCAAGCCCAAGTGAGTGAGTAACATTGAGAGTCCGGCTGATAATCTTAAATTGGTTGCTCATGTAATTCTTAGAGCACTTGGGATGGTTCGCCAAGTGCCAAATGGTGCTAAGTGCTATATGCCCATTGTGAACAGCCGAAGGAACGTGCTGTTCGATACGATCTGCCAGTCGTTGGGACATACGACCTATGTACCTGGCATCACACCAGAACTGAAACTCATATACTACATCACTCATCTGTGAGGTAGACAGAATGTCTTTTTGGCTTGACAGCAGCATCCTGTTAGTGGAAAACACCATTCCTGTTGATACTGCATAGGCACAGCATGAAACAGCTTCATCTGTTGCTCAAGTTTGAGATACTTTACCCTTCCAGGGTAATTTAAGGTAGACTGGGCACTTTGTGTCCGAAATTGGTGGCCTTAGACCCATTCGTTCAAATGCATGATATACAGTGAGCAATGGTCTGATCAGGGTAGCTATTATCCCACAGGACAGCTTTGATGCACCTTATCTTGGTGCCAAGATTGCACGGTAAGCAAATGGCTCAGGCCCTATTTATTAGATTGCTAATAAGGTCAATCTTATGCCACGTGGAGCTGTAGGAATCCCAATGCATCAGTAAGAACATAAGAAATGAAGTTAGCAGCTTATGAACTTAGCAACTCGTGCAGTTGAGTTCAGCTTTATGCATGCCCAGATAGTTGGTGTAGTTGTGGGATTCCCTCTAGGTCCAGCTCTCAATAACATTTTCATCGATTTCCACAGAGAAACACATTTTCTATGGAATGACCTCTATCCATCTCTGGCTTAAATGATGGACCACTTATCCTGAGGCTGTGTCCTAGTGTGCAAGGAGAAACAACCTGTGTTTACCCTGTTAAGCCCCTTTAGAATCTTGTATGCTTCAATGAGAACAGAGGCCTAATTTACTCAGCCTCTGGTTGTGGGAAAACCCTCTCATTCCAAAAACTAAACTAATTACCCATTGCTGTACCACCTCCAAAGCAAGCATACATAATTTTTATTTATTCATTCATAGAGCGTATGCATCGCTGGCTAGGCCAGCATTTATTGCACATCCTTAATTGCCCTTGAAAAGTTGCTGGTGAGCTGCCTTCTTGAACCGCTGTCTGCTCCCAAGATATAGAGATCAAAACTGCACACACTATTCCAGGTGTGGGTTCACCTATCCAAGGTAGCAACTTCCTTATTCTTGTACTCCAATCCCTTTGCAATAAAGGCCAACATGCCATTTGCCTTTCCAATTGCTTGCTGTACCTACACGCTAACTTTCTATGTTTCTTCTATGAGTATACACAAGTCTCTCTGAAAATCAAAATGTAGATACTGCACACCTGTTAAAAAATCTGTTTTTTCATTCTTACCACCAAAGTGAATAACCTCACAGCTCCCCACATTATACTCCATCTGCCACCTTGCTGCCCACTCAGATTTTCTATATCTCTTCGCCAAAGCAAAATACTGTAAATGCTGGAAATTTGAAATAAAAATAGAAAATGCTAGAAATATTCAGCAGGTTTGCCAGTATCTGTGGAGATGGAAACCAAGTTAACGTTTCAGATCTGCGACCTTTTATCATATACCTCTTCGCAGCTCTGTGTCCTCCTCACAGGTTACATTCCCACCTTCAACAAACTTAGGTACATTCCTCTCAGTCTCCTCATCCAAGTCATGAATATAGATTGTAAACGGAGGCCCCAACACTGAAATTTGTGGCAGTCCACTAGTTACAGTCTGCCAACTTGAAAATGCCTTCATTTTTCCCTATTTTCTGTTTCTTGTCCGTTAACCAATCCTCAACCAGATTAATAGATTACCACCAATGCCATGAGCCATTATCTTGCACATTAAGCTTTTGTGTGGCAGCTTTGCAAATGGTTTATGCAAGTTATATATAACTTGCAGTCCATTGAATTCCTTGAGATAAAGATCAGCATCTCATATGCCTTAAACGTAGTTACTCATGGTTGGTAATCATCCCAGATCCGCAAAGCACATGGCAGCTCTCACACTGCTCAAATATGGCACAATACAGGTAAAAATTTAACACCACACGTAATTTTAGGCCAACTGCACTTCAGTGCTGAACTCCTACTGAGGCTAAACTCCATACTCCTTTTGCACGCCACTGGTCTATCATTGCTCAAGACTGTGGCATCTCTGTTCAAAATAGATGGACAGGTAACTGAGAACTAATAAACCCAATATCAGTGTCAGTTATGTTTCCATATAACATAAAATGGAATAAAATTAACGGTCAGGTGGAAAGACTTGGGTTAATCAAAGACAGCTGCATGGATTTGTAAAAGGTAAGTCATGTCTGACAATTTCATCAAGCTCTTTGCAGAAATAACTAACCACATAAGTAAAGGGAATGTAGTGAATGTTGTGTAGTTTCTGATAAGATTCCGAATAGCAGGATGGATGATAAAATGGGAACTAAATGGAATGCAGTCGTATGGATAGGAAATTGATTAAAAGAGGCAAAAACAAAAGCAGTGGTTGATAGATACATTTTTCTGCTGGAGGGGTGTGAACAGTGTTGCTTGCCAGGAACTATTACTCTTTGAGACTTTTTATACAAATTGGGCTTGGGCTTTTAAACAACCTGGGCTTGGGTAAAGGGAGTACAACTACCAAATCATCAGATGACACAAAATAGGAAAGATAATTGTTAACTGTGCAAAGATCTGTAAGGCAATTCAGAAGGTCATAGACAGGGCAGACAGATATCTGATAGAACTTTATTTGAAGAATTGTGAGGAAGAGAGGATGAGTACATCAAAATCCATCTCAATCTTTCACAGGATATGGGTGGTACTGAAAAGGTGGCGGTGTGTCACCTTCTTGAACTGCTGCAGTTCATATGATATAGGTATACCCACAGTGCTATCAGGGAGGGAGTCTAGGATTTTGATCCAGTGACAATGAAGGAACAGCAATATATTTCCAAGTCAGGATGGTGTGTGACTTAGAGGGGAACTTGCAGGTGATGGCATTCCCATGCATCTGCTGCCCTTGTCCTTCCAGGGGGTAGAGGTTGTGGATTTGGAAGGTGCTGTCTAGTGAGTCTTGGCGAGCTGCTGCAGTGCAGCTTGCAGATGGTACACATTGCTACCACTGTGCGTCAGCGATGGAGGGAGTGAATGTTTGTGGATGGGTTGCCAATTAAGCAGGCTGGGTAATGCTGAGCTTCTTGAGTGTTGTTGGAGCTGCACTCGTCCAGGCAAATGGGGAATATTCCATCACACTCCTGACTTTTGCCTTGTAGATGATGGACAGGCTTTTGGCGGGGGGGGTGTGGGGTCAAGAGGCGAGTTATATGCCGCAGAATTACATACCTCTGTCCTACTCTTGTAGCCACAGTATTTATATGGCTAGTCCAATGTTCTATTCAATGGTAACCCCCAGGATATTGATAGTGGGGGATTCAGCAATGGTAATGGCACTGAATGTCAAGGGGAGTGGTTGGATTCTCTCATGTTGGAGATGATCATTACCTGGCACTTGCTTGGCACAAATGTTACTTGTCACTTATCGGCCCAAGTCCGAATGTTGTCCAGGTCTTGCTGCATATACACATGGACTGCTTCAATGAGACACGAATGGTGCTGAACACTGTGCAATCATCAGTGAACATTACCACTTCTGACCTTATGATGGAGAGAAGGTCATTGATAAAGCAGCTGAAGATGGTTGGACATAGGACAAGACCCTGAGGAACTTCGGCAGTGATGTCCTGGGGTTAACATGATTAACCTCCAATAACCACAGCCATCTTCCTTTGTGCTAGATATAGCTCCAACCAGCAGAGAGTTCCCCCTCTGCTTCCCACTGATTCCAGTTTTGCTAGGGCTCGTTGGGGCCACACTCAGTCAAATGCTGCTTTAATGTCAAAGGCAGTCACTCTCACGTCACCTCTTGGAATTCAACTGTTTTGTTTATATTTAGACCAAGGCTGTAATGAGATCAAGAGCTGAGTGACCCTGGTGGAATCCGAACTGAGCGCCAGTGAATAGGTTATTGCTGAATAAATGCTGCTTGATAGTACCCTTGACAACCACTTCAATCACTTTACCGATGATCGAATGTAAACTAATGGGCCAGTAATTGTCCTGATTTTTGCACAAAGGACATATCTGGGCAATTTTTCACATCGCTGAGCAGATGCCACTTTTGTAGCTGTCCTGGAACAGCTTGGCTAGGGGTGCGGCAAGTTCTGCAGCACAAGTACTATTGCCATAATGTTGTCAGGGCCCATAGTCTTTGCAGTATCCAGTGCCTTCAGCTGTTTCTTGATGTCACATGGAGTGAATCGAATTTGCTGAAGAATGGCATGCTGGGGAACACGGGAGGTGGCCGAGATGAGTCTTACACTTGACACTTCTGGCTGAAGCTTGTTGCACATGCTTCAGCGTTAACGTGTGTACTGCTGTGCTGGGCTCCGCCATCATTGAGGACGGGGATATTTATGGAGTCTCCCCTAGCTGGGTTGTTTAATTGTCCACCACCATTCATGATTTGAAGTGGCAGGACTGCAGAGCTTACATCTGATCCGTTGGTTGTGGGATCGCTTAGCTCTGTCGACTGCATGCTGTTTACGCTGTATGGCCTGTATGCAGCTCTGTATTGACACCTAAGAATGTATGCCTGATGCTGCTCCTGACATGCCCTCCAGCATTCTTCATTGAACCAGGGTTGATCCCCTGGCTTGAAGGTGATAGAGAATGTGGCAGGCCATGAGGTTACAGATTCTGGTTGCATACAATTCTGCTGTTGCTGATGGTCCACAGCACCTCATCAATGTTTAGTTTTGGGTTGCTGGATCTGTTCCAAATCTATCTGATTTAACACAATGGTATTGTCACACAACATGATGGAGAGTTTTCCCCAATTTTTTTTATTCATTTAATGGGATGTGGGCATCACTGGCTAGGCCAGCATTTATTGCCCATCCCTAATTGCCCTTGAGAAGGTGATGGTGAGCTCCCTTCTTAAACTACTGCAGTCCCTGTAGATTGGTGAGTACGAGGTCAAGTATGTTTTTCCCTTTTGTTGGTTCCCTCACTACCTGCCACAGACCCAGTCGAGCAGCTATATCCTTCAAGACTCAGCCAGTTCGGTCAGCAGCGGTGCTACCGAGTCACTTAGTTATGAATAGTGAAGTCCCCGACCCAGAGTACACTCTGTGCCCGCGCTACCCTCAGTTCTTTTTCCAAGTGGAGACATGGAATAGAACTGATTCATCAGCTAAGGAGGCAGGGGTGAGTGGTGCTGGTAGTCAGCAGGAGGTTTCCTTGCCCATATTTGACCTTAAGCCATAAGAATTTGCAGATGACACAAAAGATAGGTAGGAAAGTATGTTGTGAAGAAGATATGAGGAGGTTGCAGATGGATATAGATAGGTTGAGTGAATGGGCAAAGGTCTGGCAAATGGAGTTTAATGTGGGAAAATGTGAAGTTGTTCACTTTGGCAGGAAGAACAAAAAAGCAGAGTATTACTTAAATGGAGAACGGCTGCATAATTCTGAAGTGCAGAGGGATCTAGATGTTCTAGTACATGAGTCACAAAAAGTTAGTATGCAGGTACAGCAAGTAATTAAGAAGGCTCATCTGTTATAATGAGAGGGATTGAACATAAAAGTAAGGATCAAAAACAGAAAATGCTCGAAAAACTCAGCAGGTCTAACGTTTTTATAAAAGTAAGGATGTTAGGCTTCAGTTATACAGGGCATTGGTGAGACCACATCTTGAATACTGAGTGCTGTTTTGGTCTCCTTATTTAAGGAAATATATAAATACATTGGAAATACATGCAAAGGAAGTTCACTAGATTGATACCTGGAATGAGTGGGTCATCTTATGAGAAAAGGTTGGACAGATTGGGATTGTTTCCTCTGGAGTTTAGAAGAGTGAGGAGTGATTTGATTGAAACATACAAGATCCTGAACGGCCTTGACAAGGTGAAAATCGAAAGGATGTTTCCTCTTATTGGCGAGCCCAGAACTAGGGGGCACTGTTTTAAAATTAGGGGTTGCCCCTTTAGGACAGAGATGAAAAGAATTTTTTTCTCTCAGGGGGTTGTGCAACTTTGGAAATCTCTGCCTCAGAAAACAGTGGAGGAGGGTCATTGAATATTTTAAAGGCAGAGGTAGATTGATTCCCTTGCCTAACAAGAATCTAAGGTTATTGGGGTTAGATGGAAATGTTGAAATCGAAACACAAGAGGATCAGCCATGATCTTATTGAATGGCGGTGCAGGTTCGAGGGGCCGAATGGTCTACTCCTGTTCCTATTTCTTGGAAATATATTCCTTCACTGTCACTGGGTCAAAATCCTGGAACTCCTTCACTAACAGCACTATGGGTGTACCTTTACCACATGGACTGCAGCTGTTCAAGAAGGCAGCTCACCACTACCTTCTCAAAGGCAATTAGGGATGGCCAATAAATGCTGGCCTAGCCAGCAAAGTTCACATTCTGTGAGACAATAAAAAAAATGCAGTTTCCCTTAACCATTCTCCATGCCTGTGAGTTACTCATTCTCGCTGCTCTCTGGGCAAAAAGTTGCTCCTGAGTTTTTTTTACTGAATTTATCAGTGACTATCTTACCTTTATGACCCCTCACTCTGGTCACCCATAAGTGGAAACATCTTCTCCACATCTATGCTACCAAATCCTTCCATAATCTTAAAGACCCCCATCAGGGCAAACTTCAGCTTGTCTTTTCTTGAGAAAACAGGTCCAGTCTTTCCTGTTGGGTATAACCTCTCAGATCTAGTCTATCATCCTTGCTAACAATTTTTGCACCTTCTCTAATGCCTCTATGTCCTTTATGTGATAAAAACTTTTAAAAGGCAACTGAAGAAATAAATGAAAAGGACAAACTTATAATTAAAAACAGGAGAAGGGACTGAGGGCAAAGCTCTGTCAGTGTTATTGTCCAATGGATAGTAAATGCTGAGCTGTTCAAATCCCAGAGGGAAACTTGAGACAACTGCCACAACTATTTTACAATTTATATTTATTTCAAGATGTGTGCCTTGAATTCAGTAGTAATGAGACCAAATCTTATAGGTTTCTTGCAAAACTAAATTAAACCTTTAATTAAAAACGAGATTTTAAGCACATACATAGGTTGATAAATCACTACTATAATTCCTAGCTGCTGTAGTTAATCTAATTCCCTGTTACACCTCCATTAAGGCAACAGTAAACCACATAGATTTTAAAAGACCTAGGCGAAGTTACACAATACCCTGAACAATTGAATTCAAAGTGAGCTTTCTTCACTTCAGTTTGTATAGACAGCAACTTGAGGCTTAGAGGCTGGAGGCTTTTCAGACTTGTTAGATCTTAGGGTACCTTCCTCCTATACATAGCCTCATTTCCTTTATACAGATTTCTCTCTTTTTAATGTAAATCCCATTGTCCCAATATGTATTTTCAATTCTACTTTTCTAATAATAAAAATCTTTCAGAGCACCAATTTTATCAGTAAGCTTTGGGAAAAATAAACACACTGTCTGGCTTCTTCTGGCTAAGTGCAACATTTCACCACCTTTGAAAGTCAAATTACTCTGGTTTATCCAAAAATGCAAATTTTCCCTTTACACCTCACATTCTAAAGCTTCAGCCATGTTTACCTATTTAACATTTCAAATCTAGCTTCTCTTCTGATACATCAAAGCCTTCAGACCAGCTGTCTTTAATTCATTTAATTCCCACCCCACTCTCTCTCACACACACTTCCTACCTTACAATAAATTCCAATAACATTATGAAAATTATTAAATTTTCTTGACATTCAGAGAGTCAGCACAAATACAATGGCCAAATGCCTTTCACCTAGGCTGTAAAATTTAATTGATGCAATATCACAGTTGCAGGCTGTGTTCCCTTGCTGCTCCCAAAGTCGACTTCTCTGCCTCATTGGGTATTTTCCTCCACAGGTGGTGGTGTGGTGGTAATGTCACTGGATGAGCAATCTAGAGACCCAGGTGAATTCTCTGGGGACCCGGGCTCGAATCCCACCATGGCAGCTGGTGGAATTTAAATTCAATCAATAAAAACCTGGAATTCAAAGCTAGTCTTGGTAGTAGTGATCATGAAACCATTGTCAATTACCATCTGGTTCACTAATGTCCTTCAGGGAAGCAAATCTGCCATCCTTACCTGGTCTGGCCTACATGTGACTCCAGACCCACAGCAATGTGGTTGACTCTTAAATGCCCTCTGAAATGGCTTAGCAAGTCACTCAGTTGTATTGAATTACTATAAAACCTACAAAAAGGAATGAAACCGGACGAATCACCTGGCATCAACCAAGGCACCAGAAACGACAATGGCAAACCCAGACCTGTCGACCTTGCAAAGTCTTTTTTACAAACATTTGGGAACTTGTGCCAAAATTGGAGAGTTGTCTCACAGGCTAGTCAAGCAACAGTCTAATATAGACATTCTCAACGAATCATACCTTACAATGTCCCACCGACAGTACAGACCCAACAGAGGGTGCGGCACAGTGGTTTACAGTTGGGAAGGAGTCGCCCTGGCAGTTCTCAACATCGACCCTGAAGGCTCTTGGCATCAGGTCAAACATGGACAAGGAAACCTCCTGCTGATTACCACCTGCAGCAGCCTAGTCAGCTGATGAATCAGTGCTCCTCCATGTGGAACACCACCTGGGAGGAAACGAGGATGACATGGGCACAGAATGTAGTCAGGGTGGGGGACCTGTTCAGAACAAGTTTACGAGACTAATACCTGGAATGGGTGGATTGTCTTATGAGGAAAGGTTGGACAGGCTAGGCTTGCATCTGCTACAGTTTAGAAGAGTAAAAGGTGACTTGATTGAAACATTTCAGATCCTGAGGGGTCTTGACAGTGGAAAGGATGTTTCCTCTTGTAGGAGAAACTAGAACTGGAGGACACTGTTTAAAAATAAGGGGTTTCCCATTTACGACAGAGATGAGGAGCACTTTTTTTCTCTCTGAGGGTTGAGTGTCTTTGGAACACTCTTCCTTAAAAGGTGGTGGAAGTAGGGTCTTGGAATACTTTTAAGGCAGAGCTAGATAGATTCTTGATAAGCAAGGGGGTGAAAGGTTATTGGTGATAGGCAGGAATGTGGGATTGAGGTTACAATCAGATCAGCCATGATCTTATTGAATGGCAGAGCAGGCTCGAGGGGCCAAGTGACCTACTCCTGCTCCTAATTCGTATGTCCCTATGGCTTCAATGTGCGTCACCAAAAGTGACACAGTAACACCACTACTGACCGTGCTGGCTGAATCCTGAAGGGCATAGTTCTACACTGGGTCTGCGGCAGGTGGGATGGAACCAACAAGAAGGAAAAACGTACTTGACCCCGTCCTCACCAAATCGACCTTGTCCTCACCAATCTACCTGTTGCAAATACATCTGTCCATGGCAGCATTGGCAGGAGTGACCACCACACCAGTCTTTGTGCAGGTGAAGTCCCAACTTTACACTGAGGATACTCTCCATCATGTTGTGTGGTGCTACCACCATGTTAAGTGGGATAGATTTCAAACAGGCTAGCAGCTGAAAATTGGGCATGCAGGAGGCACTGTGGGCCATCAGCAGCAGCAGAACAGCAAAACAATCTGTAATCTCTTGGCCAGGCAAACCACCCACTCTACCATTACCATCAAGCTGGGAGATGAACCCTGGTTCAATGAAGAGTGCAGGAGGGCATGCCAGGAGCAGCACCAGGCATACCTAAAAATGAGGCGTCAACCTGGTGAAGACACAACATAGGACCACTTGCATCCCAAACAGTGAAAGCATCGTGTGATAGACAAACTAAGCAATCCCAGAACCAACAGATCAGATCTAAGCTCTGCAGTCCTGCCACATCCAGTCGTGAATGGTGATGGACAATTAAACAACTAACTGGAGGAGGAGGCTCCACAAATATCCCCATCCTCAATGCTGGGGGAGCCCAGCACATCAGTGCAAAAGATAAGGCTGAAATATTTGCTACAAACTTCAGCCAGAAGTGCCGAGTGGATGATCCATCTCGGCCTCCTCCAGAGGTCCCCAGCATCACAGGTGTCAGTCTTCAACCAATTTGATTCACTCCACCTGATATCAAGAAATGGCTGAAGGCACTGGATGCTGAAAAGGCTTTGGGTCCTGATGACATTCCAACAATAGTGCTGAAGACTTGTGCTCCAGAACTTGCCATGCCCCTAGCCAAGCTGACCCAGTACAGCTACAACACTGGCATTTACCCGGCTATGTGGAAAATTGCGAAGGTATGTCCTGCTCACTGATGCTCAATTTGGGTTCCACCAGAGCCACTCAGCTCCTGATCTCATTACAGCCTTGGTTCAAACATGGCCAAAAGAGCTGAACTCCCGAGGTGAGGTGAGATTGACTGCCCTTGACATTAAGGCCGCATTTGACCGAGTGTGGCATCAAGGAATCCTAACAAAACTGGAGTCAATGGGAGTCACTCTCCGTTGGTTGGAGTCATACCTAGCACAAAGGTAGATGAGTGTAATTGTTGAAGGTCAATCATCTCAGTTCCAGGACATCACTGCAGGAGTTCCTCTGGGTAGTGTCCTAGGCCCAACCATCTTTTGTTACTTCATTAATGACCTTTCCTCCTTCATAAGGTCAGCACTGGGGACGTTTGCTGATGATTGCACAATGTTCAGCACCATTCACGACTCCTCAGATACTGAAGCAGTCTGTGTCGAGATGCAGCAAGACCTGGACAACATTTAGGCTTGGACTGATAAAGCAGCCCACTTGATTGACACTCCATTCACCACCTTCAGCATCCACTTCCTCCATCACCAATGCACAGTAGCAGCAGTGTGTACTATCTACATGATGTACTGCAGCAACTCCCCAAGGGTCCTTTGTCAGCACCTTCAAACCCATGACCTCTGCCATCTAGATGGACAAGAATGGCAGATGCATGGGAATACCATCACTTGCATATTCCCCTCCAAGCCACTTGCTGCCCTGACTTGGAACTATAATCGCCGTTCCTTCACTGTCGTTCGATCAAAATCCTGGAACTCCCTGCTTAACAGCACTGTGGGTGTACCTACACCATACAGACTTCAGCGATTCAAGGTGGCAGTTTACCACCACCTTCTCAAGAGCAGTTAGGGATGGACAATAATTGCTGGCCCTGCCAGCGATGCCCAAATCCCATGAAAGAATAAAAAAACCACATTGCTAAACTTAAAAACTTTAAAAGCTTCAAAAAGGAGAAAATTTCCTCCATATGTAAGTGATTTCAGTACAGGGGTGTTTTTAAGTTAGTGAGAGAATAAAAACTTGTAAAGTTGGTGTTGTAAGTAATGGATCTGAGAAAATGAAAATTCTCTTCTTGTTTTCATTCCGCTGTTGCCTCACTAACCACAGAGCAAATAGCTGAGTGAAGCAGTAATGAGACATACTCACCATGCAGCCTCATAAGTTGATGTTACAGACTGAAAGGAAATTGGTACAGACCCACCAAACAATAACACCCAATGGAGAATCCCAACAAAATTAATTCCCAAGAATTAAGAGACACTAGAACTGCATCCCATTACAATCTCAAAATGTTCAAGTGCACAGAGCCACAGGAAGAAACCATTATAATATGACCTGGAGAGAACTTATTTCCTGTGGCGACAGTCATAATGAGCCTCCCACTGCACTCCTGAAACATGAGGTGTGAGCCAAGCAGCCCAGAGCCCTTTGAAGGCCCTCCCAAAATGGAAGGCGGTCCATGGACTCTACCCACTCCTTGAACCTCCAGAGGAATAGTCTTTACATGAATATACTGCCTGATCACCCAAGGTATTGGAACAAAGCTACCGAACGCTCATCTATCCTCACACCTCCATTATGAAACCCTGGAGTGATGCCTCTGCAGTGAGAAAGGACTCACTGTGCCAGTTACTCCTGTTGAGCTGAAGCAGGACTATGGGGTTTTATTCAGTTCATGAGGTATCCAATGAGCAATGACCATCAAAATGTATGAAAAATTAAATGCAACTATTGACTGAACTTTTTATGTCTCCTGCTCTTGTTGGGAGCACTTTTCTAGATACATATATAAAAAAAAGGTTGGTCAAAGGTCTTAAAATAATGATTCTACCGACTGCCATATCTCTTGTCCACTTACCGTGCTGATATCCATTCCGATCGGTGCCTGTGTTTGGTTCATTGGAGGGGATTGTGGCATTGTGGCTGCCTGTTGCTGGCCACTGCTTTGCTGTGACTGGGAGCTCTGAGACAGGTTGCTGGAGCTCTGAGATTGTGGCTGCGTTGTCTGCTGCGTGAAAAATGGATATGCAGGAAGATGCTGCTCCAATGCCAATGCATCCATAGCAACAGCCTACAATAAAAATAATACCGCATTAACCAGCCACACTTTGCACAGTCTGCCACACAATACACAAAAAGACACAAGGCGCAGTTTTTACAACATAGTTCAGAAGGTGAGTGCGCTGGCTGGTACATGTCTGAGCCACACAGTTGGTTGATCTCACTGGGCAGTGACCGGGAAGCTGGACTGCTAGTTTTGGGGCCTCTGGCTACATAAGGAAAGCAAGACAGGACTCCTGCTCTCTAAATCTAACCAATATAAAGTCTCCTGCATGGAGGTACATGCACAAGTGTCAATTGAGCTGAAATACTCTGTTCAGTTCTGGACGCCACACTTTAGGAAGAATGTCAAAGCCTTGGAGAGGGTGCAGATGGGGTTTACTGGAATGGTACCATGAATAACTGGCTCTAGTTACTTGAATAGGTTGGATAAACTGGGATTGTTCTTCTTAGAGAAGGTGAAGGGGAGATTTGAAAGAATAGAAACTATTTCCAGGAGCAGAAGAGGTCAGTTACCAGAGGACACAGATTTAAGGTAAGTGGCAAAAGAAACAGAAGGGTAAATAAGGGGATTTTTTTTTAAATGCAGCAAGATGTTGTGATCTGGAATGTGCTACCTGAAAAGATTCAATAATAGATTTCAAAGGAAACTGAATGAACATTTGATCAAAAGTAACTTATCTTGGTACAAGTCAGTGCCAAGTTAAGATGCTATAATTCACAATCCTGTATAGTTTCATTTTATAAAGGCTTTAATCTTAGTTTGGGTCATTGCTGGTAATATATCATGGCAGTCAATGGGATGGGTTTGATCATTCGGATGTGACATGACAACTTGCATAGAAATCCTGTCTCAAAGTGCTGCACTGAGGAAGGAGGAGATATTAGGAAGGGTGACCAAAGGCTACCAATGCGAAGCAAAGGAATGCACAATAACCGAAAATAAGAGGAATGGAGTGTTCTCGGAAGTTTGGAGAAAGTTACAGAGCGAGGGAGGATCATAAGAACAGGATGAGGCCATTTAGGCCTTTGAGCCTGCTGCACCATTCAATTAGATCATGGCTGAGTTGCGACCTAACTCCATAAATCCACCATGGTCTCATATTCCTTAATACTTTCAGATAACAAAAATCTATCAATCTCAGATTTAAAATTAATTGATCTATCATCAATTGCCTGTTGTGAAACAGAGTGCAAAGTTTCTACCACCCCTTGTGTGCAGACACATTTCCTAATTTCACTCCAGAAAGGTCTGGCTTTAATTTTTAGACTCTGATCCCTATTCCTAGGCTCCCTGATCAGCAGAAATAGTTTCTCTTCACTTGCTCTATCTCTTCCCCTTAATATCTTGAAAGTGTTAAGCAAATCACTGCAACCTTCCATACTCCAGGAAATATAACTCTAGTTTCTGCAATCTATCATAATTTAACCCTTGGAGTTTAAGGTCTCAATTTGATAAATCTATGCTGCACTGCCTCCAAGGCCAATATATCATAAAAACATAAGAACATAAGAAATAGGAGCAGGAGTAGGCCATTCAGCCCCTCAAGCCTGTCCCGCCATTCAATAAGATCTGCCCCAAGCTTCAACTCCTCTTTTTTGTGCCAGCTCCTCATAACCCTCAACTCCCAAATATTTCAAAAATCTATCTACCTCCTCTTTAAATACTTTCAATGATCTAGCCTCCACAACTCTCTGGGGTAGAGAATTTCAAACATTCACTACTCTCAGAGAAGAAATTCCATTGCATCTCAGTTATAAAGGAGTGTCCCCTTAATCTGGAACTATGTCCCCTAGTTCGAGATTCCCCTACTAGTGGAAACATCTTCTTAACATCTCCCCTATCCAGCCCCCTCAGAATCTTGTACGTTTCAATCAGATTATCCCTCATTCTTCTAAACTCTAATGAATAAAGGCCTAACCTGTTTAGCTGTTCTTGATAAGTCAACCCTTCAACCCAGGAATCACCCCTGTGAATCTCTTTTGAACTACCCCCAATGCCAGTATATCCTTTCTTAAATACAGTGACCAAAACTGTACACAGTACTCCAGGTGCAGCCTCACCAACACCTGTACAGTTGTAACAAGACTCCAACCCCCTAGCAATACAGGCCAAAGTTCCATTTGCCTCCTTAATTACGTGCTGCACCTGCATGTTAACTTTTTGTGTTTCATGCACAAGAACACCCAGATCCCTCTGTGCTGCAATTTTTTGGAGTCTTTCTCCATTTAAATAATAATCTGCCTTTTGATTTTTCCTGCCAAGGTGCATGACCTCACTTTCCTACATTAAACTCCATCTGCCAAGTTTTTCCCACTCACTCAACCTGCCTAGATATCCTTGCAGATTCCTTATGTCCTCATCACAACATGGCCTCTCACCTATTTTTGTACTGTCAGCAAATTTGGATACATTACACTCTGCCCCCTCCTCCAAGTCATTTAATATAGATAGTAAATAATTGAGGCTCTAGGACTGATCCTTGTGGCACTCCATTAGTTACATCTTTCCAATCTGAAAAAGACCCATTAATCCTGACTCTCTGTCTTCTGTGTGTTAACCAATCCTCAATCCATGCTACGACATTACCCCCAATACCGTGAGCTCCTATCTTGTGCAATAACCTTTTATGTGGCATCTTGCTGAATGCCTTTTGGAAATCCCAATACACTACATCTACTGGTTCCCCTTTATCAACTCCGCTTGTTATATCCTCAAAGAACATGAACAAATTTGTCAAACATGATTTCCCTTTCACAAAACCATCTTGACTCTGATTGTGTTAAGCTCTTCTGAATGTCCTATTTCTTCCTTAATAATGGACTCTAGCATTTTCCCAACGCCAGATGTTAGGCTGACTGGCCTATAGTTTCCTGCTTTTTGTCTCCTTCCCTTCTTGAACAGGGGCGCCACATTAGCTGTTTTCCAATCCACTGGGATCCTCCCAGAATCCAGTGAGTTGTAGAATATTTCGACCAATGCCTCCACTATCTCTGCAGCCACTTCCTTTAAAACCTTTGGATGCAGGCCATCAGGCCCTGGTGACTTGTCTGCCTTTAGTCCCATTAGTTTCTCAAATACTTTGTCCCTCGTGAAAGAGACTGTTACAAGATCTTTCCTCCCATTAGCTCCTTGCTTATCTGATATCTTTGAGATGTTTATAGTGTCCTCCGCCATGAAGACTGGCGCAAAATATCGGTTTAAATTATCTGCCATTTCCCTGTTTCCCATTATCAATTCTCCAGTCACATCCTCCAAGGGTCCCATGCTCACTTTAGCTACTCTCTTTTTATATGCCTGTAGAAGCTCTTGCTGTTTGTTTTTATAATTCTTGCCAATTTCCTTTCATAAACAACTTTCTCCCTCTTCATTAGCTTTTTGGTCATTCGCTGCTGATTCCTAAAAAATTCCTAATCCTCTGGTCAACCACTAGTTTCTGCCGCTTTGTATGCCTTACTTTTTGATTGGATACTCTCCTTGGCCACCTTTGTTAACCACGAGTGGTTTATCCCTCTCATCGAGTCCTTCCTTTTGACCAGGATAAATTCTTGCTGAGTGTTATGAAATATCTGCTTAAATGCCTATGCTTCCTAAGATGGGGTGCCTAGGTTTGCATACAGTATTCCAGGTGTGGTGTAAATAGTGTTTTGAAGCATGACTTTACCCCTTTCATTCTTCTCCTCTAGCTATATAAAGGTCAGCATTTCATTAGCCGTCTGATTATTTTCTGCAGCTGTTCATGACGTTTAAATGATTGATGAACCTGGACATCCAAGTCTCTTTGGGCCTCCACTGTTTCTAGCTTTTCATCATTTAGAAAATACCATTTTATTCTTTTAAGGATGAGACAATCTTCAGCCAGAAGTGCCGAGTGGATGATCCATCTTGGCCTCCTCCGGAGGTCCCCAGCATCACAGATACCAGTCTGCAGCCAATTCAATTCACACCACGTGATATCAAGAGACGGCTGAAGGCATTGATTACTGCAAAAGCTATGGGCCCTAACAATATTCTAGCCATAGTACTGAAGATTTGTGCTCCATAACTTGCTGCGCCCCTAGCCAAGCTGTTCCAGTACAGCTACAACACTGTCATCTACCCAGTTATATGGAAACTTGCCCAGGTATGTCCTATACACGAAAAGCAGGACAAATCCAACCCGGCCAATTACCACCCCATCAGTTTACTCTCCATCATCAGTAAAGTAATGGAAGGGGTGATCAACAGTGCTATCAAGCGGCACTTGCTTAGCAATAACCAGCTCACTGATGCTCAGTTTGGGTTCCCCCAGGGCCACTCAGCTCCTGACCTCATTACAGCTTCGGTTCAAATATGGGCAAAAGAGCTGAACTCCTGAGGTGAGATGAGAGTAACTGCCTTGTCTATCAAAAATCTAACTCTGCCTTGAATAAATTCAATGATCCAGCCTCCGCTGTTTTCTGGGGAAGAGAATTCCACACACTAACAACCCTTTGAGAGAAAGATTCCTCCTTATCTATGTCTTAAACGCTTGACCTTGGATTCTTAAACTAGGTGCCCGGTTCTCATCCCTCCCACAAGTGGAAACATCCTTGCAATATCTACTCTATCAAATACCCTCAGAGTTTTATATGTTTCAATAAGATCACCTCTTATCCTTCTATACTCCAATGGATATAGGCCCAACCTGTTCAATCTTTCTTCATAGGCTAAGCCCCTCATCCAAGGAGCAAGTTGAGTGAACATTATCTCTACTGCTTTTAATGCAATTATATATTTTTTCAAATACGGAGACCAAAACTGTACACAGTATTCCAGATGTGGTTCACCAATGCTCTGAACAGCTGAAGTAAAACTTCCCTATTTCTGTATTCTATTCCCCTTGCAATAAATGCCAACATTCTATTTGTCTTCCTAATCACTTGCTGTACCTGCATACTAACTTTTTGTGACTCATATACCAGGACACTAGATCCCTCTGTACCTCATAGTTCTGCAGTCTCTCTCCATTTAAATAGTATACTGCTTTTCTATTCTTCCAGCCAAAGTGGGCAAGTTCACATTTTACCACATTATACTCCATATGCCAAATTTTTGCTCACTCACTTAACCTGTCTATATCTCTTTGCAGACTCTCTACCTCCTCTTGACAACTTACTTTCCTCCACACCTTGGTGTCATCAGAAATTTAGCTAGCATACATTTGCCCCTTTATCCAAATTATTGATGTAGGTTGTAAATAGTTGAGGCCCCAGCACTGATCCCTGTGACACTTCACTGGTCACAGATTGCCAACCTGAAAAAGATCCATTTACCCCTACTCTCTGCTTGCTATTAGCTAATCAATCCTTTATCCATTCTAATATGTTACCCCTCCACACCATGTAGTCATATCTTATGTAGTAACCTTTGATGTGGCACCTTACAAATGCCTTTTGGAAATGCAGTACACCACATCTACAGATTTTCCTTTAGCCACCTTGCATGTTAATTCCTCAAGGCCCTGTAATAAATTAGTTAACACTATTTCTCTCTCACAAACCCATGCTGACTCTGTATGATCAAATTAAAATTTTCAAAGTATCCTGCTATAACCTCCTTAAAAATGGATTCTAGCAATTTCCCTATGACAGATGTTGGGCTAACCAGCCTGTAGCTTCCTGTTTCAAGTTCCCTCATTTCTTGAATTAAGGTGCTACATTAGCTATTTTCCAATCCGCTGGGACCCTTCTAGAATCTAAGGAATTTTGGAAGATTATAATCAATGCCACCACTATCTTTGCAACCATTTCTTTTAAGATTCTAGAGTGTATAGGATCTGGTCCTGGGTACTTCTCAGCCTTTAGATTTAATAGGCTTCCCAGCACCTTTTCCCTAGTGATGGTGGTTGTTTTAAATTCCTCCCTCCCGTTCATCTCTTGATCTTCAATTATCTTTAGGATGTTTTCTAAGTCTTCTAAAGTGAAGACAGATGCAAAATACCTGTTCAATGCCTCTACCATTTCCTTATTTTCCATTATCAATTTCCCAGACACTCTCTAGAGGACCAACACTAGCTTTAGTTACTCTTTTGTTATTTAAATACTGTCCTTTATTTTGGTCACCTTTTCAAAAGATTCAACCAAGTTCATCGGGCATAACAAAACAACTATGACTCTTTCTGGTCAGCTAAAAAATTTCAAGGTGTTATGTCACCCTTGTTATGATCCCAGCTCTTGTTACTACTGGACAAGTCAGATCCCAGGGTGGAACCTGGCTTGATAGATCCTAACTTTTATTTTTTGTTCAGAAACGTGGAGGGTGGCTACTGAACAGGGTCACAGGAGGCTGATGAACTTTTAAGAAAAGAATAAAACATCTATTAAACAAGAAAAAGATTAACTATATTACACTACTCCCTCAGCTACAACTATACCTTTACAGATGGATAGATTTGTAAGGATAACACAAGTTACAAAAAATCTATCTCATACTCTATTTTCAAAGTACACAATAGGCAATCTTAGGTGACCTGTGGTCAGAGACATCACTCTCCAAGATCAGGTGAGAGATGCCACCTAAAGCAGATGCTATGGGCCTCTCATCAACTTTCCCCAGACGCTTGTTATACCTTGAGCCAACTGATCTCATGGAACTCCGTCTTTCTCCCGAGGGTTTCCAATCTCAAAGCTCGAAGAACTCGCTTTGGAATCCTCTCCCAAACAATGCTTTTACTTGGTCATCTCCCACCTCCAGATTTTCAAACTCTTTTTTTGACATTCCTTTCCCCTTGATCGCTATGTGTGTTCAAGCTTTGTCTTCTACACAGTCTCTCAGAGATTCAGCTGTGCCAACAGAACATCACTGCTTCACAGGCCCATAGAAAGGACAACCTTCAGCTGTCTCCTCAGATCTTCTGGCTTCTTGCAAGCCTATTTTGCTTCAAGTCTGCTTCCTGCAGCTTTCGCTCTTTAATTTGAAGCCTTTTCCTCTGCTCTTTAAGTAAAAGGACAAGGACGGAATCTGGACCAAGATCCTGTTCAATAAAGTTAAGGTCTTCTTGGGACCTTTCTCCTTTTCCTTTAGGACTTACTCCCTGCAGTTTCCTCTCCCAGTAGACTGCTGACAACTTAGTAATTTCCTTGAGATCCATAAGTCAGTCGACATTTACTGTTACTTTAACTTTTGAGCAACTCACCTAAGATTCTTAGATGAACTTTCCTCAGCAATCTACTAGTATGTCCAGCCAGAGAGAGAGCGATTTAAACTGCTCCCTTCACCTTACAGCATAATCACCAACTGAACTCAAACTGCTTTCTGTTTTTCGGTCTCTGTGGGCCCCCTGTTGCTAAGCAACAGCACAGTTTTCCCTACTTTGTTTGAACTTCCGAAGCCATTTCAAGACGGTAAACCTTATTAAAATGCAGGTACTCAAACAAACCCACAGACTTTCAGGCAGCATTCTAAAGTGACCAAAACCCAGGTTTCACCCTTTTAACCCACAAATAAAAAAAATACAAATTAAACTTAAAGCTTATTCCTAACACACAGAAATATACATATAACTTACTTAAAACTAACTCTAATTCCTAACACCCCATCCTTAATTATAGACTCGCGTAATTTCCTGACAACAGAGGTTAGGATAACTGGTCTAATTCCTTGGTTTTCCTCTTCCACCTTTCTTAAAATGCACAGTGACTTGTGCAATTTTCCAATCCAAAAGAATGGATCCCGAATTAAGAGAACTTTGGAAGACTGTAGTTAGATAGAAACAAAGAAAATTTACAGCACCTATGTCCTTTAAAACAATGGGGTGAAAACGATCTGTCGGTCACTTTTAGTCATTATTTTCTTCATTACAGTTTTGCTATGTTAATTTTAGTGGGTCTCTGCCCCATTCAGTATTGGTTTCTTTGGGTTTCTGGCATACTGACCTCTTCCTCAATAGTAAACACTGATACAAAATATTTATTCCATATTTTGTCAATGAAAACAAGGAAATAGTGGACATATCAGTTTTCAAGCAGCCCACATTGCTCTTAATCACCCTCTCTTTCCTAATTGTAAAATTTTTGTGTTGACTTTGACGTCTTGCAAGTTTCTTTGCACACTCGCTATTTACTTTGTCACTCTTTGCTGTTCTTTGTATTTTTCCCATTTGCCAGGATAGTGCTACCTTTTGCATTTTTGTATACATTTTCATTGCTTCCTGATTCATAGGGTCATAGAATGATTAAAGCACAGAATCTTTAGTCATTCATAGCTGCTTCTTTTCAGTTGAACTCTTGCTCCTTAGGGTATAAACTAGTTTTGTATTGTATCAATTTTTTTAACACCTCCCTGATTTAGGCTCTTATCAATTAATGAACTTACCCAATTTACAGCAAATGGGGCCTCTGTCTCACCACATTGAACAGAGGAGGCTAAGGGATGACCTAATTGAGGCGTACAAAATTATAAGGAACCTAGATAGGGTAGACAGGAAAGACTTGTTTCTCCTGGCTGCGAGGTCAATTATCAGGAAGCATAGATTTAATGTGATTGGTAGAAGGGTTAGAGAGGACAGGAGGAAAGACTTTTTCACCCAAAGGGTAATGGTTGTCTGGAATTCACTGTCTAAGTTGGTGGTTGAGGTTGAACTGCTCAACTCATTAAAAGGTACCTGGATCTGCATCTGAAGTGCTGTAACCTACAAGACTGGAGACCAGGTGCTGGAAAGTGGGATTAAAATGAGGGGGCTAGTTTCTTTTTTCTCTTTTTTGGCTGGTGCAGACACGATGGGCTGAATGGCCTCTTTTTGCATCGTAACTTTTCTATGGTTCGACTGTTCTATTGAAATTAGCCGTACCTAAATCAAGAATTTTAATAACTGTCTCATATTTCTCCCTTTCAAACACTACATTGAATGCAATCACCTTATAATGACTAACAGGTAAAAAAGTTCACCTTGCATTAGGTGCAAACTAAATCTAGCTCATTACTAAATTAATATGGGCAAGTTCCCTTGTTAGCTCCAGGGCATGTTATGACAGGAAACTATCCCAGACCCACTCATAAAATTCAATACCTGTTTCACTCATGAAATTTAATACCTGTATGACCTGAGTTCGTGTGCCTACCCTAATCTATATGAAAGTTAAAATACAATATTAAAACTATTTTGCCATTGCTACATACTCAAGGGAGGGGTGGGGTGCAGACTGAGAAGAGGCTAGAGATAGGAAAGGGCAAGGTCATGGAAGATTTAAACAAAAAGATCAGAATTTTTAATTTGAAGGTGTTGTTGGATCAAAGACCAGTGCAAGCCAGCAAGCACAGGGTGAATAAGGCTCGGTGCAAGTTAAGATACAGACAGCAGAGTTTTGGCTGAAACTTAAGTGTGTGGAAGATGGGAGACCGTCCAGAAGAGCATTGTAATAGGTGAGTCTAGAGGTGATAAACATGGATGAAGGTTTCAGCAGCAGATGGGCAGAGGCAGAGCAGTGATGAGAAATGTTACAGAGGCAGTAGGTGATCTTTGCAACAGAGAACTTGTGGATTCAGAAACTCAAGTCAGGCCAAATATGACATCAAGTTTCAAACTGTCTGGTCCAGACTGAGACAGTGGTCAGGGAGAGGGATAGGGTTGGTGATGAGGGGACAGAGTTTTTGGTGTCGACTGAAGATGATAATCCACTCTGCCCAATGTTCAGCTGAAGGAAAATGCAACTTATCTACTAGATAGCAGACGAGCAGCACTGGAAGCATCTGTATGAACAGACAGTGGCCCTATAATGGTTGACCTCATGAGATTAAATCAATTAAGTTTCTGATTAGTTTAATCTAATTGTCCTGTCAACACATTACACTATAAAAGCATATTATATTTCAGTTGCAGTATCTTACTCCTTTCAGACAGTACCTGCGTGATTGGAGAGAGTGGGGAGAGAGCTGGTGATAGCTGAAGTTGTTGTTGTCTTCGCGAATCCGTGCTGACAGGTAAGGTGAGGGGTGTCACGTTTGGTTGTCTGCTCTGGAGAGATCCTGTCAGTGACCCCTGTGATGATGTCAGGCCTGCAAACAATGCAAGATGTCGCTGAGATTAGAAAACTTATGGAGCAATCAGTGTCGAATTGTGGGGAATCTCTCAGTGTTCCTACCCCCTGCTCAGATAGAAGCAAGCTGCCCAATCACTGACTGTACCTCAGCAGCTCCTCAATGAGGGGGCATAAATCAGGTACCAGAAGTCTTTGCATTTGCAACATTTGCAAATGATTACTGCCTAAAAATACAAGGGTCATGGATGTCACCTCAAAACAGGAATGTGTCTTCCAGACACTCATATCCATGCAAAACCTTCTTTGGCTGATCTGCCAGAAAATCAGTCGCATAAATTATTCTCCTGAGACAGGACTTAACACATACCCTGGTTGTGCCAATCCCACCCCAATTACACTAGCTCTAAGTGCTGATGCTCTCTAACATACCTAGACTCTGTGTCCTAATGCCTCTTCATTTGTGATTATTCGTGCAAATGGCCCCTCACATATCATGGCTGTTGGTGCTATTGCCCCCTCATACACCCTGGCTTTTGGTACTCATGCACATCGCATACCCTGGCTGTTGGTATTGAGGCCCAGGTGGTTCATATTTGCTGCCAGGTTTCCAGTGCTGTTTGCGCTGCTCAGGGTCGGGAATGTTGACTCCTCTGGATCTAGTGGGGTGGGGAGGGGCGGTGGGAAGTGGATGTTTGTAAGATCTGGCAGGGATCCTCCAGTATTATGGGCAACAGGCATCAGTGATGTGGTACTTTCCTGGTCTGCAGATGGGAAAATACTGTTAAAAAAAGAAGAAAAATTGAAATTTTTATTTGCAGCCACCTGACAACTTCACAGCTCTTTTACACAAATATCTGGTTGAGACCAGGAGATCAGCAGGTTTGAAATAATGACATCGTACATACACACACATACCCTGCTCCAACACCCCCCAATCCGGGCACTGAACCACTCTCTCTCTCTATTTCTCTCACGCACACACTGTCAACAAACGCCAGAAAGTCTACTCACTTGATTCCTGGGACTTCACATGATTTAGGCCGTGATGGTGCAGACTATGAAGAGAAATAGTTGAATAAGAAGCATATTAAAACGTGCATCCCTCTGGAAAAATGTGAAATGAACAAAGCCATTCAACTCATCAACCCTTATTTCCCCAGTATTTTAATCCCTTGTGTTTGGAATGTCTCCAATATTTTGCCCTCCAATATCTTGCAAAGATTATCCTAACGTTTATCACTCCCTGAATGAAAAAATGTAACTAAATTAGGTCCAGTCTATGGATTATTCTTAGTGTAGACAGAGAAATAGTTTCCCTCTTTAACAAATAACTCTAAAATAAATTACTTTAGTATTTCAACCTATTTCTTTTTTTCTATCTGGTGACTATTTCACACTTCACAAGGGAGATGGAGTATAAAAGTAAGAAGTCTTGTTACAACAACACAGGGCATTGGGGAGGCCGCACCTAGGGTACTGTGCAGTTTTGGGTCACCTTACTTAAGAAGGGTCATACCATTGGAAACAGTTCAGAGAAAGTTCACCCAGACGATTCCCAGAAGTAGGAATTTGTCTAATGAGAAAAGGCTGAGCAGGTTAGGCCTATGCTCTTTGGAATTTAGAAGAATGAGAGATGATCTTAGTGAAACATATAAGATTCTGAGAGATTTGAAGAAGAGTCATAAAGACTCAAAACATTAACCCTGTTTCTCTCTCCACAGATGCTGTCAGATCTGCTGAGATTTTCCAGTATTTTCTGTTTTTATTTTAGATTTCCAGAATCCGCAGTATTTTGCTTTCATCAGGATTCTGAGCGGGCTTGACAAGGTGGATACTGAAAGGATGCTTCTTCTTATGGAGGAATCTAGAACTAGGGGGCACAATTTCAAAACAAGGGTTTCAATTAAGACAGAAATGAGAAGGAATTTCTTTTCTCAGAGGGTCATTAGCCTTTGGAATTCTTTTCCCCAGTGAGCAGTGGAGGCTGGGTCATTGAAGGCTGAATGAGGCAGATTTTTGCTTGACAAGGTAGTCAAAGATTATTGGGAGGGGGAGGTGGGGTAGGCAAGCTACCAGAGGGCATCGGTTCCTTCGGAGGGCGTCTGTTCCTAAAGAGGGCGTCTGTTTCTAAAGAGGGCGTCTGTTCCTAAAGAGGGCGTCTGTTCTTAAAGAGGGCGTATGTTCCTGAAGAGGGCGTCTGTTCCTAAAGAGGGCGTCTGTTCCTATGGAATCGTATCTCAGCAAGAGATAGGAGGGGAGAGAAAAATAAAGTCAAAGTTGTTAAAGTTTGGCCTTTGCAAAGGAGCAGTGATCACTAAAATCATGTAACATGAAGGGTAGATATGGGTAACACAGTACACGTAATATACTTGGGCTTCCAAAAAGCCCTTGATAAGGTACCGCATGGTAGACTTACAACTAAAGTCGGAACATGTGAGGTCAGGGAACACATAGCTGAATGGATAGAAAGCAGGCTACAAAACAAAACAGAGTAAGGATTAAGGGTAGCTACACAGACTGATAAAAGGTATGGAATGGTGTTCCGTAATGATTAGTGCTGGACCACTGTCATTTGCCATCTACTAAGTAATTTGGACTCGGGAATTGAAAGTACAAATTCAAATTTGGCGGAAGGCACCACGATGTGCTTGGGTAGGTGTGGGGGAGGTTGGTGTAGTTAATACAGAGGAGGGCTGTGAATGAACACAGGAAAACATGAATAAGCTTGGAGAATAGGCATGTAAATGACAAATTAATATTGGTAATATATTTTGGTGGGAAGAATGAAGAGGCCACATATACCTTGGAAAATAAGAATGAAAGAGGTAGAGGAATGAAGGGATCCGCACGGGTAGATACACAAATCACAAAGTAGTGACGCAGGTTAGTGAGGTCATTAAAACCAACCAAGCACCAGGGTTCATTTCTAGGGGATAAGAATTGAAAAGCAGGAAAGTTATGTTAAACTTGTAACAAGCTTTGGCTACACCCCAGTTGCAACACTGAGTAATTCTGATCTCCATGTTATTATTACTCTTTATAGACATTAGAGAAGGTGCAAAAAAACATTTACTAGAACAATAACAAACATGAAAGATTGAACAAGCTTCTCCAAAAAAGAGAAGATCGAGGGGTGACCTAACAGAGATCTTTTTTTCTTTGAAGGCCAGCATTTACTGCCTAACTATATTTGCCTTTGAGATGGTGATGCTGAGCTGCCTTCTTGAACTGTTGCAGTCTCTGAGATGTAAATACACCCACAGTGCTGAAAGAAGGTTATATATTGCCAAGTCATGATAGTTTGTAACTTGCAGGGAACTTGCAGGTGATGGTGATCCTATGGGTCTGCTGCCCTTGTTCTTCCTAGGCAAGTAATGAAAGGTTATGAAAGGAATTGATAGGATAGGCATAAAGATGCTTCTGCTTGCAGGTGAGACCAGAGCCAGGAGCCATAAATAAAATAGTCACTAATAAATCCAATAGGGAATTCAGGAGAAATTTCTTTACTCAGTGGTAAGAATGTGGAACTCATTACCACAAAGTTTAGCTGAAGCAACCAGCATAGATGCATTTAAGGGAAAGCTAGATGAGCTAAGGGGGAGAAAGGAATAAAAGGCTATGCTGATTGTAATATGGGTAATATGAAGGAGGGTGGGAGGAGACTTGTTTGTAACAAACACCAGCATGTTTTAGTGTTGCTGGTTGAAACTTTGGCCAGAAACCAGGAGAACTATACTGATCATCAGATGGTGCCTTGGGATCTGAAGGATGGCACTCCTGGCAGGACAGCACACCTCCGTCCTGCACCAAAGTGTCAGCCTGAATTCTGAGCTCAAGTCTCTAGAGGGAGGGTTGAAACCACAACCTTTTGACCACTGAGCCACAAATGACAGACAGCAGTCACCTAAGTGATTTTTCTAAATATAAGAGCTGATGGAAGTTGGCTGTTCAATAATGGAGGCATCACAGCCCAGCCCAATCCTGTCCTCACCAAACATCTACACGCACCCTTCCAACAGGGGTCCCAGGAACAGGGTGTTCTGTCCAAAGTTTCAACTAACAGCACTAAAACAGTCCAATTATTTATCTCATTGCTCTTTGAGGGTTCTTGCTGTGAGCAAATTGGCAGCTGTCTTTCCCTACATCACAATATCAACCAGAATTCTAAAATTAAATCAATGGTTGTGAAGTGTTTTGAGATGTCCTGAAGCTGTGAAATGCACTATAAAAACACAAGTGTTTTCTTCCTTTCTGAAGTACTTCCCAGTACAGCAGCATTTTCCGTGAAGTGGGAGAAAATTAGGATTCCTCATTTAAAACGAACATACACAAATTTTACAAAGATTAATGTGCACCAAAAGCAGTAAGAAAAAAGAAACAAGAAGGGGCTTAAAAAGGGAAGAGTTTTGACTCATACTGTAATAAAGGTGAAGAAGCTACACCAATGTAAGTAGAATATCTAATGGACCTACAAATAATATGAGATGGGTGACTCGGGCCACTTTCATGAATTCCAAACCCACCTCAGACAAATTAAACATTAAATATCCTACAGTACCTTTTTGTTGTCCCACAGCGATTTTGATAGAGATTTATCAGGTTCAGACGTATTCTCCTCCATCCCAGGAACCGTTAACAGTAACACTGAGAGGCGTGTGTGAGAGAGAGAGAGAGATAGAGAGAGAGATGCAGATAATAAATGGCCCAAGAACTAGACAAAACAACACAAAAACAAAAATCAGGGAAAGACACATTGTTTCCACTACCACTTGTGTTTCTAACATACTTAGACTGCTCAAACTTGCCAGATGTTTTCTGGGCCCCTGATTGTTTTTGGCTGCTCTTACTCAAGGGAGGGCCAACGGTGCCTGATGAACCAAACATCAGCACTGGCAGGAGGAGCTGGACTGTCGTCTCTTGTTTCAAATCAAAATATTGTTATAAGGAGCCAAGCGCTGTGGCCAGGAGCAGATTTTATTCTGAAAACTCCCAGGTCAGATACAACACATCAAGTTGTTAAGCCTCAAACTGGGAACTTTTTCTTGTTTATATATTTTGTTATCCATTTAGTTCCCTTTTTGGCTTTATGTTCCTTCCACATCCTGCACCTGGCCTCAGATTACCGCAGTACAACAACTCTTCCTCCCCACTCTCCGGACTAACTCTTCCTCCACCTGTCTAAGTGAGGGTGCAACATAGCCGAACATATGAACAAGGAGTAGGTCATTCGGCCCCTCAAGCCTGCTCCGCCATTTAATAAAATCATGGCTGATCTGACAGTAACCACAAATCTGTATCCCACCTACCCCTGATAAACTATCACCCCCTTACCAAGAAGATATCCACCTCTGCTTTAAAAATATTCAGAGCCTGCTTCCACCGTCTTTTCAGGAAGAGCATTCCAAAGACTCACAACTCTCCATTGAAAAATTTCGCCTCATTTCTGCTTTAAATAAATGGTCCCTCATTTTTAAACAGTGACCCCTAGTTCCAGATTCTCCCACAAGAGAAAACATCCTCTTCACATCGACCCTGTCAAGTCCCCTTAGGATCTTATATGTTTCAATCAAGGCACCTCTTACCCTTCTAAACTCCAATGGACACAAGCCTAGCCTGTCCAGCCTTTCCTCGTAAGACAACCCGCCCATTCCTGGTATTAATCTGGTAAACCTTCTCCGAACTGCTTCCAATGCATTTACATCCTTTCTTAAATAAGGTGACCAATACTGTACACAGTACTACAGATGTGGTCTCATTGGTGCGCTGTACAACCGAAGCATAACCTCCCTATTTTTGTATTCAATTCTCCTCGCAATAAATGATACCATTCTATTTGCTTTCCTAATTAATTGCTGTACCTGCTTACTAGCCTTGTGCAATTCATGCACTAAGACATAAAGATCCCTCTGCATCTCAGAGCTCTGCAATCTCCCAGCCTTTAGATAATATGCCTCTCTTTTATCTTCCTGCCAAAATGGACAATTTCACATGTTCCCACATTATACTCCATTTGCCAGATCTTTGCCCACTCAATTAATCTATCTATATCTTTTTGTAGCCTCCTTTAGCTTTTACAAATTACTTTTCTACCTATCTTTGTGTCATCAGCTAATTTGGCAACCATCCCATCCATCTCTTCATCCATGTCATTTATATAAATTGTAAGGTCCCAGCACTGATCCCTGCGGCACATCCCTCATTACATCTTGCCAGCCTGAAAAAGACCCATTTTTGCCTACTTTCTGCTTCCTGTTAGCCAGCCAGTCTTCTATGCCAGTATGGTACCCCCTACACCATGAGCTTTAATTCAGATTGCATCCAGCAGCTCAGGAGTGGATATCCATGTGTTGGTGTGATCAGCAGCAGCAGAACCATATTCCACTGCGATCTGTAGTGTAATGGCACACAAACATACGAATTAGGAGTAGACCACTCGGCCTCTCGAGCCTGCTCCGCCGTTCAACAAGATCATGGCTGATATGACTAGAACCTCCTGCCTACCCCCGATAACCTTTCACCCCCTTGCTTATCAAGAATCAATCTGCCTCTGCCTTAAAATATTCAAAAACTCTGTTTCCACCACCTTTTGAGGAAGAGAATTCTAAAGATTCACAACCCTCTGAGAGAAATTTTTTTCCCAATCTCTGTCTTAAATGACCGACCCATTATTTTTAAACCACAACCCCTAGTTCTAGATTTTCTCTCCAGAGGAAACATCGTCTCCACATCCACCCTGCCAATACCCCTCAAGATCTTAAAAGGTTTCAATCAAGTCGCCTCTTACTCCTCTAATCGGCACAAGCCTAGCCTGTCCAACCTTCCCTCATAAGACAACCTGCCCATTCCTGATATTTGTTTAGTAAACCTCTGAACTGCTTCTAATGCATTTATATCCTTCCTTAAATAAGGAGACCAATGCTATACACAGTACTCCAGATGTGGTTGCACCAGTGTCGTGTACAACTGAAGCATAACCTCTTTACTTTTATATTCAATTCCCCTCCAAATAAACAATAACATTCTATTAGCTTTCCTAATTATTTGCTGTACCTGCATACTAGCCTTTTGGTGGCCTGGCACATCCCTCAGTTTACCATCATTGTCAAGCCAGGGACCAACCCTAGTTCAATGAGGAGTGTGATCATAATACAAATGCATTCCATATTAAGTTGTGAGAGATATTCTCCAGTCCAAAACAAGAATCTTGAAATTAAACAAAGCTAATTACATGGGTATGAAAGAAAAACTGACCAAGGTCGATTGGATAAATAGAGTAAAAGAAATGGCAATAAATAAACAGTAGAAAACATTTAAGGAAACAGCTGAAAATGTTCAAACAAAAATTTATTCCATTAAAATAAAAACTCAGTGAGAAGGATTCATCCGTGGCTTACTATCTACAAGGCACGTGTCAGGAGTGTGATGAAATACCCTCCACTTGCCTGGATGAATGCAGCCCCAACAACACTGAAGAAGCTTGACACCATCCAGGACAAAGCAGTCCGCTTGATTGGCACCACAGGTCAGGTAACGACCTTCTCCAACAAGAGAGAATCCAAACATCATCCCTTGATATTCAATGGCATTACCATCATCGAATCCCCCACTATCAACATGCTGAGGGTTACCATTGACCATAAACTGAACCGGACTAGCCATATAAATACTGTGGGTACAAGAGCTGGTCAGAGGCTAGGAATCGTGTGAAGAGTAACCCACCTCCTGACTCTCCAGAGCCTGTCCACCACCTACAAGGCACAATTCAGGAGTGTGATGGAATACTCCCCACTTGCCTGGATGAGTGCAGTTCCAACAACATTGAAGAAGCTGGACACCGTCCAGGACAAAGCAGCCCGCTTGATTGGCACCACATCAACAAACATTCACTCCCTCCACCACAGATGCACAGTAGCAGCAGTGTGTAACATCTACAAGATCTACTGCAGGAAGTCACCAAGGCTCCTTTGACAGCACCTTCCAAACCCACAACCACTACCACCTAGCAGGGCAAGGGCAGCAGATAGATGGGAACACCACCACCTGGAAGTTCCCCTCCAAGTGACTCACCATCTTGACCTGGAAATATATCGCCGTTCCTTCACTGTCGCTGGGTCAAAATCCTGGAACTCCCTACCTAACAGCACTGTGGGTATACTTACATCACATGGACTGCAGCAGTTCAAGAAGGCAGCTCACCACCACCTTCTCAAGGGCAACTAGGGATGAGCAATAAACACTAGCCTAGCCAGCGAAGCCCACATCCTGTGAATGAAAAAAAAAACATCCAGGACAAAGTAGCCCACTTGATTGGCACCCTATCCACCAAACATTCACTCCCTCCATCACTGATGCACAATGGCACCAGTGTACCATCTACAAGATGCACTGCAGAAACTCACCAAGTCTCCTTACGCAGCACCTAGAAGGACAAGGGCAGCAGATACATGGGAACCCCACCACCTAGAAGTTCCCCTCCAAGCCACACGCCATCCTGACTTGGAAATATATCACCGTTCCTTCACTGTCGCTGGGCCAAAATCCTGGAGCTCCACCTAAAGAGCACTGTGGGTGCACTTACACCACATGGACTGCAGCAGTTCAAGAAGGCAGCTCACCATCACCTTCTCAAGGGCAATTAGGGATGAGCAATAAATGTTGGCCCAGCTAGCCACACCCACATCCTTTGAATAAATAAAAAACACTATAGAAGTTAAGAGTAATATTAGATTAAAAGAAGGCACTTAAAATGTTGCAAAGAACAGGAGGAAGCCTAAGTTTTGGGAGAGCAGAAAACAACAAAAATATGACGAAAAATTTGATAAAAAAGGAAAATAACAGAATATGAGAGGAAACTAGCAGGAAATATAAAAACAGATAGTAAATGTTTTCACAAATATAGAAAAAGGAAGAGAGGGTCACTTAAGCAAACGTTGGTCCCTAATAGGCAGGGACAGGAGACATTATCATAGGGAATGGCAGAGACGTTGAACAAATTATATACCAGAAATAAAGGGTAACAAGGGGGCTTAGAAGAAAGAGGAACTTAACGTCATTAATATCAGCAGAGAAAAGTAGTGGAGAAACTTAAGGGACTAAAAGTTGACAAATTTCCAAGACCTGATGGCCTTCATCCAAGAGTTCTAAAAAAGGTAGCTGCAGAAAAAGTGGATGCTCTGGTATGATTTTCCAAATTCCGAAGTCCCAGCTGATTGGAAGTTAACAAATGAAACTCCACTATTCAAGAAAGGAGGGAGAGAAAGCAGGGAACTAATAGACCAGTTGGCCCATCAGTATTTGTGAAAGTGCTGGAATCTGTTACTAAAGAAGTCTTAACAATGCAATTAGAAAATCATAGTATGATCAGACAACTTCAACAAGATTGTATGAGGGGGAAATCCTGTTTGACAAATTTATGAAGTGTTTTTTAAGGATGTAACTAGTAGGGTAGATAATGGGCAACCAGTAGATATTGTAAACTTGGATTTTCAAAAGGCATTCACGAAGGTACATGCACAAAAGGTTAATAAGGGCTTACTGAGTTATTAGCATGGTTGGAGAATTAATAAACACACAGGAAGCAGAGTAGGGATAAATGGATCTTTTTCAACTTTGCAGACTGTGACTAGTGGAGTGCTGCAAGGATCAGTGCTGAATCCTCAAGTTAATCAATCAAAATTAACAAATTAAATGAAAATGATCTAAGCTGCTGACCATACAAAGTGAGGTGGAAATGAAGAGGCTGCAAAGATATACAGGCAAGTTAAGTGAGCGGCCATCAAGATGGCAGATGGAGTATAATACGGGAAAGTGTGAGGTTATTCACTTTGGTAAGAATAGAAGAGCAGAATATTTTTAAAAGATGCAAAAATTTTAAATGTTGAAATGCATCCATTGTTTTATCTCTACCTTTTAACCTATTTCGATCCCTTCCCCCCACCCCACCCCCACTAGGGCTATCTGTACCTTGCTCATCCTGCTTTCTACCCTTAATGTCATCATTAGTACATTTCTTAGCTAATATCACCACCGTCAACACCTCTTTGTCCTTTTGTCTACGACATCTTTTGGCAATCTCCACCTATCACTGGCCCTCTATCCAGCTCTACCTGTTTCCCCGCCCCCCCCTTAAAGCAGCTTATATTTCACCTCTTTTCTACTTTTCCTTAGTTCTGATGGAGAGTCATTCGGACTCGAAACATTAACTGTATTCCTCTCCGCAGATGCTGTCAGACCTGCTGAGCTTTTCCAGGTATTTTTGTTTTTGTTTTAAATGTTGATGTTCAGACAGACTTGAGTACAAGGAACACAAGATTAGCATGCAGATACAGCAAACAATCAGAAAGGCAAAAGACATGTTGGGCTTTATTGCAAGGGGACTGGAACACAAGAATATAATTGTACAGGGCTTCAGTGAGATCATACCTAGAGAACTATGTGCAGTTTTGGCCTCCATATCTAAGGAAGGATATACTTGTATTGGAAGCGCACAATGCATGTTCATTAAATTGGTTCCTGGGATGAGAGGGTTGTCCTATAATGAGAGGCTGAATAAATTGAACTTATGCATTCTGGAGTTTAGAATAATGAGTGATCTCCTCATTGAAACATGCAAGATTCTGAAGGGGCTTGACAGGGTAAACACTGAAAGGTTGTTTCCCCTGACTGGAGAATATAGAACATGGGGGCACAGTCTCACAATAAGGGGCTGATAACTTAGGATTGAGACAAGGAGAAATTTCTTCACTTAAAAGGATTTAAAATTTTTGGAATTCTCTATCCGAGAGCTGTGGATGCTCCACTGTTGGATATACTTAAAGCTGAGATAGACAGATTTTGATTCATTCAGGGAATCAAGGGATAGGGGGAGCAGGCGCGGAAGTGCTGAGGCAGAAGATCAACCATGATCAGTCTGAATGGCCGAGCAGGCTCAAGGGGACATATGGTCTATTCCTGCTCCTACGTCTTATGCTTAAGTAGGCGAGCATGCCAGAAGTAGTACCGGGGGCGGTGGGGAGGGTCATACCTAAAATAGAGGTGTCAACCAGGTGAAGCTACAAATCACATAAATAACAAATGCAGCATGTTACAGACTGAGCTAAGCAATCTCGCACCAACGGACCAGGTCAAGGTGCTGCAATCCTGCCATATCCAATTGTGAATGGTGGGGGACAATAGAATAAGCAGCTCAAAAAAATAGCACATCAGTGCAAAGGACAAGGTTGAAGTGTTTGCAATCATCTTGAGCCAGAAGTGCCGGGTGGATGATCCGTCTTAGCTTTCTCCCCACCATCACAGGTGCCAGTCTTCAGCCAAATTGATTCATTTCACGTGACAAAAATATGAATAAGGAGGGAAAAATGAGGGTATTGGAGAAAGCTAGCTAGTAATATAAAGACGGATAGTAAGAGTTTCTATAAATAATTAAATAAGAAAAGAGTGAATAAAGTGAGCGTCGGTCCTATAGAAAGTGAGTCGGAGGAATTAATAATGGAAACTAAGGAGATGGCGGATGAATTGAACAGGTATTTTGCATCGGTCTTCATTACAGAGGATACAAATAACAACCGAGAAATAGCTGTAAATCAGGAACTGGAAAGGAGGAAGGAACTCAGGATAATTACAATCACTAGGGAAGTGGTATTGAGCAAATTGTTGGGGCTGCGAGCTGACAAATCCCCAGGTCCTGATGGACTTCACCCTAAGGCCTTAAAGGAAGTGGCTAGTGAAATAGTTGATACGTTGGTTTTAATTTTCCAAAATTCCCTGGATTAGGGAAAGATTCCATTAGATTGGAAAATAGCAAAATGTAACTCCTTTATTCAAAAAGGGAGGGAGACAAAAAGCAGGAAATTACAGGCCAGTTAGGTTAACATATGTCATATGGAAAATGTTTGAAGCTATTGTTAAGGATGTTATGGCAAGGCACTTAAATAAATTCAAGGCAATCAGGCGGAAACAGCACAGTTTTGTGAAGGTGAAATCATGTTTAACCAATTTATTGGAGTTCTTTAAAGGAGACACATGTGCTGTGGATAAAGGAGAACTGGTGGGTGTACTGTACTTAGATTTCCAGAAGGCATTTGAAAAGGTGCCACGTCAAAAGTTATTGTGGAAAATAAAATCTCATGGGAGTAACATATTGGCATGGATAGAAGATTGGCTAGCTAATAGGAAACAGAGGGTAGCCATATATGGGTTTCCTGGTTGGCAGGATGTAACGAGTGATGTGCCACAGGGATCACTGCTGGGACCTCAACTTTTGACAATTTGTATAAATGACCTGGATGAAGGGGTCAAAATAATTTGTTGCTAAATTTGCTCACGATACAAAGTTGTAATGAGGGCATAAGGAGGCTACAAAGAGACAGTGAACAAAGATCTGGCAAATGGAGTATGATGTGAGCAAATGTGAAATTATCCATTTTGGCAGGAAGAGTAAAAACGCATATTATCTAAATGGTGAGAAACTGCAGAGCTCTGAGATTCAGAGGGATCTAAGTGCCCTAGTGCATGAATCACAAAAGGCTAGGATGTATGTGCAGCAAGTAACTTGGAAAGCTAATAGAATGTTAGTGTTCATCGAGAGGGGAATTGAATAGAAAAGTAGGGAGGTTATGCTTCAGTTGTGCAGGGCAATGGTAAGATGGCATCTGGAATACCGTGTACCGTATTGGTCTCCTCACTTAAGGAAGGATGTAAATGTGTTAGAAGCAGTTCAGAGATTTACTAAACTAATACCAGGAATGGGCAGGTCATCCTATGAGGAAAGATTGGACAGGCTAAGCTCGTATCCACTGGTGTTCAGAAGAGTAAGAGGCTGATTGAAACGTGTATGATCCTGAGGGGTCTTGTCAGGGTGGATGTGGAAAGGGTGTTTCTTCTGGTCAGAGAATCTAGAACTAAGGGTTATGGTTTAAAAATAATGGGTCGTTCATTTAAGACAGAGATGGGGAGAAATCTTTCTCTCAGAAGGTTGTGAATCTTTGTTTCCACTGCCTTTTGAGGAAGAGAATTCCAGAGTCTCTGAATATTTTTGAGGCAAAGGTAGATAGATTCTTGATAAGCAAGGGGGGTGAAAGGTTATTAGGAGTAAGTGGGAGATTACAATCATATCAGCCATGATCTTGTTGAATGACGGAACAGGCTCGAGGGGCCGAGTGGCCTACTCCTGCTCCTAGCTCATATGCTCGTATCAACGAATGGCTAAGCGTACTGTATACAGCAAAGGCTACAGGCCCTCACAACATCCTGGCTGTTGTGCTGAAGACTTGTGCTGCAGAACTAACCATTCTCCTAGGCAAGCTGTTTCAGCACAGCTACAACATTGGCATCTACATGACAATGTGTTCTGGTCTCAAAAAGCAGGATAAATCCAAGCCAGCCAACTACCACCCCGTTAATCTACTCTCTATCATCAGGAAAGTGACAGAAGGTGTTGTCAACAGTACTATCAAGTGGCACTTGCTATCAATAACTGTTCACACATGCTCAGTTTGGGTTCCATCAGGATCTAACCAGCCTGCTTTATAGTAAGGGCTGCACCCACTATAATCCAAACTCCTATAGTCCAATTCTTAGTGGAATCAGTTTGCTGGTGCTCCTTTCTGGAGCATAAAAATGGTACTGATACAAACACAGATCGTTGTTGATACTTTTAAGGAATACACAAAGGCACAGCAGTGGTATTTGTAATACAAACACAACCATCTCTCCTTCCTCAGAGCTGTTGCTTTCATGGTTCTGTGGGTTTGAACGAACAGCCTGTTTGTTTTCGTTTGCCATTGTATGTATCTGAGACAAATTGTTAGAAATATTAAATGCATGAACTTTCTGTATGAAAGGCCTGTGAAGGTAGCCTAAGCTAGTTACAGCTCATGATTGGAGGGTTAGCACCCTCAGATTGAACACTGTGCTCACCTCGCTTGTGCTGCTCTTGTGTTTCTTGGGAACCCCCATTAAATGGGTCCTGTGCGGTGGGATTCATCGTACTCTGGTGCAGAGCAGAGTCTGAATTGGTCCTGAAATAAAAATTTATGTATCATTTATGATAATCATCAGGCACAAGTTAGACAGACTGACAGCAACCCAGAAAGAATATAAAATGGATCAGTGAAAAGCAGTTAAATGTACTTAATTCTAAACAGAGAAACTTTTGCACAGAGCATATATCACAGGACAAGGAAAGCCCTGCTACCACTTCACCATCTATCAGTCCTTTTCAGACACCCAACCAATGTCATCCATGTACTTTTTATGGGAGGAGGGATGCAGATCAGTTTAATGCCCAGTACCGACTAGATATTGAAAAGGTGGGTGAGAAATAGTAAAAATTATTACATTCTACATTATTTATGTAATTGTGAAGTTAATAATCATTTACAAACATGTCTTGTAAGCATCGCTCCCTTTGCACAAATTTCCATCTGCCCTTGCCCAACCCCAAATATTCTTATAAAAACAAAAAAACTGCGGATGCTGGAAATCCAAAACAAAAACAGAATTACCTGGAAATATTCTTACCCACCTGTCCCCTCCCCACCATCCTTGATCCTAATGCCCAAGCCCACCCAACAGCCTCTCCTGACACCCTCCCTTCCACCAGCCCTTGCCCCACTTTCTCCTGCCCTACACACTCACATTGAGCCACCTGCCTTCGTTTTCCTGGGAGCAGCCTCATTCCCCCAACCCCTGAAGTGCATCAAGGTCTAAAAGTGCTGATCTCTTAAATTCTTAACTCAGCTCACATGAGCCTTTCCATTTTACAATGAGTGGATTCCAACAGATAGTCTAAGACTGGAAGTTTAATTTAGGAAAAATGTCACTCACCTTCTCCAGCTGGTGTCAGCTGGGGGCGACAGATAGACCGAACCATATGGACAGCTGTCTGCGTGCTGTGGAGTCAAGGAAACTTCAGAGAACAGAACGGATTCTGCAACAAACTGTTCACTGTGCAGAAAATTAAATATTTTACACAGAGCTCCTCTCCTATGGAGCAATACCTAGTGCAGTAATAACCCAATTAAAATCTTCACATCCTATATGAGCTGAGCTTTCAACCCCATATCTTTTCCCTCATCAAGGGGACCTTCCACCTCCTTGACACCACCTAACTCTGTCACTACCTCGGCTCATCTGCTGCTCAAATCCTCATCCATGTCTTTCTTACCTCTAAAATCATAGAATGAAACAGCACAGAGGATAGCCATTTGACCCATCAAGATTGCACTGACTTTTTCAAAGAGCAATCCAGTTGGGCCCACTTCGACACACTATTCTCATATCCTTGGAATTTTTTCCTCCTTCAAGTAGTTATCCGATTCCTTTTTGAAGGCTGCTATTGAATCTCTATCCAACACCCTATTCATTAGTACATTCCAAATTCTAACTCTTCAGATACATAAGCATTTCTTTCCTCATGTCACCTCTGATTTTTTTTGCTAATCACCTTAAACCTGTGCATTTTAATGATCAGCCTTTCATCTGCTGGAAACAGTTTCCCTTCATTTACTTCATCTAAACCATTCATGATTTTAAACATGTCTATCAAATCTCCTCAGCCTTTTGCTCTAAAGCGAGCAAACCCATCTTCTCCAGTCTACCCACTTTACTGCAATCCCTCAACCCTGGAACTATTCTAAAACTCTCTTCTGTTCCCTTATAATCTTCTTTAAGTATGGTGTCCAGAATTTATATAGGATGGCATTAACTTCTTGGTTTTTGCACTTTATGTCTCTATTTATAAAGCCAAGGCTCCCATATGCTTTATTAACTGCTTTGTTAACCTGTCCTGTCACCCTCTGAGATTTGAGCACAAACATCCCTCTTTCTGCTTGCGCCCCTTTTAAAACTGTACCATTAGCTTGTATGGTATTTCCTCATTCTTTCTTCTAAAATGCTTTGCTGCAATGAATTCCATCTGCCATGTGTCTGCCCATTCACCAGCCTATATCCTCCCAAAGTGTATTACAATCTTCCAAGTGCTTATTACACTTACACGTTATGTTTCATCTGCAAATATCGAAACTGTGCCCTGTACTCCAAGTCCAAGTCATAATTTATATCAAAAACAACAGAGGCCTAGTAATGAACCTTGGGGAAACTCCACAGTATACCTCATTCCAGTCTGAAAAATTGCTTCACCACAACTCTGTTTTCTGTACCCTAGTCAATTTTGTATCCATGCTACCACTGCCCCTTTTATCCCATAAGTCCCTCAAAAGCACTTTTCAAAGCCATGACCTCTACCATCTAGAAGGACAAGGGCAGCTGACACATGGGGACACCACCCACCTGGAAGCTCCCCTCCAAGTCACACACCATCCTGACTTGGAAATATATCTCTGCTCCTTCACTGTCGCTGGGTCAAAATCCTGGAACTCACTCCCTAACAGCACTGTGGGTGTACCTACACCACATGCCCTGCAGCGGTTCAAGAAGAGCTCTCCACAACCTTCTCAAGGGCAATTAGGAATGGGCAATAAATGCTGGCCTAGCCAATGACACCCACATCCCATGAACTAATAAAGAAATAGGTTCAACTCTAGAATTGACTCTTGAAAATGTTCTCCTGACCAGCCTCCAAACTTATATCCTCTGCAAGCTTCAGTTTATCCAAAAGCCTGCGGCTTGTAGCCTAAATGGCATTAAGTCCTACTCGCCCATCACTCTATGTGCTCGCTAGTCTAAAATGGCTCACTGGCAATTCTTCAATTTTAAAATTCTCATTCTTGTGTTCAAATCTCTCCATGGTCTCACCCCTTCCTATTTTTGTAACCTCCTTCTGCTCTGCAATCCTTGGACATCCCTGCACTCCTCCAATTCTAGCCTCCTGCTCATCGCCAATTATCTTCACTTCTGGTCATGCCTTGGCCCTAAACTCTGGAATTCTGCCCCTAAACCTCTCCACCTCTCCTTCGCAATCTTAAGACATTTCTTAAAACTTGCTTTGTTGACCAAGCTTTTTATCACCTGCCCTAACATCTCTCTTTGTCACTCAGTGTCGAATTTTGTTTGCAATGCTTGTGAGGCACCTTGGGATACTACCTTAAAGGCACTATATAAATGCAAACTGTTGGCACTGTCAAGTCAATGATCTTTACTTTTTTATTATTATTTGTTCCTGGAGTGTGGGCATCTCTGACAAGGCCAACATTTGTTACCCATCCCTAATTGCCCTCGAGAAGGTGGTGGTGAGCTGCCTTCTTGAACCACAGCTGTTCATTTGGTGTAGGTACAGATATCACACGCATACAAACACACACAGTCAAATAAATATTGTTAAATCAATTATCATTAGATTTAAACGTCATTACGTCCATTTCATGTGTGTGACAAAACCATACATTTATAGTACGAGACATGACTAATAATCCTTAAGAATTGTAAACGCATTTCCCTCAGCAAAACACACTTAAATGATTGCATGCTAATACTGAGGAACATGACAATTATGTTTTGAGAGCATAATGTTGGCACAGAAATGGCACAAGTACTTCCCTTGAAAACACTCCCTGCTGCAAGACTGATATTCTCAGACCAGGTCTTACTCTTTTTGTGAGGCTTTACCTGGCAGTCTTGGTGAGATCTCCTCACCACAGGTCTTTTTCCTCTAGGCTTCATGCTCTGGATCACATTTCAGTATCCACACCGCACTGACAGAGGAAGGATATTTGGCGCCCGTGTTTGTCAACAGGAATGGCACGGCGGTGTGGTGATCCCAGTCGGTTTCTGTCCCTGTAGACCCGGTCAACTAAGCCATGATGCCTGGTTGATCTACTCGTGTCCAAGGCAGATGATTGGAACGGAGCCTGCAAAACAAACAGGAGTCCTTCAGTATTGCTTACTCCTGGTTCAGACATGCTGAACTTTGCATGATCAGTACTAAATCAGAATTGCCTTTTATTTTCCACCTGTCAGAAGAGCTAACAGTGCAGGGTTTAGCCTTTTATACATCACATACTCAGCCCAGAATTTGCTCCTCAGCAGCTGGTTTTAGGTTTCACCTTATGACAAGCCCTACCTGCAGAAGTCAGGAGCTTATTTTAACCCAACAGTTTACTATAAACCAGGTAGATTGCTGCAGCACACCTCCAGTTAGTGTTGGGTCCTTAATGATGTACATTTAGTCAAGTCCATAATGTGAGGTTAACACACAGATCAAGCTTTGCATTGTGATCAGTAACCAAACATTGACAATTTCCCCAATCCTCAACCCAGGGACACTGGAATCAACTGAAGCAGCACTAACAAGATGCCAATGGCAGATGGAGAAGGAACCTTTGTACTCGTGCAAAGTTTCTGCAAGCAAAACGAGCAGACTGTGTGCAAGACACAGAATGGAACTCGATTGAGGTCCCCGTCTACTCCACTGATGTCTGGCATAGAATGGGCAACTGAAGAGGGGATTGAGAATAACTTTGAGAAAGATTGTAGGGTCTACAATATGAACTCAGATCTTAGCTGCAGTCAAGCTCATTGACACAAAACGTTAAGTCTGTTTCTCTCTCCAAAAATGCTGCTTGACCAGCTGAATGTTTCATGCATTGAGTGTTTACTTCAGGTTTCCAGCATCCACGGTATTTTGCCTTCACTGTAATTAATCTTACTTATTTACAAATCAACTGTGTTAAATAGGAATTCGATACAAGCAGGGGCCGTTTCATTTTGTTCCCGATCTCTCATATCATGTCTCTATAGCGCGAGTTCACTGTTACTCCTCAGCCATTCTCCCAAAGAGACAAGTCTACTGTATTATCAACAGTTTGACTGAAGAAATTCAATTAAATCTACAAATAGTGACCCCTTTCTCACTCATAACATGCATAATGGGAAAGCTCAAACACTTGGGGCATCCTCTTGTTGGGAGAGTGATGACAAATCCCAGCACTGGCTGCTGAGTAACCCAGGAAACAAGTCTAACGAATACAAGCAAAAGTATTCACTTGTATAAAAAGCAACAACATGCTTACAAATAGCATCTGTACGCAGGGAAATTCACTCACTCCCTCACAACACTAATTCCACTCTGTATTCTCCTGTTTGTGTAATGCTCTGAGAGTTCAAATTCTGTTTGAAAACTGAAGTTTGGAGTCAGTGCTTTTAACAGTCACCAATTTGGTTGATTAGTGATCAGAATACTGAATCTATCAGCAATAATCAGTTCAATACCAAGGAGCAATATATTTTTGTGGGTCAATGATCAAGCTCTGCTACAGCACCAGAACACAATCCCATGACAGACAGAGCAGACAGCAGACTCAGGCCTGTAAGTAAGGGCAATGTTATCAGTGACTGAGAATCCCTGAGACTCTCAACTTGATCAAGTGCAGCACTGACAGAGCTGGTTTACCCAATGGGCATTAGGGTGGCAAAAGGGGGATAACGGTACGTTGGGTGGAAAACACAACACGTCAAATTGGGGCATTTTTTTTTTTATAAAGAGGTCTATATGTCTCCTATTTTCTTCTAATGTTGCTGTTTCCCCAGAAAGTAGTTCAGGAGGCTTACACACAGCTTGTGACAAATGCAGAATCGGCCAGTTCCTCAGTTCTTTTTCATCCATTAATCACTCATGGTGAATGAGTTTGTTAATTCTTAATAAAATCCCTTCCCTTATCCCTAAAAGTAGATCACTGACTGAAAGCTCCAATCTCCAGACAGTACTTGACTAGTGAACTGAAATTCACATTGGGTAGTCCCTTGCAATGGTCACACAGGCAACTCTATTACCTGCTGATATTCATGACCCACTGAGTCAGGAGAGCACAGATGTTCCAGGTGATTCAGGATACTAGCATCTGAACTCTAACCCCAACTTTCATTTTTCTGAGGCACACTGTATCTACCACAGATCCTTAGAGGTCATCAACAGATAAACAGTGATCTTCAGCTCCTCTTGTACTAGCACTGAGTGAGTGAAACACAAAACAGGACTTTGTATGGGGCTCTTTATTAGAATTTGCATACGTGAACAGTGTTTTTAAATCCTCATTTGATTTCTACCTTACTATTTACTCCATACAGCATTCTATGAATTTAGAGATAAGTGTAAGCTCGGAGTAACAACTGAGGACAACAGCTTCTGTGATGTGTTAGCTCCTTTCTTTGTTCTTTCTCCTTTACAATGTGGAGGGACCTGTCGTGTATTTACTCTAATTCTCCTATGTTACATCCAGTTTTTATTGCTTTTCTTTTTAAACCTGAAGATAAACTCACCTGAAAAGAGAGGTCCAGAGTGGTGCTCCCAATTTGGTTGACATTGGGAAGAGAGCCTCCATAGTACTGACCCCGGCCCTGTCCCAACTGTAAATACTGAGATTTCTGCAACTGTAACTGGGAACAAAGAAAAACAGGCCCATTACAAACAAACTAACAGGAATCGAGAGACACCGGCCATAAAGTCTTCTGGAACCTCTCTGGTAACAATATAACAGCGCAATCACCATCACATACCAATGGCTTCAGGGGCTGGTCTCCAGACAGCTGCTGCTCACAATAAAACTAAATAAAAGCTCACATCACCTTGGACAGCATACAAACAGGTACCTGGAAAGATAACCCGACTAAAAGGTTAAATTATGACGGCAGCTTACGTAAAATAGAATCAAAACTGAAAATACTGGAAATACTCAGCCAGTCAGGCAACATCTGTGGAGAGAGAGAGAGAGAGAGAGACAGAGTTAACGTTTCAGGGCAATGGCCTTCCATCACAACTGGGAGCACTTAGAGATGTGACAGTTTTTAAGCAGGGGAAAGTCTGCGTTTGGTAAGAATGAGATTAAATGATCAAAGGCTTGATGGTGAAAAGCAAAAGGAGATGATAATGACGCAAGTAAAGAAACAAAAGATGTGTCTGGAGGAAGTGTGCATGGGAATAGCAGAATCATCACCAACAGCTGCTGTTCAAAAAAAGGGCAGAGGTTAACATCTGTAATTGCTGAACTTAATGTCAAGTCCAAAAGATTGAAAAGAAACTAATTAAAAGATGAGGCGCTGTTCCTTCAGCATACATTGAGTTTAGAAGGCTGAGAACAGAGAGGTCAGAGTGGGAGTGAGGTAGGAGAATTAAAATGACAGGTGACTGGAAACTCAGGTTCACACTATGGGCTAAACATAGGTCTCCCGCAAAACGGTTACCCAATCTGTATTTGATCTCCCTGATATAGAGACCGCATTGTTGGCAATGAATACAGTATACCAAATTGAAAATGCAACTAAATCACTGATTCATTTGGAAGGAGTGCTTGGGGCCTTGGACAGTGAGAAGGGAGAAGGCAAACAGGCAGGTGTTGCATCTCCTATGCTTGCAAGGGAAGGTGTTTTGGGAAGGGGAGTTGGGGATGATTGAGATGTGGGCCAAAGTGTCACAGAGAGAATGGTCCCTTCGAAACTTTCTTTTACCTCAGCGTTTTTCACCATCCAAAGCTCCAAACACTCCAAGGTTAAAAAGTGATTTATGTGTACTTCTTTCAATTTAGTATACTCTATTCACTGCTCACAATGTGGTCACCTCTACATCAGATAAACCAAATGCCAAATGGGTGACTGCTTTGCTCTGTTCAGTCAGCAATGTGAACCTGAGCTTTCAGCTGTCCATCATGTTCATTCTCCCTTCCACTCCCACTCTGATCTGCTCCTACAAAACCCAACATAAGCTCGGGGAGTAGCACCTCATCTTCTGCTGGGGCACTTTTCAGCCTTCCTGACTCAACAATGAGTTCAACAATCTCAGACCATAACATCTACCTCCTTTTTTCTGGATGACAACTGTGAGTGATGATTCTGTTTTTTCCCATTTACACCTCCATGAGACTGCAGGCTGCTTGTTCTTTACTTGATCCATTACCATCTCCTTTTGCCTTGCACCATCATCCTTTTTGTCATTCCCTTCTGGCTTCCACAATATTAGGGATCTTCACTTTTGTTATTTCCTCCGACCCTCCTTTCCCTGGCTTGCTTAAAATCTTTTACATCTATTTATATTCCCAGTTCTGACAAAGGGTCATCAACCACAAATGTCACTTAATCTATCTCCCTGTAATTTTATGCCCCCTTTTCCACAATTTAGTACCCCACCAGTACTCCAGGCAACGCAAACCTAGACTATGCAAGAGCAAAATACCGTGGATGCTGAAATCTGAAATAAGAGCAGAAAGTGCTGGTAATAATCAGCAGATCTGGCAGCATCTGTGGAGACGGAAACAGAGTTAACGATTTGAGTCTGTATGACTTTTCACATATTGAACTCAAAACGTTAACTCTGTTTCCCTCTCCACATTTGCTGCCAGATCTGATTATTTCCAGCACTTTCTGCTTTTATTTCAGATTTCAGCATCCACGGTATTTTGCTCTTGAATAGTCTAGGTTTGCGTTGCCTGCAGTACTGGTGGGGTACTAAATTGTGGAAAAGGGGGCATAAAATTACAGGGAGATAGATTAAGTGAGAGGGACCAAGTGAGTAGGGAACAGTAGTATAGTGGTAATGTTATTGGACTAGTGATCCAGAGGCCCACACTAATTCTCCAGAAAGTCCAAATCCCAACACAGCAGCAACTAACTGGAGGAGGTTGTTCCAAAAACATTCCCATTATCAATGATGGCAGAGCCCAGCACATCAATGCAAAAGACAAGGCTGAAGCATTTGTACCATCATCAGCTAGAAGTGCCAAGTGGATGATCCATTTTGGCCTCCTCCTGAAGTCCTCACCATAATGGATCAGACAATTCAATTCCAGGTATTTTCAAAAAATAGTTGACAGCAGTGGATAGAGCAAAGGCTATGGGTCCTGACAACATCTCAGTTGTTGCACTGAGGACCTGTGCTCCAGTACTAGGTCCACCCCAAGCCAAGCTGTTCCAGTAAAGTTACAGCAATGGCATCTATCCGACCAGCTCACCAATGCTCAGTTTGGGTTCCATTCAGGCCACTCGGCTACTGGGCTCATTACACCCTTGGTCCAAATTGTCCATGGACATGAGAGCTGAATACCCGAGATGAGGTGAGAATGACTGCCCTTGACTGAGTGTGGCATCAAGGAGTCCGACCAAAGTTAATGGGAGTCAGAGAGGAAATCACCCCATAACTAGCTCAAAAGAGGACTGCAGGAGGCCAATCATCTCAACTCCAGGAAATCACTGCAAGTGTTTTGGAATGGTAGTGTCCTAGGCCCAACCTTCCTTCCAATATAACATCAGAAGTGGGATGGTTATTGATGATTGCAGTGTTCAGATTCTTTCGCAACTCCTCAGAAACTGAAGCAGTCCATGCCTGCAAGCAGCAAGACTTGAACATGATTGAGGCTTGGGCTGATAAACGGCAAGAAACATTCATGCCACACAAGTGCCAGGCAATGACCATCTCCAACAAGAGAGAATATAACCATCTTCCCTTGATTTTCAATGTAACTACCATCGCAGAATCCCTCCCCCTGGAGAACTGACAGAAACTGAACTGAACCAGCCATATAAACACCATGGCTACAAGTGCAGGTCAGAGGCGAGTAACTGAGTACTCACCCCCTGACTCCCCAAAGCCTGTCCATCATCTACAAGTCACAAGTCAGGAATGTGATAGAAAACTCCCCACTTGCCTGGATGTGTGCAGCTCCAACAATACTTGATTGGCACTCCATCCATTAATTTAAACATTCACTTCTTCCATCACAGGCACACAGTGGCAGTAGTGTGTACAATCAGTGTGACAAGATCCAGTGCAGCAACTACCCAAACCTCCTTCGACAGCACCTTTCAAACTCGTGACCGCTACCACTTAGAAGGACAAGGGTGCATGGGACACCGCCACTTGCAAGTTCCACACCAAGCCACACACCATCCTGACTTTACTGTCACTGGGTCAAAATCCTGGAACTCCATTCCTTACAGTGCTGTGGGTGTATTTACACCACATGGGCTGGTCAGCATCACACCTTCTCAAGGACATTTAGGAATGGGCAATAAATGCTGTCCTTGCCAGTGGCAACACATATCCGAAGAACAAATAAAAATGAAAACTTGCGGCAGATGGATTTCAGCACAGTTAAGTATGGGGTCATCCATTTTGATCCAAAATCGGATAGATCAAAAGTATTTAACTGGCGAAAAACTAGGAACAGCAAGATCCAAAGAGATTTAGATACCCCTGCACTTGGGTCATTAAAATGTAAGTCAGATACTAAAAATAATCAGAAAGACTAGTCGAAAGTCAGCCTTTATAACTGAAGAGCTAGAATATAAAGGGGGGTAAGTTTTGCATCAGTTATACATGGCCCTGCTTAGACCACATTAGGCCTACTGTGTCCTGGGCACCACATCTTAGAAAGGATATATTAGTTTTGCACAGATGCAGTGTAGAGTCACCAGAATGCTACCAGGGCTTCAAGAGTTAGATTATGAGAGATTACACAAACTAAACTTGTATTCTATGGAATATAGAGGGTTAAGGAGTGATTTGTTCAAAGTTTTTAGGATTTTAAAAGGAATTGATATGCTAGATAGATGTAAACTATTTTCCTCTGGTGACAGTGGGGAGGGGATTCTAGAGCAAGGAGGCATAACTTTAAAATCAGACCCAGGCCACTTAAGGAGAGAATTTAGAAAAAAAAACCTTATTTAAACAAAGTATAGTAGAATTGTGGAATTCTTGCCCACAAAAGGCATACTTAATAGTTTTAAATCTGAGATTAATAGATTTTTTGGATTAAGGGATGTGGGGCCAAGGCAGATGGATGGACTTAGATGGCAGATCAGCAATGGTACAAACAGTGTAAAAGGAGCTGGAAGAATGTACTAAACAGAGTGACCATGGGTATTTGGGGGGAGTGAGAATTTGGTGCAGAGGATGCTAAGTAATTTAAATCAAGGAGCAGCAGTGAATATATGAATAGTCAGAGTAATTAATTCGGATTAAAGAGACTTTCCTGAGCAAAATCTGTTATCTGCAATCCCTCTGTCATTTGGGAACTCCAGCACACTTCATGTACCTGGATAACCATGTGTGCTGGAAGTGCCTCCAGTTGCTCAAACTCATGTTCAAGGCTGCAGTCACTGCAGCGTACAGAAGGCTGAGAATTTTGTTCAGGAGGTGGTCATCCCAGAGCTACAGAAAGCTCAGGGGAATAGTAAGTGATCAGCCATCCAACAGGGTAGGATGAGGAATGCAGCGCAGGAATCATCATGGATTGGGGCGCACACAGCCCAGTTTTCAGAGCAGGATACCAGTGAGAATGATGATACTGGGGGATTGCACAGCATGACCATGGCACTGCAGGGCAAATGAGTGCACAGGGGAGTGCTGGGGACCACAGAGTACAGAAATGTTGAAATGATCAAAAGGGATTCTATAGTCAGGGAAAGATGTGGGAGTTTCTGTGACTGCCAACACAATGCCTGCATGGTGTGTTGCCTGAAAGGTGCCAGGATAAGATATTACCAAGAGGGTGTAGAACAGCTTGTGGGGGGAAGGGGGACAACAGCCAGTAGTCACAATCCATGTGGGAACCAATGACATAGGTAGGAAAAGGGTCGAGTATCTGCAGTCAGTGTTTCAGGAGCAAAGGAGGAAGTTAAAAAGCAGGTTTCAAAGGTATTTGTTATTGGATTACTTCCAGTGCCACGTGTTAGTGAGTATAGAGATTGATAGGATAAAACAGGTTAACACGCAGCTGGAGAAATGGTGCAGGAGGGAGGGCTTCAGATCTCTGGGGCATTGGGGCCAGTTCAAGAAAGCAAAAGGGTCCTGTTCAAGGTAACTAAATGCATCAAGTGAGGTAAATAAGGTCAGTGAGCTGTGGACACAAGCCGCACATGGAACTTTGATATCGTGACTATAGCAGAGGCTTGGCTCAAAGAAGAGGGTGGAATTTAATATTCCTGGTTACTAAATATTTAGAAATATTTCTATAAAGAAGGAGAAAGGAAGGGAGAGCAGCTGTATTGATCAAGGAAGCTACTGTAGCTCGGGTATGGAATGATGTTGTTGAGGTGCCATGGACAGAGTTTATTTGGTTAGAATTAAAGAATAACAGAAGCAATGAAGTCACTGGAGGGATATTATCTGCCATTAAATTGGGAAGGAGATAGAGGAGTAAATTTTCAGAAAAATTACAGAAACTACAGAGTAGTGATGCCAACAGAATCACATAATACAGGAGGCCATTCAGCAAATCATATCTGTGCCAGCTCTTTGAAAGAGCTTTCCAATTAGTCCCACTCTCCTGCTCTTCTGCACTGCTCTGCACCACCCTACCAGGCTGTGCATTTCAGATCATCATAATTCACTACGTAAAAGAATTTCTCCTCCTCCCTCATCTTGTCCTTTTGGCAATTATGTCAAATCTGTGTAGTCTGGTTCTCCACCTTCTTGCCAGTAGAAGCAGTTTCTTTTTAATCACTATCAAGCTCTCAACACTGTTTAAGTATTTCCTTAGTTGCCTATTTCAGCAATGATTGGCTTCCTAAGTGGCAGCTACCCCTGCTTGGTATGCAGTGGGTTATATTAGGCCATTTGTACCCTGGGCTTGCCCTGCTTTTGCCAAATGTTCTGAGGTCTATTCAAGAAGTTAGTTCACTAAAACAAAAGCAACAACCTGTGGATGCTGGAAATGTGAAATAAAAACAGAAAGTGTTGGAAAAACTCAGCAGGTTTGATTGTTTCTCTCTCCTCAGAAGCTGAGTATTTAAAGCACTTTCTCTTTTTATTTCAAGAAGTTAGTTTGGTCACTGGTTTTAATAAGTCTTTCGGTTTGCTGTGACACATCCCACGAAAGAATAAAAAATGTATTGAATCCAAAAGTCTTTGTTTTCCATATCAAATTTTGTGTCTTGAACAAGAATGGAATTTTCATTATATTGGACTGTGAACTGTCGATGTGTATATTTTCCAACAGTGTGCTAGCATCATCCAATTCAGCTTCCAAGTTATAGATGGCTAAAACAGGACGATTGAAGCAATTGTGCTTTAATGGTTGTGTTTGCTTTAGACAGCTTTTCGGACCTTTCAATGTTGAAGAATTTCATAGAATCATAGAATGGCTACTGCACAGGAGGCCGCTTGGCCCGTCACTTCTGTGTTGGCCCTCTGCAAAAACGACTCAGTTAATCCCACTGCCCAGCTTTTTCAAAGTAGTCCTGCAAATTTTTTCTTGAGTAAACAATAAAAGCAGCAGCAGAACACTTTTCTGGCACACAAAACAAAATCAATTATTGCAGACCCTGGAAAGCAAATAAAGACAGAAAATGCTGGAAATACTCAGCATACTCAGGCAGCATCTGTGGAAAGTTTCAGGTCAAATACCTTTCATCAGAAGAAGAAAAAGTTAGGAATAAAGCAAGTGTTGTCAGGAAAAGTAAAAGTACAAAAGATGCATCTAGAGGACGTGTGAATAGCAGAATGATAAACAGGTGCCACCTGAAAGCAAAAAAAGGAGCAAAACGACAGAAAGATATGACGGGCCCCCAAGTCTGCTCCGCCACTGAATAAGATCAAGGCTGATCTGTGTGTGTTTTGAATACTTGGAAAGCATTAATGGGATTAAACAAGGTCAGCGTGGATTTATGAAAGGGAAATCATGCTTAACTAATCCACTGGAGTTTTCTGAGGATGGAACTAGTAGAATAGATAAGGGAGACCCAGTAGATGTGGTGTATTTGGAATTCAAGGAGGCTTTTGATAAGGTCCCACATAAGAGGCTAATGGGCAAAATTAAAGCACATGGGATCCGGGGTAATATACTGGCATGGTTTGAGAATTGGTTGACAGGCCGGAAGCAGAAAGTGGGAATAAATGGGTGTTTTACCAGATGGCAGGCGGTGACTAGTGGTGTACCGCAGAGATCAGTGCTTGGGCCCCAGCTATTCACGATATATATAAATGACTTGGATGAGGAAACCAAATGCAACATTTCCAAGTTTGCTAACGACACAAAACTGGGTGGGGTTGAGGAGGATGCAGGGGGGTTTCAGGGCGATTTATACAAGTTGTATGTGTGGGCAAACACATGGCAGATGCAGCATAACATGGATAAATGTAAAGTTATACACTTTGGTGTGAAAAACAGAAAGGCAGAGTATTAATTAAATGGTGATATATTGGGAAATGTGGATAACAAAGGGATCTGGGTGTCCTTGTGCACCAGTCAATGAAAGTAAACAGGCAGGTGCAGCAAGCAATTAGCAAGACAAATGGTATGTTGGCCTTCATTGCAAGAGATTTGAAAGTAAGGGTGTCTTACTGCAGTTATACAAGACGTTGGTGAGACCACATCTGGAGTATTGTTTTCAGTTTTGGTCTCCCTATCTAAGAAAGGATATACATGACATTGAGTGAAAGTTCATACCAGGCTGATACCAAGGATGGCAGGATTGACATATGAGGGGAGATTGGTTCGACTGGGCCTGCATTCACTAGAGTTCAGAAGAATAAGGGATCTGACTGAAACGTATAAAATTCTAAGAGATGCTGGATGCAGGGAGGCTGTTTCACCTGGTTAGGGAGTCCAGAACCAGGGGCCACAGTCTCAGGATATGGGGCAGGCCAGTTAGGGCTGAGATGAGGAAAGATTTCTTCACAGGTCGACCTGTGGAATTCCCTACCACAGAAGGCTGTGGAGGCCGGGTCACTGAGTGCATTCAAGAAAGAAGTTGATAAATATTAGGGGTATCAAGGGCTATGGAGAGAAAGCAAGAATATGGCATTGAGATAGAGGATCAGCCATGATCATACTGAAAGGTGGAGCAGGCTCCAAGGGCCAAATGGCTTACTCCAGCTCCTAGTTTCTATGTTTCTACATTCCCATCTACCCCAGATAACCTTTGATTCTCTTGTCTAACAAGAATCTATCTACCTGCACCTTAAAAATGTTCATTGACCCCTTCTCCACTGCCTTCATAGGCAGAAAATTCCAAAGTCGCACAACCCTCAAAGAAAAAGATTTCTCCTCACCTCTGTCCTAAAGGTGACCCCTAATTTTAAAACAGTGCCCCTATTCTGGACTCAATCACAAGAGGAAACATCCTTTTGACATCCACCTTGTCAAGACCATTCAGGATCTTATATACTTCAATCAAGTCAGCCTTACTCTTCTAAACTCCAGTGGAAACAAGCCCAGTCTGTCCAATCTTTCCTCATAAGACAACCCGCTCATTCCAGGTATCAATCTAGTAAACCTCCTTTGAACTGCCTCCAACGCATTTACATCCTTCCTTAAATAAAGAAACCATAACTGCACAGAGTATTCGAGGTGCGGTCTCACCAATGCCCTATTTAACTGAAGCGTAACATCATTACTTTTATGTTCAATTCCTTTCTAATAAAAGATAGCATTCCATTAGCCTTCTTAATTACTTGCTGTACCTGCATACTAACTTCTTGTGACTCATGCACCTAGAACACCTACATCCCTCAGCACCATGAAATTCTGCAGTCGTTCTGTTTGTTTTTTTATTCTTCCTGCCAAAGTGAACAACTTCACATTTTCCCATTCACTCAACCTATGTGTCCGCAATCTCCTTTTGTCTTTTTCACAACATACTTTCCTACCTACCTTTGTGTCATCTACAAATTTAGCTGCCATACTTTCACTCCCCTCATCCAAGTCATTGATATAAATTGTAAAAAGTTGAGGCCCCAGTACAGACTCCTGCGGGACTCCACTCATCACATCCTGCCAATCAGACAAAGACCAATTTATGCATATTCTGTTTTCTGCCAGCCAATCTTTTACCCATGCTAATATGTTACTCCCTACACCATGCGCTTTTATTTTCAGCAATAACCTTTGAAAAGGCACCGTATCAAATGCCTTCTGGAAATACAGCCCTTTTATCCAGAGCACGTGTTGCTCCTTCCAAGAACTCTAATAAATTGGTTAAACATGGTTTCTCTTTCACAAAACCATGCTGAATCTTCCTGATAACCTTGGGCTTCTCAAAGTGCCCAGCTATAGACCCTTTAATGATCGATTCTAACACCTTCCCCACGACAGACGCCAAGCTAACTGGCCGATAGTTTCTTGTTTTCTGCCTCCCTCCCTTCTTGAACAGAGGGATTATATTTACTACTTCCAAATCTGATAGAACCTTTCCAAAATCTAGTGAATTTTGGAAAATTAACACCAATGCATCTACTACCTCATTAGCCCACATAGTTGCCCTTATTTAAGTTTAAAATACTAGTCTTAGCCCTTCTCTTCTCTCTTTTAAAATAGATGTAAAATTCAATCATATTGTGGTCACTGCTACGTGGGGATGCCTTTACTCTGAGGTCATTAATTAATCCTGTTACATTACACAATATCAAATCTAATATAACCTACTCTCTGGTTGGTTCCAGAACATACTGCTCTAAGAAACTATCTCAAAAGCAGAAATACCTGGAAAAACTCAGCAGGTCTGGCAGCATCGGTGGAGAAGAGCAAAGTTGACATTTCGAGTCCTCATGACCTTCAACAGAAGGTTCTGTTGAAGGTTCATGAGGACTCGAAACGTCAACTTTGCTCTTCTCCGCCGATTCTGCCAGACCTGCTGAGTTTCTCCACGAATTTCTGTTTTGGATTTCCAGCATCCGCAGTTTTTTGTTTTTATCTCAAAAGCATTCTGTGAACTCCTCATCCAGGCTACTACTGCCAGTCTGATTTTTCCAGTTTATATGTAAAATCACTCATGATTATTGCTGTCCCTTTATCACAAGTGTCCAATATTTCTTCTTGCATACTTTGTCCTACATTGTGGTTATTGTTAGGGGACCTGAAGACCACTCCCATCTGTGACTCCTTTCCCCTATAATTTCTCATCTCTACCCAAATCAATTCGACATCCTGATCAACTGAACCAAGGTAATCTCTAACTATTGCACCAATACGTCGTTGATTAACAGTGCTACCCCTCCACCTTTACCTAGCTTCCCATTCTTCTTGAATGTCACATACCCCCTCAATATTCAGGACCCAATCCTTGTCATCCTGCACCCACATCTCCATAATGGCTATCAGATCATATTTATTTACTTCAATATGCGCATTCAGATACAGAACCTTTACCTTTGTCTTTTTGTTATTTTTGTAAGGTCAAGTCTTGACTGTTGATGTATTCTTAGGTTTTCTCTCTGTCCCTTCCTGCCATTCTCTGACCCTCATTTCTCTTATTACTATTTGCTCTCCTGCCTTACTCTACTCCTTGAATTGCTACATCTACCCAAGCTTGATCTCTCAACCCCCTTGTTTAGTTTAAAGCCCTCGCTACTTCCCTAGATATGCAATTTCAAGAACACTTGTCCCAGCAGTTTAGATCCATTTTCCCCAGGACTGCTGCTAGTGACACACAAACTGGAAACTACTTCTCCCACATCAGTCTTTGAGCCACGTATTTGTCTCTCTAATCTTATTTACCCTATACCAATTTGCACATGGCTCAGTTAATAATCCAGAGATTATTACCATTGAGATTTTGCTTCTTAATTTGGTACCCAGCTCCTCATACTGACTATGCAAAACCTCTTTCCTTGTCCTGAAATCGCTGAATTCAATGGCTTGTCTGGAAAGCTGTAAAGTGCCTAACCAAAAGATGAGGTTTTGTTCTCAAGCTTGCGTTGTGCTTCAGTGGAACACTGCAGGAAGCTGAGAACAGAGAGGCCAGTGTGACAAGGTGGAAAATTAAAATGACAGGCAAGTGGAAGCTCAAGGTCGCATTGTGGACTGAATGGAAACATTCCGCAAAGTGGTCACCCAGTGTGTGTTGGTCTCCCCAGTGTAGAGCAGATCGCTTTGCAAGCAGCAAATACAGAACATTAAATTCTAAAATGCACAAGAAAATCATTGTTTAACCTAAAAGCAGCGTTTGGGGTGTTGGGCGGTGAGGAGAGAAAAGGTGAAAGGGTAGGTGTTACATCTCCTGTGTTTGAATGGAAAGCTGCTATGGGAAGGGGAAGGAGAAGGGGTATTGGGAGTGATTGAGGAGTGGACCAGAATGTTGTGGAGGGAATGGTTCCTTCAGAATGCTGAAAGAAGGGAGCGGAGGACGCATTTGGTGGTGGCATCATGCTGGAGGTAGCAGAAATTGAATGTGGAGGCTGGTGGGGTGGACAGCAAGGGCAAGAGAATCCTGTCATGGTTTTGGGAGGGAGGGATGAGGTGAGAGCAGAAGTGTGAGAAACAGAATGGATACAGTCCAGGTTGGGGGAGGCAGGGAATCTTCTGTTGTGGAAAATGGAAGATATATATTGTGGAAATTAGAATAGATGCATCAGAGATGGAGAAACTGGGAGAATGGACTGGAGGCCTTAAAGAAGCCGGGTGTGAGGAAGTGAGCTCAAGGTAGCTGTGGCAGTCAGTGGGCTTGCACATGTTGGTGTTCTCTGCATCTGTTAGTACCAAAAATGGGGGAACTACAATTATTCTAATATAAACTGGGATAGTTAGTGTAAAGGGCAGAGAGGAGGAAGAATTCTTGAAACGTAAGAGAACTTTATTGATCAATTTGTTTTCAGCCCAATGAGGAAGGAAGCAGTGCTGGATCTAGTTCTAGGGAATGAAGTGGATCATGTTTCAGTCAGGAAACATTTGGGGAATAATGATCATAATATCAACTTATAAAATATATTGCGCATTTAATGTAATAAAACATCTCAAAGCACTTAAAGCATTACAAAACAATCTATGACATATTAGTATATGCTCCTATTTAGACAGATGAGCAAAATCTTGATCAAAGGGATAGGTTTTAAGGATTGTTGTAAGGAAGGAAAACAAGGTAGAGGGCAAGATGTGTAGGGAGGGAGTTCCAGAGTTCAGCGCGCAGGTAACATAGCACCACCTCCAATAGTGAACTGATTAAAATCTGGGCCAGACTTAGATGAGCACAGGTATCTTGGAGGGTTCTGCAGCAAACAAGATTAGAGACAGCGAGAGTGAAGGCATGGTGGGATTTAAAAACATGGATAAGATATCAGGTATAGAACAGATATGAAAAGAACAAGATGCAGTAAAGTACAAAAATGCTTAACTGAAGGGTGATTAACTTCAGTGAATTGAAAAGGGATCTGCCCCAATGGAATCAAGAATAGGTAAACTAAACAGTAATCGATCAATGGGAGGCCTCAAAGAGGAGATGACTGGGGCACAAAGTAGGCACATTCAATTAAAGGGGAAAGGATGAGTATTTAAGGCTAGATGACTAAAGATTTAGAGGTCAAAGTGAAAAGAAAAAAAGGAGACTTATGACAAACGAAAGATTCATACTACAGTAGAGGAGACCAAAAAAAAAGGGAATAAGAGGGACAAAGAGAATATGAGAGTAGATAAGCGATTAACATAAAACAAACTGAAAAGTCTTTGATAAAAACATAAATAGTGAAAGGGTAGCCCAAAAGAAGGATGGAGCTGATTAGGGACCAAAATAGGAGATCCTGTGGAGATAGAGAGCATGGCTGAAATGCTGAGCACTTTGCATCTTTTTTCATTAGAGATGAGGATGTTGCCAATGTAGCAATAAAGGAGGAGGCAGTAGCAATATTGAATAGATAAAGGTGATGTAATATAAAGGTTGGCAAAGTATAAAAGCCACTAGGTCCAGATGGGATGCATCCTTGTTTTCTCAAGGACATTAGGGTGGAAACTGTGGAGGTTTGGGCTTCTAAATTTAACCAATGGACAAAAAAGAATGGCTGTCTTTCAGACTGAAGGGAAGTATACAGTTCCTCAGTGGTCAGTGTGGGGATCACTGCTCTTTTTTGACATATATTAACGGCCTGGACTTGAATATAGAGAACATTATTTCAAAGTCTGGAGGTGATATGAAACTCAAATGTAGTAAACAATAAAAAAAAATTAAGGCTTCAGGAGGGCACACACAGACTGGTAAAACGAGGCAGATGAATTTAACACAGAAAATTGTGAAGTGATGGGAACAATCAGGAGAGGCAATATAAATGGCATAAAAGCAAAATGTAGCAAATTCTGGAAATTTGACATATAAATAGAAAATGTTGAAAATACTCAGTAGAGTCTGGTGAATGGGCACTGACTGAAATGTTGTTTCTCTCTCCACAAATGCTGCCAGACCTGTTGAGTAGTTCCAGAATTTTCTGTTTTATTCTAAACTGAATTGAACAATTTTAGTGGGGATCCAGGAGCTTGGGGAAGGGTGGGGGTGGTTTATACTGAAAATTTTTAAGGTTGCAGGAGACAAGTTGAGATGGCTTTGTTAATAGAAGAAGAGAGTACAAAAGCAAGGAGGTTATGTGAAATCTTTATAAATCATTAAGCCTCAGTGTGAAGACTAAGTTCAATTCAGGACAGATGTCACATTTTAGGAAAGATGTCATGGCATTGAAAAAGGATGAAGAAGAAATTTACTAGAACAACACAGGGATGAGGGACTGCATTTATGTAGAGGCACTGGAGAAGGTGGGGTTACTACTCTTGGAGGGGAGGAGGTCAAAAAAAGATTTGATAGAGGTGTTCAAAATCTCAAAGGCTTTTTAGAGTAAATAAGAAGAAATTGTTTCCAATGGCAGAAGGCTCAGTAACAAGAGGACACAGGTTTAAGGTGATTAGCAAAAGAATCAGAGACAACTTGAGGAAACTTTTTCATTACAATGAGTAATGATCTGGAATGTACTGTCAGAAAGGGTGTGGGAGCAGACTTAACAGTAACTTTCAAAAGGAATCAGATAAATACTTGAAGGACAAAAATTTACAGGATGATGGGCTAAGAGAATGAGATAAATTGGATAACTACCAAAGAGCCAGCACAAGCACAATGGGTCAAGTGACCTCCTCTTTTATTGTATTATTGTGTGATTCCATTTTATTGAATGACAAAAGAGGCTTGAGGGACTGAATGGCCTTCTTCTACTCCTCATATAGAAAATAGAAGTGACCTAATTGAGGGTTAAGATGATTAAATTAATTGATAGTCCTAGTTTGTGTGGTGGACAGTGCCCAGAACAAGAGGGTATAATATTAAAATCAGAACTAGGCCATTTAGGATGTCAGGAAGCACTTCACACAAATAATCTCCAACTCTCTCAACTAAAAAGCCATTGAGGCTGGGAGACAATTAAAATTTTAAAACTGAGATTGACAGATTTTATTGGAAATTTTATTTATTGAAAGAAGGCAGACAAACAATGTTATAACACAGATCAGCCATGATCTACCGGAATGGCAGGAAAGAAGCTGAACAGTCTCCTCCTGCTCCTGTCATTCTTCTGGCAATTATCTTAAAATCTGTCCCCTCAGGCTACTGACCCACCTGCCAGTGGATACAGTTTGTCCTTTGATTCACGGATCTAACCCACTCTCTTTATCCTGCTCGCCATATCCATCGCTGCTTATCATTAAGACTGTTTAAGCGCCTGTGATCATTCTAGAGACACTGTATGCTCAGAATCATCGATTTTGTTGTTGACACAATTTTGTTTGTTGCTGAAATCCAAACGGCCATTCACACGGAGTCAATCTTCCATTGAGAAATGTTGCGTTTCTCAAAACGTAAAGCCAAAAGTCCAACTACTGCCTGACACAAACAAAATCTGTTATCTCGCTGGGTGGCATGTTTGCAGGAAAACAGCACAAGCTCTTTCACTGTCAACAAACTCTACCAACTCATTCAATGACTAGATCCGGGAATCTGTTTACACATCTCGCTATATTCCTCCATCTGTAGATAAAGCAGCCGGTTTCACTGAGCACAATGAAAACAATCACCAAACCAAGAAATCCAAATGCATCAATTACAATCAGTGTTACTAAATGTTCAATGAGCTTCGAATATAAAATCTTGAAAACTTAATTTTAATAAACAGCATAGCTATCAGGACAAAGTGACTCACTTATACTGGTATGAGCAAATTAGAATCTAGACCTTCTTTGAACAAACTGAATCTGAATGAAACAGCCCAGGAAATGGTAACAGCAAGTTGCACTGATAAACCATCTTTAAAGTAGTAAAACATCGCAAGGTGCTTTGACATCGGGCCACATAAGGAGATATTGGGGCAGGTGAGCACAAACTCGATCAAAGGAGTAAGTCTGAGAGGAGGAGGGGATCCCAGAGCTGAGGCAGCTGAAGGCCCGACCGCCAAAGAGGGAAAGGGCTCCGGGTGGAGGGGGACTGGACTGTGATTCCCTCTACAGCCGAATAGATCCCGGGAAGGAGTCCAGACTTTTCTGAAATTGTCCCCGACGGCTCAACGCCTTCAGGAGGGCGGAACCGCGGCTTGATCGCAGGGCCCAGACACTGGCTTTCGGCCGCAACTGTCGCCGGGGCCTGGACCTGGGCCTCGGGCCCTAGCAGCTGCAGCCTCCCGGTGACAGGATCCAGGTCGGCGGAAGGCGCTGACTCACCCTGGCCGCCCGGGTGATGCTGAGGTCCTTCATCACCTCCTCGAAAGCCGCCGTCTCCTCCGCCTGTTTCTGGGTGTGGAGCGCGATCTTCTCGCTGAATTTCCGCGGGTTGTTTGAGGCCGCCATTTTCCTGCATCGCCTCCTTCACATTGCGTCAGCGCGTACGCAGCCTGCCCTTGCGTCAGTGCGCACAGCCCCGCCCCCCCCCCTCCACTCCCTGGGGACGAGAACTGTCCTCCCCTCACACCTCTTCACAACCCCAGGGAGAGGGTCTGTCCTCATCCCCACATCCCCCGGGTACAGGGTCTGTCCTCATCCCCCACATCCCCCGGGGGACAGGGTCTGTCATCACCCCCCACATCCCCCGGGAACAGGGTCTGTCATCACCCCCCACATCCCCCGGGAACAGGGTCTGTCATCACCCCCCACATCCCCCGGGTACAGGGTCTGTCCTCAGCCCCACCCCCCCACCCACATCCCCCGGGTACAGGGTCTGTCCTCATCCCCCACATCCCCCGGGGGACAGGGTCTGTCCTCAGCCCCACCCCCCCACCCACATCCCCCGGGTACAGGGTCTGTCCTCATCCCCCACATCCCCCGGGTACAGGGTCTGTCATCACCCCCCACATCCCCCGGGTACAGGGTCTGTCATCACCCCCACCCCCCCACCCACATCCCCCGGGGGACAGGGTCTGTCTTCCCCCCCACCCACATCCCCCGGGGGACAGGGTCTGTCCTCAACCCCACATCCCCCGGGTACAGGGTCTGTCCTCAACCCCAACATCCCCCGGGTACAGGGTCTGTCATCACCCCCCACATCCCCCGGGGGACAGGGTCTGTCCTCACCCCCACCCCCCCACCCACATCCCCCGGGGGACAGGGTCTGTCCTCAACCCCACATCCCCCGGGTACAGGGTCTGTCCTCATCCCCCACATCCCCCGGGGGACAGGGTCTGTCCTCACCCCCACCCCCCCACCCACATCCCCCGGGGGACAGGGTCTGTCCTCAACCCCACATCCCCCGGGTACAGGGTCTGTCCTCATCCCCCACATCCCCCGGGTACAGGGTCTGTCCTCATCCCCCACATCCCCCGGGGGACAGGGTCTGTCCTCAACCCCACATCCCCCGGGTACAGGGTCTGTCCTCATCCCCCACATCCCCCGGGGGACAGGGTCTGTCATCACCCCCCACATCCCCCGGGAACAGGGTCTGTCCTCATCCCCACATCCCCCGGGTACAGGGTCTGTCATCACCCCCCACATCCCCCGGGGGACAGGGTCTGTCCTCATCCCCACATCCCCCGGGTACAGGGTCTGTCATCACCCCCCACATCCCCCGGGAACAGGGTCTGTCCTCATCCCCACATCCCCCGGGTACAGGGTCTGTCTTCCCCCCCTCCACATCCCCCGGGGGACAGGGTCTGTCCTCATCCCCACATCCCCCGGGTACAGGGTCTGTCCTCCCCCCCTCCACATCCCCCGGGGGACAGGGTCTGTCCTCAGCCCCACCCCCCCACCCACATCCCCCGGGTACAGGGTCTGTCATCACCCCCCACATCCCCCGGGGGACAGGGTCTGTCCTCATCCCCCACATCCCCCGGGGGACAGGGTCTGTCCTCATCCCCCACATCCCCCGGGGGACAGGGTCTGTCATCACCCCCCACATCCCCCGGGGGACAGGGTCTGTCCTCAACCCCACATCCCCCGGGTACAGGGTCTGTCCTCACCCCCACCCCCCCACCCACATCCCCCGGGGGACAGGGTCTGTCCTCAACCCCACATCCCCCGGGGGACAGGGTCTGTCATCACCCCCCACATCCCCCGGGGGACAGGGTCTGTCATCACCCCCCACATCCCCCGGGGGACAGGGTCTGTCCTCATCCCCACATCCCCCGGGTACAGGGTCTGTCCTCAACCCCACATCCCCCGGGTACAGGGTCTGTCATCACCCCCCACATCCCCCGGGGGACAGGGTCTGTCCTCAACCCCCCACATCCCCCGGGGGACAGGGTCTGTCCTCATCCCCCACATCCCCCAGGGGACAGGGTTTATCCTCATCCCCTCGGTACAGGGTCTGTCCTCATCCCCCACATCCCCCGGGGACAGGGTCTGTCCTCATCCCCCACATCCCCCGGGGTACAGGGTCTGTCCTCAACCCCACATCCCCCGGGTACAGGGTCTGTCCTCAACCCCAACATCCCCCGGGTACAGGGTCTGTCATCACCCCCCCACATCCCCCGGGGGACAGGGTCTGTCCTCAACCCCCCACATCCCCCGGGGTACAGGGTCTGTCCTCATCCCCCACATCCCCCGGGGACAGGGTCTGTCCTCAACCCCCACATCCCCCGGGGACAGGGTCTGTCATCACCCCCCACATCCCCCGGGGGACAGGGTCTGTCATCACCCCCCACATCCCCCGGGTACAGGGTCTGTCCTCCCCCCCTCCACATCCCCCGGGGGACAGGGTCTGTCCTCAACCCCCACATCCCCCGGGGGACAGGGTCTGTCATCACCCCCCACATCCCCCGGGGGACAGGGTCTGTCATCACCCCCCACATCCCCCGGGGACAGGGTCTGTCCTCATCCCCCACATCCCCCGGGAACAGGGTCTGTCCTCATCCCCCACATCCCCCAGGGGACAGGGTTTATCCTCATCCCCTCGGTACAGGGTCTGTCCTCATCCCCCACATCCCCCGGGGACAGGGTCTGTCCTCATCCCCCACATCCCCCGGGGTACAGGGTCTGTCCTCAACCCCACATCCCCCGGGTACAGGGTCTGTCCTCAACCCCAACATCCCCCGGGTACAGGGTCTGTCATCACCCCCCACATCCCCCGGGGGACAGGGTCTGTCCTCAACCCCCCACATCCCCCGGGGTACAGGGTCTGTCCTCATCCCCCACATCCCCCGGGGACAGGGTCTGTCCTCAACCCCCACATCCCCCGGGGACAGGGTCTGTCATCACCCCCCACATCCCCCGGGGGACAGGGTCTGTCATCACCCCCCACATCCCCCGGGTACAGGGTCTGTCCTCCCCCCCTCCACATCCCCCGGGGGACAGGGTCTGTCCTCAACCCCCACATCCCCCGGGGGACAGGGTCTGTCATCACGCCCCACATCCCCCGGGGGACAGGGTCTGTCATCACCCCCCACATCCCCCGGGGGACAGGGTCTGTCATCACCCCCCACATCCCCCGGGTACAGGGTCTGTCCTCATCCCCCACATCCCCCGGGGGACAGGGTCTGTCATCACCCCCCACATCCCCCGGGGGACAGGGTCTGTCATCACCCCCCACATCCCCCGGGGGACAGGGTCTGTCATCACCCCCCACATCCCCCGGGTACAGGGTCTGTCCTCATCCCCCACATCCCCCGGGGGACAGGGTCTGTCCTCATCCCCCACATCCCCCGGGGGACAGGGTCTGTCCTCATCCCCCACATCCCCCGGGGACAGGGTCTGTCCTCAACCCCACATCCCCCGGGGACAGGGTCTGTCCTCAACCCCACATCCCCCGGGGGACAGGGTCTGTCATCACCCCCCACATCCCCCGGGTACAGGGTCTGTCCTCATCCCCACATCCCCCGGGGACAGGGTCTGTCCTCCCTCCCACCCCCCCCCACCCACATCCCCCGGGTACAGGGTCTGTCTTCCCCCCCTCCACATCCCCCGGGGGACAGGGTCTGTCCTCATCCCCACATCCCCCGGGTACAGGGTCTGTCCTCCCCCCTCCACATCCCCCGGGGGACAGGGTCTGTCCTCATCCCCACATCCCCCGGGTACAGGGTCTGTCCTCCCCCCCTCCACATCCCCCGGGTACAGGGTCTGTCCTCCCCCCCTCCACATCCCCCGGGGGACAGGGTCTGTCCTCATCCCCACATCCCCCGGGGACAGGGTCTGTCATCACCCCCCACATCCCCCTGGGGACAGGGTCTGTCATCACCCCCCACATCCCCCGGGGGACAGGGTCTGTCATCACCCCCCACAGCCCCCGGGTACAGGGTCTGTCCTCATCCCCCACATCCCCCGGGTACAGGGTCTGTCATCACCCCCCACATCTCCCGGGGGACAGGGTCTGTCCTCATCCCCCACATCCCCCGGGAACAGGGTCTGTCCTCATCCCCCACATCCCCCAGGGGACAGGGTTTATCCTCATCCCCTCGGTACAGGGTCTGTCCTCATCCCCCACATCCCCCGGGGACAGGGTCTGTCCTCATCCCCCACATCCCCCGGGGACAGGGTCTGTCCTCACCCCCCGGGTACAGGGTCTGTCCTCAACCCCACATCCCCCGGGTCAGGGTCTGTCCTCCCCCGCACCCCCACCCACATCCCCCGGGTACAGGGTCTGTCCTCCCCCGCACCCCCACCCACATCCCCCGGGTACAGGGTCTGTCCTCCCCCCCTCCACATCCCCCGGGGTCAGGGTCTGTCCTCAACCCCCACATCCCCCGGGTCAGGGTCTGTCCTCCCCCGCACCCCCACCCACATCCCCCGGGTACAGGGTCTGTCCTCCCCCCCTCCACATCCCCCGGGGTCAGGGTCTGTCCTCACCCCCACATCCCCCGGGGTCAGGACCGGTCCTCACCCCCCCCCATATCCCCTGGGAACAGGGTCTGTCCTCACCGAACCCCCCACATCCCCAGGGACAGGGTCTGTCATCTCCCCCATTCCCCCACCCACAGGACAGGGTCTGTCCTCACACCCCCCCCTCCCCTCCCCCACATCCCTGAGGTCATCCTCCACCACCACCACCCCCCCCCCCCCCCGCCCCGGGGACAAGGTCTGTCAATTGCCCCACCCACAGGACAGGTCTGTCCATCCCCACCCTTAGGGACATAGCCTGTCCTCCCCACCTCTGCCACTTGGGACAGAGTGTATCTCCCCATAACCTGGGACATAGACTATTATCTCCCCATCCCCCAGGGACAGGTTCTGTCCTCCGCACCCACACCCCTCCAGAGACAAAGGCTGTTCTCCCCACCACCTCCACCAGGGTCAGAGTTTATCCTTCCTACCCCTCTCCCTGGGGACAGAGCCTGTCCTCCCAGCCCCTGTCTACACAGCAGCATCTGCAACTTTCGCAGATAGGGTAGAAAGCACAGGGGCAGGCCATTACGCCAATCTACACTCTGAGAGTGAGTTCCACATTCTCACTACTCCTCGGATAAAGAAATTTCTTCTGATTTCCCTGTTGGATTTCTTGGTGACAATCTTATATTGATGACCTCTAATATGCTGTTCCTCACAAGAAGAAACATTTTCTGTGCACCCACTCTATCAAAACCTTTCATAATCTTAAATAATCTATTAGGTCACATGTCAGTCTTTTTTGAAAAGAGACCCGGCAAGATTCATGCTTTGCTGATACCTGTAGCTACATATACCTGGTATTATCCTTATAGATCTTCTCTGTACCGCTCCAGTGTCTCTATACCATTTTTATATGATGACCAAAACTGCATGCAGTACTCTGTGGCCTAACCAAGATTCAATACTTGGGGCTAAAAGGAATGAGGAAATAAAGTAATTACAGGTTATATCAGAGAAAAAGTAATGGAGAAACTCAAGGGACTGAAATCTGACAAATCCCCAGGACCTGATGGCTGCTTCCTAGGGCTCTAAAAGAGATAGCTGCAGAGATTGTGATTCATTGGCTATGATTTTCCAAAATTCCCTAGACTCTGGAACAGTACCAGCAGATTGGAAGTTGGCAAATGTAACACCACTTCTCAAGAAAGGAGGGAGAGAGAAAACAAGGAACTACAGGCCAGTTAGCCTGATATCAGTCATCAGGAAAGTGCTGAAATCTATCATTAAGGAAGTCTTAACATTGCACTTAGAAAAGCGTAGTATGATTAGAACAAGTCAACATGGTTTCATAAAGGCAAATCGATTTGATAAATTTATTGGAGTTTTTTTGAGTATGTAGCTAGAAGGGTAGAAAAAGGGCAACAGTAGATGTTATAAGATGGCCTAGGTTTTAGATTTTATTTTAGTAGGATTTAGTGTGCTTGCTTAATTTGACCATTTTATTTTAAAGGCTTTTTACAAACAAGTATTCTGCAATAAACCAACTAGTTCAAGTCACAATTTTGTGCTGACACATTATCAGAAAAGAAGTCATGTTGTTGCTGCTAACCTTTTTAAAACAAGCTATTTTAATATAGTAACTGTGAAATAGGAACTGACTAGCAACAGATGATTGTATTAGAATTGTACCTCAGTTTCCCTGTAACTAAAGTATATGTAATTAATAATCAAATAGTTAATTAGGATTATATCATATATTTATTTCTGTAGTTCCTATTAATATTCCAATGTTAGGATTAAAACCTGAAACTTAAAAAGTGCTGTAACAGTAGCTGTGAGAAAGGAACCTACACTATCCAGCATTAACTCTGTTTCTCTCTCCGCAGATGCTGCCAGACTTGCTGAGTTTTTCCAGCATTTTCTGTTTTTATTTCTAATTCAAACTTTATGCTTCAGTTCAACGCTAGACAGTCATGACAAAGAGGATTTTTGGCAAAGTTCTTTCCTCGCTTCCCTTATTTAGGCACCTTCGTCTGTGCAACTGGTCTAGCATCATTCTTCCCATGACTGCTGCCTTGACAAAATCCAGTCATCAGTCTCTGTTATCAAAGATTGCAAAAATCATCAAGATATATGAAGCAAAGCTGGTACAAGTCAACTGTGATTGAAATTGAGTGGCAGAATAAATCTGAGGAACTGAATGGCTTTCTAAATGCAATCAGGCAGAGTTAACATAGTATTATGAAAGGTGAATTGTGTTTGACTAATTTATTAGAGTCCTTTGAGAAGGAACAAACAAGGTGGATGTGCTTCACTTAGATTTCCAGAAGGTATTTAACAAGGTGCCACATCAAAGGCTATTACACAAAATAAGAGCTCATGGTGTAGGAGGTAACATATTAGCATGGATAGAGGATTGGTTAGCTAATAGGAAACAGAGAGGAGGTATAAATGGATCATTTTTGGGTTGGCAAGCTCTAGGTTAGGGTTTGGAATGCACTGCCTGAAAGTTGGTGGAGGCAGGTTCAGTTGAAGCATTCAGAAGGGATTTAGACTGTTATCTGAAAAGGAAGAATGTGCAGGGTTAGAGGGAGAAGGAAAGAAATGACACTAGATGAGTTGCTCATTCAGAAAGCTAATACAGGGTGGGGCGGAGCTTTGTGTTTGTTTGCATTGCAATTACTTTGACTAAAAAACTGGTTTAAAGGCAAAAGGCTACTAAGTTACTAGAAATCACATGACAAAAATGAGCTTTAAATTTTAGACTTGTGTTTTTGAGTTCAGCTGGGACTGAGCTGATAACTATAAAGGCTGCCCAGCTCACCTTCTTGCCTTGCCTAAAATAAAGTTGTTGGCAGTATCCAGCTAAGAATCCTCAGCTTAGTGGAGCTTGTCTGTGTTTTGGAAACTGAGAGGCTGAGAAGAGGGATTGACCTGGCTATATTCTCTGCCATGGTGAAGCTCCATTGGTGAGAACCTCCAGATATCTACCAGGATCTACAGAGTGACAGCGTTGAGACCCTGTGAACTTTATCCTTATTTTTATAATACCTATCCTCTAAAGCCCATCTCTGCAGAGAGGTGGTATCTGTTTGTCCTTTGTTTGTGTGTGTGCTGGGGTATTTTTAAAAGGAATAGATCGTTATACTTACAGTTCTAGCAACTTCTTTTTAAAAAAGTTTTGTTTATATCAATCATTGAGTTTATTGAAACAAGACTAGTTAAAGTCCCTTTTATTCTGGGTCTAACAGTAGCAAAGGTAAGTAATTAGCTATTTTGGTGAGTGAATTAAACTTTTAAACTAATGGTGCGACCTGCAGAGTAGTGGAGCTAGATAAACTGCGCACTCCTCCCATCCTGGTCATAACACTAGAACCAATTAAATTAACCCTTACAACATTATTGACTAATCAGCCATTAACAAGAACCAGGCTGAGGTGAAGTGATGCCAGAATTAGGTATAAAAGTGGGTTTCGGGAACCATTTTGTTTGTGCGCAACAAGTAGAGGGAAATCGGTTTGATCGACAGATCCTCAGGGACAGAGGGAGTTCCTGTCAGCACGGGAAGTACTAATGAAGTACTGGGCCCAGGGAGAGAGGCAAAATTCCTGTCAGCATGGACCCCGGATTGCGCAATTTCCTTCGGAGGCACAGGCGATACCTGTCGACTTGAAGGGTTGGAGTTGTTTCCTGCTTCTTCTGGACTGGCCATCCATTCATAAAATTTGGTATTAATTGCTAATTTATTGTCTGATTCCGTGCTTGATGGTTTTATCTCTGTCAAACTAAAATAGTTTTAAAGGGTTGATTTGAGATTCCAGTAATTAGGCTGTACATACTAAAAAAAAAAGCCTACATTTATCAAAAAAACCCTTTTCAAATGTACACATAGTGACTGCGGCAGGATAGTGATAAAAGGCTAAGATACCTGTGTTGTGAAGGCATTAAAGGTGTAAGGTTTACCCGGAAAATCATTCACAGGAGAACCAGAAAAAACCATAGAAAAATTACAGTGCAGAAAGAGGCCATTCAGCCCATCATGCTGAGTCAGCCAGAAAACAATGAAAAAGAAACTAGCCACCTCATTTTACTCCCACTTTCCAGCACCTGGTCATAGCTTTGAAGATTACAGTGCTTCAGGTGCAGATCCAGGTACCTTTTAATGAGTTGAACATTTCAGCCTCAACCACCAATTTAGGCAGTGAATTCCAGATGCCCATCGCCCTCTGGGTGAAAAAGTTTCCCTTCATGTCCGCTCTAATCCTTCTACCAATCACCTTAAATCTGTGCCCCCTGGTAACTGACCCCTCAGCTAGGGGAAACAGGTCTTTCCTGTCTACTCTAGTAGCCATGAAAAAGACTACTTCCTCACAGAAGCTCAACCACGTCTCCAGGGAAGAATCCCTGGCATTTCAGCAGAATGTTTCAAAGCAAACAATTGCTTTCGGGATAGTGCACGTATTGATGATAAGGAGTGAAAGCCCAACGTTTTCTGGTGTATTGTGCGTCCTTTTACGTGAGTAGATGATGAGGTCATTGAGGAGAAGGATAAGAGGATTCTTGAGTTAAACCAGCAGTTAAAATATCAGAAAGCCAAATCCGCGAGCTACAAACACGCACCAAGCAAAGTGCTTGGGCACTGGTCAATCAAATATACAGAGTGAAAAATGGTAGAAAGGCTATTGCTGCAGTGAATGAGTATAGAAGACAGCTCAGGATTCTAAAGTGAGAGAGAGATAGATTGATGTAAATCCAAGTTACAAGATATGAAAAGCGTTTTGAGGTTGAAAACCAGGGGACCATTCTCGTTGCCAGCATATGGTCAGTTAAGAATGAATCTGCGTGCATTTCTGTGGTTTCCCAAAGAGAGCCAACAGGTCTAATGGCATCTTTAATCGGGAACACCCTGAGGACTGGTCTGTGCCCCCACCTCTAGTTGAGGAGGAAACTGATCCTGTGCCAGCGCCTGCCCTCCTGCTCCAGCATACATTACCCATTCTGGTGGCCAGCCGTGGTGCCCTGGCCATGCCAACTGACAAGGCTCTTCCCACACCAGTACCCACACGCACTGAGCTGCCTGCTGGCCAATACAATGAGGGTTGCCCCTATCTATCCTCCCCTACTTTATGGGGGTGTTCCAACTCCAGGTTCGAACCCACAAGAGCAGGAGCTCCCTTCTATTTGGGTAGTGCCAGCTGACATGACAATAGGAGAGCAGAATGCTCCTCTTTCCCCAGCCAACTTGTGCTGGGGAGCTGCGAGGCCCAGCCAAAGGGGATAATCCCCTTGAACTGAGCAGAGGGTGGGGAGATTTGAGACAAGGTCAGGGAGAGCTGGAGACTAGTAATTTAAAGCATTTTCTTTTGACTGCCTGCTCCAAAGAGTTCAAAGAAAATGCCAACGCAGTAGTTTACAATCTGCTAAGAGCGGCAGAAGTCATAGATCAGGTTTTGCGTGTTCTTGGAATCAGTAACATTAATGTGATCAGAGAATGAATTCACTAGACAACATTCCCACAAGACGCCCCATGCTGTCCGCTGACCTGGTTTGTAACACAGAGCTCTCCGAACATAACGCAGGACAAGAATCAGCCTCGTTTTAACGGTAACTGTTAGCCCAAAGTCTGTGAAACTCTGGGAATTTCTACCTGCCCCTGGACCCGCGGCACAATGGAACATAGAGGTCAGTTAGGATTAGCCCTCGAGAACCTCCAGAAGGACCGGGAAAGTCCAGCTGAGGAAACGAACTGCCGTCTGCGGCGGAGGGTCAGGGCAACAGCAACTACCCCGTGCGCCAGAAACTCCGCCAACGTCCAATACTGCGCAAGAAATGCCATCCACCATGAACCACGCTAAAGGACCGAGACCATCCCAAAATAATTCCCCAGAGCAGAGAGCCCATCATTCAGATCAGTTACAGGAAATGGTTGATAAAGGAGAGTCTGGTGCAATGGACAGACAACAGCAGAAGTGCCAGCCGAGTGGCCCAGTGAACAACGGGTTCAAAGCCATCCTCACTGATGGGCACTGGCTACACTGAATGGTTGGTCCTGGGATTCTGACACTAGGCCAGTCATTTCTGTTGTTATTGATGGGGACCAATAACAAGAAATGTTACGTGACACAGGAGCCACCGTCACGGCCATTCACACTCCATACCCTACAAGGGGTACATGCCTTTAGTAGGTTACTGTGGGACTGGAAAGACCAGGTATGAAGAAGAGTCCTCCAAACTCTGGTTGGGAGATCTAACCTACACAACTAAGACAACAGTACGTCTGGATTTATCATGGGGAAGTGAAGGTGTAGTGGTATTGTCAATAGACTAGTAATTCAAAGACCCAGGGTAATGCTCTGGGGGTCTGGGTTTGAATCCCATCACAGCAGATGGTGGAATTTGAATTCAGTAAAAATCTGGAATTAATGATTAATAGTAAAATTAATGCCCCTTAGAGAAGGAAATCTGCTGTGCTTAAATGTGACAGCAATGTGTTGGTGGTCAACCCCTAGGGATGGAATGATGAATTAAATTCTGGAGCATTCCCCCCTTAGATTTGATTTGAGGAACAATACAAATTTGCTTTCACATTTGAAGATGGATGGATGGATAACAAATGCCAGTGATGCCCACATCCAATAAAATACAAATAAAAAAAGAATTGGGAATGGATATGTTGGATCAATGCCTCACGATTATTGATAGCAATAACTGTTTGTGGTTAGGTACACAGTGTGGAAAAAGTAGTGGTAGTTTTAGATGTTCATGCAGTATTTCTGCCATTTAAATTCCCCTTAGATTTACTTTCACTTTTGAAGATCAGAGCGACACCTGGATTTATCCACCCAAGGGTTTCACAATATTTCACAAAAGAATGGCAGCAATCTTGAAAACCCCCTCAAACCTCAGTGTTTGTTACAGTATGTAGGCGATATTCTTCTGGCAACTGATTCAGTGAGAAAACATTGGTTTTTACTAGAAGAACTGAGAACACTCCTGCCTCAGTAAGGTCTAACAAATCTCTCCTTAGCCCCCTCCTATTACTGAACTTCTATCTTGTTCCACCTGCTCCACCCCCTTAAACAGTATAAAATCCATCACATTTTTACTTTTCTTTAGCTCTGAACAAGAGTCAGATGGACTCAAAATGTTAACTCTGTTTCTCTCCACAGATGCTACCAGACCTGCTGAGTTTATCCAGCATTTTCTGTTTTTATTATTGACAGGTCCTACATTCTTCTCCAGCTCCTATTTCTTATGTTTAGCACAACTTGACTACTTTTCAATTCTACCCCTCCTGAAATAAAGCCAAGTTTGTTTTTACGGCCTTGCTAAGTTCTGGCATAACTCTTAGTTCCAGAATATTTTCTTTTAATTTCCAATTTTCAGCATCTGAAGCATTTTGCTTTTGAATTTGCACAACATTGCACAATGTTCAGCACCATTCGCGGCTCCTCAAATACTGAAACAATCCATGTCCAAATGCAGCAAGACGTGGACAATATCCAGACTTGGACTGACAAGTGGTAAGTAACAATTGCGCCACACAAGTGCCAGACAATGACCATCTCTAACAAGAGAGCCTTTGACATTCAATGGCATTACCATCACTGAATCCCCCACTATCAACATCCTGACGGATACCATTGACCAGAAACTGAACTGGACTAGCCATATAAATACTGTGGCTATGTTAGGGAGGTGCTGGCATAGTGGTATTGTATTGTCACTGGACTGGTATTCCAAAGACTCAGGGTAAAGTGGTGAAATTTGAATCCAATAAAAATCTGGAATAAAAAGGCTGATGATGAGCATGGAATCATTGCCAATTTTTTTTGTAAAAGCCCATCTGGTTTAATGCCCTTTAGGGAAGGAAATCTGCCGTCCTTACCTGGTCTGGCCTACATGTGACTCTTAATTGCCCTCTGAACAGTGGCAATTACAAGGAAAATTAGGGATGGGCAATAAATGCTGGCCTAGCCAGCATCTCAGGAATGAATAAAAAGAAGAGCAGGTCAGAGGTTAGGAATTCTGCAGTGAGTAACTCACCTCCTGACTCCCCAAAGCCTGTCCATCACCAGAAGGCACAGGTCAGGAGTGTGATGGAATACTCCCCACTTGCCTGGATGAGTGCAGCTCCAGCAACACTCAAGAAGCTTGACACCATCCAGGACAAAACAGCCCACTTGACTGGCACCACATCCACAAACATTCACTCCTGCCACCACTGACGCACAGCAGCAGCAGCAGCAGTGTGTACTATTTACAAGATACACTGCAGGAACTCACCAAGGCCCCTTAGACAGCACCTTCCAAACCCACGGCCACTACCATCTAGAAGGACAAGGGCAGCAGATAGGTGGGAACACCACTACCTGGAAGTTCCCCTCCAATTCACTTACCATCCTGACTTGGAAATATATCTCTGTTCCTTCACTGTCACTGAGTCAAAATCTTGGAACTCCCTCCCTAACAGCACTGTGGGTGTACCTACACCACATGGACTGCAGCGGTTCAAGAAGGCAGCTCATCACCACCTTCTCAAGGGCAACTGGGGATGGGCAATAAATGCTGGACCAGCCAACGATGCTCTTATCCCATGAATGAATTAAAAAAATATATTCAGTGATTGATGTGTTTGTACTGAGGTCCCTTTGTTCCTCTACCCCACAGACTTGCACTATCAAAGTAATGTAACTTCCCTATTCTTCCTACCAAAATATACTACCTCACATTTACATGTTAAACTTCATTTTGCAGTTATTTGTCTATTCTACAAGTTTATTAATGCTCTCCTGTAATTACTTGTAGTCCTCCTCCAGATTGACTTTGCCTCCAATTTGAAGTCATCCACATCTTTAGAAATTGTGTTGTTGATTCCAAAGTCCAAATCGTTAATGTAAATTGTGAAAACACTAGGAGAGAGAAGCCAAAGACAGACAGCAGCACCTAAAAGAACAAGACAGAGGAGGACCTGAATATCCAGTCCAGTCTATGGCTCTAGAGCGGACCGATTGTGTTCTGAGAAAAATCAATGTACGATGTCAGGAAAATAGGTAGTTGATTGGTTAGTCAGTATTTTTCTTGTTTATCTTTCAAGACTTGAACAATTTTTATAATTCTAAGGTCTTTCTAGTAGTAGAAGGTTTACTAATAGTAGTAAAGTTTATTACATTGGCTGGTGAGTATTTCCTATTTATCCTGTCTGCACTGGAGTGGCGTTTGGCTGCAGTAGAGAGCTTCAGTTGGAGGTTGGTGACTGAGGGAGTTTAAGGGTTAAATTAAGGGTTAAATTCTAGTCTTTCTTTAATTTAGCAATCAACTAAAAGTTGCTGTTTGGGTTGGAATAGGTGAGTTTTAGGCCAGAGAAGAGAGGCCAGCGGTATAAAAGGGCGTGACAAACAAAGGCCGAGACTGGAGAGGAGAGACCAGCGAAAGCGGTGTAAAAGGACGCGACAGAGGCCGAGACCGGAGAGGAGAGGTGTACCCTCAGGACCTTCAGATGGTGGAGTTTGAAGTGCCATCACAATTCAAAAAGTGACGCGATGCAGGAGAGGCAGCTGATTGGTAAGTAGGGTCAGGTGAGTACTTCTACTTCTACTACTAATTAAACTGCTGTAGTCCATTAGCTTAAACAAAATAAGGTGAGGACTTTGGACTGTAGTGGGAGCGTTTGGAACAGAATAAGGCCCCTAACATAGTTAGTATTCTTTAAAGTGAGTAACTAATGAACATAATCTAAAGGGAAGTCATGGCAGCAGAACTCGCACCCGTGCTATGCTCCTCCTGCACTATGTGGGAAGTCATGGACTTCCAATGCCTTGGCGACCATGTGTGCAGGAAGCACGTCCAACTGCAGCTACTGGCTAACTACATTTCGGAGCTGGAGCTGTGGGTGGATTCACTGTGCAGCATCTGTGATGCTGAGATTATCGTGGACAGCACTTCAGCGAGGTTGTCACACCATAGGTAAAGACTGGACAGGCATAAAGGGGATGGGTAACCACCAGGCAGAGGAGAGGGAGGCAGGGAATGCAGGAGTCCCCTGTGGCCGTCCTCCTCTATAACAGAGGATACTGTTGGGGGAGACAACTTCTCAGGGGAAAGCAGCAGGACCCAAGTCCATGGCGCCACGGGTGGCTCTGCTGCACAAGAAGGGAGGAAGAAGAGTGGCAGGCTATAGTGATCGGGTATTCAATAGTAAGGGGAACAGACAGGCATTTCTTCGGCTGCAAAAGAAACTCCAGGATGGTATGTTGCCTCCCTGGTGCCAGGGTCAAGGATGTCTCAGAGAGGCTGCAGGGTATTCTGAAGTGGGAGGGCGAACAGCCAGTGGTCATGGTACATATTGGTACCAACGGCATAGGTACAAAAAGGGATGAGGTCCTACAAACTGAATAAAGGGAATTAGGATGTAAATTAAAAAGTAGGACCTCAAAGATAGTAATCTCAGGATTACCACCAGTGCCATGTGCTAGTGAGAGTAGAAATAACAGGATATGTCAGATGAATTCGTGGATGAAGAAATGGTGTAGGGGGAAGGGATTCAGATTCCTAGGACATTGGGATCAGTTCTGGGGAAGGGGGAGCAGTACAAACAGGAAAACAGGACGGGTTGCATCTGGGCAGGACTGGGGCCATATTCGCTGGGATGTGGGGTGGGGGGGAGGGCAGTGGGGGTGGAGGATGTTTGTTAGTGCAATCCGGGAGGGTTTAAATTAGAACTGCAGGAGGACGGGAAGCTGAGCAGGGAGAGAGAGGAGGAGGAAACAAGGATAGAAATGAAAGACAGAAAAGTAAGAAGCAAAAGTGGAAGGCAGAAAAAACAAGGGCACAAAACAAATGGGGTCACAGTGCAAAATAAAGCTAAGATGACTAACAAGGTTAAAAAGTCAAGTCTAAAGGCATTGTATCTTAACACGCAGAGCATTCGCAATAAGGTAGATGAATTAACAGCTCAAATAGATATAAACAGCTATGATATAGTTGCAATTACAGAGACATGGCTGCAGGGTGACCAAGGATAGGAACTGAACATCCAAGGGGTATTCAATGTTTAGGAAGGACAGACAAATAGGGAAAGGAGGTGGGGTAGCATTGTTAGTAAAGGATGAAGTCAGTACAATAGTGAGGAAGGATATTGGAAAATCATGATGTGGAATCTGTTTGGGTAGAGATAAGAAACACCAAGGGGCAGAAAATGTTGGTGGGGATTGTCTATAGGCCCCCAAACAGTAACGGAGATATAAGGGAAGGCATTAAACAGGAAATTAAAGACCCATGCAATAAGGGTACAACTGTAATCATGGGTGACTTCAGTCGACATATAGATTCGACAAACCAAACTAGCAATAATACTGTGGAGGAGGATATCCTGAAGTGTGTACGGGATGGTTTTTTTTAGACCAAAACATTGAGGAACCAACTAGAGAGCAGGCTATCCTAGACTGGGTATTGTGCAATGAGAAAGGATTAATTAACAATCTTGTTGTGTGGGGTCCCTTAGGGAAGAGCCACCGTAGAATGATAGAATTGTTCATTAAGATGGAGAATGAAGAAGTTGAATCTGAAACTAGGGTCCTGAATCTAAATAAAGGGAACTACGAGGGTGTGAGGCATGAGTTGGCAATGATGGATTGGGGAACCTTACTAAAAGGGTTGACGGTGGATAGGCAATGGCTAATATTTAAGGAACGTATGCATGAATTACAACAATTATTGATTCCTGCCTGGTGCAAATAAAACAGGAAAGATGGCTCAACCATGGATTACAAAAGAAATTAGGGGAGGTAATAGATCCAAAGAGGAGACATATAAAATTGCTAGAAAAAGCAGCAAGCCTGAGGATTGCGAGCAGTTTAGAATTCAGCAAAAGTGGACAAAAAGATTGATCAAGAAGGGGAAAATGGAGTACTAAAGTAAACTTGAAGGGAACATAAAAACTGAGTGTGAAAGCTTCTATAAATATGTGAAGAGAAAAAGATTAGCAAAGACAAATGTAGGTCCCTTACAGTCAGAAATGGGGGAAATTATGATGGGGAACAGAGAAATGGCAGAAGAATTGAACACATATTTTGGTTCTGTCTTCAAAAAAGAGGACACAAATAATTTCGCAAAAATGTTAGGGAACAAAGGATCTCATGAGAGGGAGCAATTGAAGAAAATCAGTATTAGTAAAAGAAAATTTGGTGCTAGAGAAATTAATGGGGTAAAAGGCTGAAAAATCCCCAGGGCCTGATAATCTATATCCCAGAGTACTAAAGGAAGTGGCCCTGGAAATGTTGGATGCATTGGTGGTCATCTTCCAAAATTCTATAGACTCTGGAGCAGTTCCTACAGATTGGAGGGTGGAAAGTGTAACTCCATTATTTAAAAAAGGAGGGAGAGAAAAAACAGAGAATTACAGACCAGTTAGCCTAACATCAGTAGTGGGGAAAATGCTACAGTCCATTATAAAAGACATGGTAACATAACACTTGGAAAGCATTAATGGGATTAGACAAAATCAGCATGGGTTTATGAAAAGGAAATCATGCTTAACTAACCTACTGGAGTTTTTGAGTATGTAACTAGTAGAATAGATAAGGGAGAACTAATGGATGTGGTGTATTTGGATCTCAAGAAGGCTTTTGTTAAGGTCCTGCATAAGAGGCTAGTGGGCAAAATTAAAGCACATGGGATCTGGGGGGTAATATACTGGCATGGATTGAGAATTGGTTGAAGACTGGAAACAGAGAGTGGGAATAAATGGGACTTTTTCCGGATGGTAGGCGGTGACTAGTGGTGTACCGCAGGGATCAGTGCTTGGGCCCCAGCTATTCACGATATATACAAATGACTTGGATGAGGAAACCAAATGCAATATTTCCAAGTTTGCTATGACACAATTGGGTGGGGTTGTGAGTTGTGAGGAGGATGCAAGGAGGCTTCAGGGCGAATTAGACAAGTTGTGTGTGTGGGCAAACACATGGCAGGTGCAGTATAATGTGGATAAATGTGAAGTTATACGTTTCAGTGTGAAAAACAGAAAGGCAGAGTATTACTTAAATGATGATATACTGGGAAATGTAGATGTATAAAGGGATCTGGATGTCCTTGTAGATCAGTCAATGAAAGTAAACAGGCAGGTGCAGCAAGCAATTAGGAAGGCAAATGGTATGTTGGCCTTCATTGCAAGAGGATTTGAATTCAGAAGTAGGGATGTCTTACTACAGTTATACAAGGCCTTGGTGAGACCACACCTGGAGTATTGCATGCAGTTTTGGTCTCCCTACTTAAGAAAGGATATACTTGCCATAGAGGAAGTGCAGGGAAGGTTCACTAGGCTTATACCTGTTGTATGAGGAGAGATTGGTTCGACTGGTCCTGTATTCACTAGAGTTTAGAAGAATGAGAAGGATCTGATTGAAACATATAAAATTCTAACAGGGCTTGACAGACTGGATGCAGGGAGGATTTTTCCCCTGGTTGGGGAGTCTAGAACCAGGGGCCACAATCTCAGGATATGGGGCAGACTATTTAGGACAGAGATGAGGAAAAATTTCTTCAATCAGTGGGTGGTTAACCTGTGGAATTCTCTATCACAGAAGGCTATAGAGGCCAGGTCACTGAGTATATTCAAGAAAGAAATTGATAATTTTTTGGATACTAGGGGCATCAAGGGGTATGGAGAGAAAGTGGGAATATGGCGTTGAGATAGCCATGATCATATTGAATGGCGGAGCAGGCTCGAAGGGCCAAATGGCCTACTCCTGCTCCCAGTTTCTATGTTTAACTAGGAAATTTCAATAAAGCAAAGTAAAACGTTTATTGAATTCATAAAAGTATAAGCACAGGTGGAACTAGAGACATTAACTAAAGTTTAATCAGTAAAATAATTAATTTATTAAATGCTATAAAGATGGCAGGGCAGTTGATGTGTGGCCGCTGCAGAATGTGGGAGCTCGTGGATACCTGTGTGAACCAAGGCAAACACGTCTGTGGCTGGAGGAACTTTGACTCAGAGTCACTGAGCTGGAGGCCGAGTTGCAGACACTGTGACATATCAGGGAGGGATTAAGTTACTTGTACACTTTGTTCCAGGAGATGGTCACAACCCTCAAGATAGGGCCATCTGATTTGGTCCATGAAAAGGGACAGGATTGTGCAACTGTGAATGAGGCAGGTACAGGTATTGAGATGGTAGAAGTGGAGGAGCCTCAGGCTTTGCAACTGTCCAACTGGTTCGAGGTTCTTGCAGCCTGTATGGATGAAAGCGGGTGCTGCAGGGTGGATGAACAAACTGACCATGGCACCGCGGTGCAGGAATCCATTCAGTGGGGGAGTAAATAGGGATGTATTGGTAGTAGGGGACAGTATAGTCAGGGGGATTAACACTGTTCTCTACTGCTGAGAGCAAGAGTCCAGACGGCTATGTTGCCTGCCCGGTGCCAGGGTTCGGGACATCTGCTCAGGGCTGGAGAGGAACTTGCAGTGGGAGGGAGAGGATCCAGCTGTCGTGGTCCACGTAGGTACCAAAGACAAAGACAGGACAAGGAAAGAGGTTCTGCTTAGAAAGTATGAATAGCTAGGGACTAAATTAAAAGGCATAAACTCAAAAGTAATAATCTCTGGATTACCATCTGTTCCACGAGCAAATTGGTTTAGAGTAGCTCAGATTAGAGAGTTAAATGCGTGGCTCAAAGATTGGTGTGGGAGAAATGGGTTTCAATTAGTGGGGCACTGGCACCAGGACTGGGGAAAGAGGGACGACCTTCACCTAAACCGTGCTGGGACCAGTGTTCTGGTGAGTCATATAACTAGGGTGGTAGAGGGGGCTTTAAACTAAATAGTGGAGCTGAGGGATCAAGTGAGGGGAGATGTGATACATTAAAGAGAGAGGACAAGATAAGAGAGCATGGTAGCAATAAGGGAATTGATAATCAAGAGTGTGACAGGAAGGGACATAGCATATAAATTTAAAAGTGTGCCTGCAGATTAGGCTAGAGGTTGTGAAAATAATAGAAATACAGAGTTAAAGGTGCACTATTTGAATGCACACAACATTCGCAACAAGGTAAATGAACTGACCATACGAATAGAAGTAAACAGGTGTGATCTAATTGCTATTACGGAGACATGGCTGCAGGATGACCAAGATTGGGAACTGAAAGTTCAAGGGTATTCGACATTTAGAAAGGATAGGCAAAAGAGAAAAGGAGGTTGGGTAATGCTGTTAATAAAGGATGAAATCAGTACATTAGTGAGAGAGGATCTTAGATTGAAAAATCAAGATGTTGAATCAGTTTGGGTGGTGCTAAGAAACAGCAAGGGTAAGCAAACATTGGGAGTTGTTTATATGCGAACAACCAATAGTGGTACTGTAGGACACAATATAAATCAGGTAAATAGAGGTGCAGGTCACAAGGATACTACAGTTATCATGGGGGACTCCAATTTCCATATTGACTGGGTAAACGTAATTAGCACTAATGCTATGGGGGGCATATTCCTGGAATGTATACAAGATGGTTTTCTACACAGGATGTTGAGGAACCAACTAGAGAATGGGCTATTTTAGATCTAGTATAGTGCAATAAGAAAGGGCTAATTAATAATCTGGTTGTAAAGGAGCCTTTAGGAAAGAGTGACCTCAACATGATAGAATTTTACATTAAGTTTGAATGAGATGTAGTTCAATCCAAAACTATAATCTTAAATCTAAACAAAGGAAACTACGAAGGTATGGGGGGCAAGTTGGCAGTGGTAGATTTTGAAACTACATTAAAAGTTTTTTTTGACTCATTCATGGGATGTGGGTTCCGTTGGCTGGGCCAGCATTTATTGCCCATCCCTGATTGACCTCAAGAAGATGGTAGTGAGCTGCCTTCTTGAGCTGCAGTCCATGTGGTGTAGGTACACCCACAGTGCTGTTAGGGACGGAGTTCCAGGATATTGACCCAGCAACAGTAAAGTAACAGTGATATATTTCCAAGTCAGGATGGTGAGTGGCTTGGAGGGGAACTTCCAGGTGGTGGTGTTCCCATGTGTCTGCTGCCCTTGTCATTCTAGATGGTAGTGGTCATGGGTTTGGAAGGTACTGCCAAAGGAGCCTTGGTGAATTCCTGCAGTACATCTTGTAGATGGTACTCACTGCTGCTACTGTGCAACAGTGGTGGAAGAAATGAATGTTTGTGGATGGGTGCCAATCAAGTGGACTGCTTTGTCCCGGATGGTGTCAAGCTTTGAGTATTGTTGGAGCTGCACTCATTCAAGCAAATGGGAAGTATTCCATCACACTCCTGACTTGTGCCTTGTAGATGGTGGACAGGCTTTGGGGAGTCAGGAGGTGAGTTACTCGTCGCAGGATTCCTAGCCTCTGACCTGCTTTTGTAGCCACAATATTTATATGGCTAGTCCAGTCTATGGTCAATGGTAATCTCCAAGATGTTGATAGTGGGGGATTCAGTGATGGTAATGCCATTTAATGTCAAGGGGCCATGGTTAGATTCTCTCAGCACGGGTGGGGCTGAGCCCAGTCACGTAAAATGGTGCTCAGCCGATCACGGGCGGCAATCAGCTCCACGCCCATCCCTGACCGGCCCACCTGGAGGGGAGAAAATTCTCCCCTTGGTTTTCAAGAAATTTGCACTTCTTTGAAGCACAAAACCAAGCAGGAAAGGTGATCCGACCGTGGCTAAGTTAAAAAATCCTCAAGGAAGAGGCCTATAAAGTTAACAAAAATTACTAAGCCTGAGGATTGGGAGCATTTTAGAATTCAGCAAAGGAGGACCAGGAAACTGATTAAGGAAGAGAAAATAGAATATCAAAGTAAACTAGCAGGAAACATAAAAACTGGCTTCTATAGATATGTAAAAGGGAAAGATTAGCAAAGATAAATGTGGGCCCACTACAGGCAGAGACAGGAGAATTTATAATGGGAAATAAGGAAATGGCAGAGAAACTAAACAATTGCTGTATGTCTGAATTCATGGAGGAAAATACCAAAAACCTCCCAGAAATAGTAGGGAATCAAGTGACTGGTGGAAGAGGAACTAAAAGAAATCAATATTGGTAAAAATGTAGTACTGAAGAAATTAATGGAATTGAAAGTTGATAAATCCCCTGGATCTGATGATTAACATCCCAGAGCATTGAAAGAGGTGGCTGTAGAGATAGAAGTTGTATTGGTGATCATCTTCCAAAATTTTATTGACTCTGGAATGGTTCCTGCAAATTGGAAGGTGGCAAATGTAACTCCACTGTTTAGGAATGGAAAGAGAGAAAAAACAGGGAACTACAGACCTGTTAGCCTGACATCAGTAGTAGGAAAAATAACAGAATCTATTTTAAAGGTTGTGATAACTGGACATTTAGAAAATAATGGTATAATTGGACAGAGTCAACTTGGATTTATAAAAGAGAAATTGTGTTTGGTAAACCTGTTAAGAGTCTTTTGAGGATGTAACTAGCAGAATAGATAAGGGGCAACCAGTGGATGTGGTATATTTGGATTTTCAGAAAGCTTTTGATAAGATCTCGCACAGGAGGTTAGTAAACAAAATTAGAGTACATGGGATTGGGACCAGATTGAGAATTGGTTAATGGACAGAAAACAGAGAGTAGGAATAAACTGGTCATTTTCAGGATGGCAGGCTGTTACTAGTGGAGTATCACAAGGATCAGTGCTGGGGCCACAGCTGTTCACAATCTCTATCAATGCTTTGGATGTCGGAACCAAACATATATTTCCAAGTTTGTTGATTACACAAAACTCGGTGGGAATGTGAGTTGTGAGGAGGATGCAAGGAGGCTTCAAGGGGATTTAGACAGGTTAAGTGAATGGGCAAGAACGTGGCAGATTGAATTTAACGTGGAAAAAGGTGAAGTTATCCACTTTGGTAGGGAAAACAGAAATGCAGAGTATTTCTTAAATGGTAAGAGGGTGGGAAGTGTTGATGTCCAAAGAGACCTGGGTGTCTTTGTCTATGAGTCACTGAAAGCTAACATGCAGGTGCAGCAAGCAACTAGGAAGTGTGATGAACCCTAAGGGGAAAAAAAAACCTTTTAAATCAGAGTTTGGAGGCTGGAAACTCCAGTTCCCAGTGGGCCTCGGGGTTTCTGTGCACGCGCCAGCCATGGAATGGCTGCACATGCGTAGTTGGGGGATTTTCTCATTTCCAGGCTGGGAAATGGCCCTGTGCACATGAGCAGTTCATTTTTAAAAAATGTTTCTTTAGATTGGGAGCCAGCCCTGTGCCTGCGCAGAAAAGAAAAGGAAGAATAAAAGTGAAACAACATGAAAAAGGATGTCAGGTGACTTGGAAGAGGAGCCCCATTCCAGAGAGTGTCCCCCAAGGAGCAGCGCATGGGAGGGGGACAGGGAGCAGGTCCAAAATCAAGAAAAAGATCCCAAACCAGGGAGTGGGACAGAAACAGGTCCCAGAAAACAGTTCAAGTTAAGGGACAAGAGCAGGAATCTGAAACAGGTCCTGTTAAGTGAAGTTAAAAATAAGGAGCAGAGAAGCTGGCTCTGAATGAGAGAGAGAGCGCTGCAGGGAGCAGACTTCAAGCAAAGTGGGCTTGAGAGAAGCCAGAAAATCCAAGAAGGCAGCCAAAGGTTGATGACTCCTTACTGCAGGCTGTTAAGTGCAAAGGCACCCTTTTGGAGCAGTGGTGCTCTGCTTGGCACGGCCGAATATCTGGGACTGTGCATGAATGGTGAAGCTTGAGTGGACGTGGAGATCCGGGGAAAGGAACATCAGAGGGCGAGATTGAAACCCTGGAGGTGGATCCTTGAAGACGTCCAAGTAGAAGCTTCGTTTGAGAAGGCGGGATGGTGGGGTTGTCCTGTGAGGAGAGATTGAGGAGACCGGGCCTGTAATTTCTGGAGTTAAGAAGGATGAGAGGTGATCTCATTGAAATGTATCATTCTTAAAGGAGTTGCTAGGGTGGGAGAACGCAGGGAAAATATTTTCCCGTGGCTGGGGGATCTAGAACCTAGGATCTAGGGGACACAATCTCAGAATAAGAGGTAGGCCATTTCGGATTGAGGTGAGGAGGAATTTCTTCACTTGGAGGGCAGTGAATCTTTGGAATTCTCTAAACCAGAGGGCTGTGGAGGCTCAGTCATCGAGTATGTTCGAGACAGAAATTGAAAGATTTCTAGATATTGAAGACATCAAGGGATATGGGGTTAGTGCGGGCAAATGGTGTTGAGGTAAAAGATCAGTCATGATCTAGTTGAATTGCAGAGCAGGTTTGCGGGCGTGGCCTACTCCTATTTCCTAAGTTCCTATGAACAGCAGTTGTCCCAGCACTGATCCTTGAGGGACACCACTTCCCACTTCCTGCCATTCTGACTAACTACCCTTTACTCCCACCCACTGCTTTCTGTCTTGAAGCCGGTGAGCAATCCATTCGCCACTTGTTCCCCAACTCTACATTCTCAGGCCTTATTTATTAGTCTATTATGGGGCACCTTATCAAAGGCCTTTTGAAAATCCAGATAAATTACATCTACTACATTATCATTGTCTACTCTGTTACCTGTTCAAAAAATTCAGTAGGGTTGGTCAAGCAAGGTTTTCCTTTTTGAAATCCATGCTGGCCATTCATCATTATATTTTTCTTTTCTAGATGTTTCTATTCTCTTTGGTGGGGATTCCATTATTTGTCCCGCCACCAATGTTAAGCTGACTGGCCTAAATTCACAGACACGTCCTATCCCCCTTATTAAATCTAGGAATTACATTAGTTATCTATCTGCCAGTCTGCTGGCAATACACCTTTTTCTAACAAACTATTAAATATGTGTAGTAATGCCTACGTATCTCTTCCCTAGGTACTTTTAAAGTGTGTGGACACAATTCAACCGGACCAGGAGTTATATCCTCTTTAAGTTTGTTTGGTTTGTTCAATACATCCATTTTTATTATTTTAAATACAACAATCTTATTTCTCATCTCATCAGTCAATATCATGTCCAACTGTTTTATCTCCCAGGTAAATGTCAAAGCAAATTATTTAATATTTCTGCCAATTCTCTATCATTACGTGTGGTATACTTAAAGGTCCAATTCCCATTCCAGCTTTTCTTTTTTATTCGATGTGTCTGTAAAATATTTTACTACTTTATGTCCTTTGATAATTTAATTTCAGAGTTTCTCTTTGGTTCCTAATTGTTTTTTTGACTTCTCTCCTAATCTATTCATATTGTCTCTTATCCTGCATTTCTCTGCTGTCTCTGTACCTTGTGTTTGTCTCTTTCCTAACTCTCAGTTGTTGCCTTATATCTTTATTCATCATAGAGTCCCATGAGTGTTTAGTTTGTTCTTTCCCTTAGCAGAATATTGTTTTCCTGTGCTATGTTGAACACCGGTTAAAATGTTTCTCAATCTTGTTCTACATTGTCGTTTGCCTATCTATTTTGTGTTCCCAGTTCTATTCTCATCCTCTCAAAATTGGTTTCCTCAATCTATGAACCTGTTTTTTGTCATACTTATGTCCTATTAAGGTCATGCCTGGACTGACAATGACAAGTAACATTCGCACCACACAAGAGCCAGACAATGGATGCCTCTATCAAAGAGAATCTTGCCTTTGACATTCCATGGCATTACCTGGGAGTTACCTTTTACCAGAAACCGCACTGGACCAGCCATATAGATTCTGTGGCTACAAGAACAGGTCAGAGGCTGGGCATCCTGTGGCAAGAATTACCTCCTGAACCTCCAAAGCCTGTCCATCATCAACAAAATACAAATCAGGAGTGTGATGGAATACTCCCCATTTGACTGGATGAGTGCAGCTCCAACAGCACTCAAGAAGTTTGACAACGTACAGGACAAAGCAGCCAACTTGATCGGCGCCTCATCCACCACCTTAAACATTCACTCCCTCCATCATCAGCACACTGGCTGCAGTGTAATATTTACAATATGCACTGTATAAACTTGCCAAGCCTTCAACAACACCTTCCAAATCTGTGACCACTACCATCTAGAAGGACAAGGACAGCAGATAGATGGGAACACCACCATCTGGATCTTCCCCTCCGAGCCACTCACCATCCAGACTTGGGAATATATCGCCGTTCCTCCATTGTCACTGGGTCAGAATCCTGGAACTCCCTCCCAAACAGCGCTGTGGGTGTACCTACACCACATGGACTGCAGTGGTTCAAGAAGGCAGCTCACCACCACTTTCTCAAGGCAACTAGGAATGGGAATAAATGCTGGCTTTGCTAGTGACCCTCACATCTCAGCCTCTCTTTTCTAGAAAAATTTTGAGGGGTGACCTAGTAGACGTCTTTAAAATTATTAAAGGGTTTGAAATATAGATGCAGAGAAAATATTTCCATTTTTGGGGAATCCAAAGCCAGGGATCATAAATAAAAGAATCATAGAATGTTTACAGCACAAAAGGAGGCTATTCATCTCGTTGTGTTTATGCCAGCTCTCTGCAAGTTCAAATCAAGTAGTCCCACTCTCCAGACCTTTCCTCATTGCCCTGGACATTTTTCTCTTTGAGTGCTTATTCATTTCCCTTTTGAAAGCCACAAGTGAATCTGGTGCATTCCAGATCCGAGCCACTCACTTCATAAAAGCATTGGACCTACTACTGATCACTGGAGAAGCCCACTATTTGTCTTCCTCAAGTCCGAAAAACAAAAACAACTCTCTCTGTCACTCAGTCAACTTTATTTCTATTGTGTCATTGTCCCTTTTATTCCTTGAGCTTTCACTTGGCTGGCAAGCTTACTTGTGGCACTTTATTAAATACGTTTTGGATGGTTATGTGCACCACAGCAACCACATTACCCATATCAACCTTCTCTGTTATCTCATTTAAAAAATAACCTCAATCAAATTAAGCACTTTTACAAGTTTTGTACAAATTAAACAAATTCATACTGGTGTTCCTCATTAATCCACATTTACCCAAGTAACTTAATTTTGTCCTGAATTGTCATTTCCAAAAGCTTTCCCACCACCAAGGTTAAACTGCCTGGCCTGTAGTTACTGGGTTTATCTTTACATTCTTTTTGAACAAGGGTGTAACATTTGCAATCCCCCAGTTCTCTACCACCACCCCTGAATCCAAGGAGCATTGGAAGATTCTGGCCAGTGCCTCCGCCATTTCTACTCTCACTTGCCTCAGTATCCTCAGATGCATGGCTCAGTCGTGGATACTTAGAGCCAGCCTAATAGTTCGTCTGTATCAATTTTTAGCCCATCCATTATGTCAACTACTTTTTCACCATGACTTTGGCAGCATCTTCTTCCTTGGTAAAGATAAATGCAAAGTACCCATTTAATACCTCAGCCATACCCTCATGTGTAAATCCCTTTTTGGTCTTTAATTGAGCCATCCCTCCTCTTAGTACCTGCCTACCTATATGCCTCCAGAGGCTTTTGGATTCCCTTTGGCTGCCAGTCTATTCTCATACTCTCTCTTCACTCCTCTTATTTCCCTTTCATTGCTCTGAACTTTGTATATTTAGCCTGCTTCTCACTTGTAAGATCAACTTGACATCATCACAGATCAGTACAAAAATAAAATACTGCAGATGCTGGAAATCTGAAGTCGAAACAGAAAATGCTGGCAATATTCAGCAGGTCTGGCAGCATCAATGTGGGGGGTGGGGGGGGGTGGGAGAGTTAATGTTTTAAGTCTGTGGCGACTGATCTGATGAAAGGTCACACACCCAAAATGTTAACTCCGCTTCTCTCTCCGCAGTTGTTGCCAGATCTGATGAGTATTTCCAACATTTCCTGTTTTTTGTCATATACTGAAAATGTCTTCCCCCCTCCCCTTTTTCTGCTCCATCTTACCCTATCACTGAGGGAACTCTGCCTTTGCTTTACCCTACCTTTCCCCTTCATGGGAATGCACCTCAACTATACCCAAAGCATCTCCTCTTTAAATGCAACCCATTGTTCTGTTACAGTTTTGCCTGAGAATTTTTGATTCAAATTTACCTGGGCCAGATCTGTTCTCATCCTATTGAAATCACTCCTCCTCAATAAACTGTTTCACTCTGGATTGTTCTTTATCCTTTTCCATAGCTATCTTAAACCTTATGATATAACAATTGCTGTTCCCCAAATATTATCCTGCTGACACTTGACCCACCTCATTCCCCAGAACCAGATCTAGCATCTCCTTCCGCGATGGGCCAGAAACATACTGATCAGGAAAATTCTCCTGACTATACTTCAGACACTTTTGCCCCGCTCTGCGAATTGCAGCATTTCTATCCCAGGTTGATAATTAAAGATAAAAACAAAAAAACTGCGGATGCTGGAAATCCAAAACAAAAACAGAATTACCTGGAAAAACTCAGCAGGTCTGGCAGCATCGGCGGAGAAGAAAAGAGTTGACGTTTCGAGTCCTCATGACCCTTCGACAGAACTTGCGTGCGAGTCCAAGAAAGAGTTGAAATATAAGCTGGTTTAAGGTGTGTGTGTGGGGGACGGAGAGATAGAGAGACAAAGAGGTGGGGGGGGGGCGGTGTGGTAAAGATCCCATTATCTTTACACTACAGTTTTTGCACCTCTTTGTAACTTTAGCCCAATAATGCATTTAAGATTAACACCTTTGCCCAGAGCAGTCTGAATGTGAAACTTACTACCACATGAAATCATTAAAGTAGGTGGAATAAATGCATTTAAGAGGAAGCTAGATAAGAACGAGGGAGAAATTAATTAAAAGAAATACTGACAGGATTAGATAAAGTAGGGTGGGAGGAAGTTCATGTGGAGCTTAAACATTGGCATGGAGCTTTATTCTTGCATGGGATGTGGGCGTTGCTGGCAAGACAAGCATTTGTTGCCCATCCCCAATTGCCCTTCAATTGAGTGACTTGCTAGGGCATTTCAGAGAGTAGTTAAAAGTCAACCACATTGCTGAGAGTCTGGAGTCACATGTAGGTCAGACCAGATAAGGTCTTTACTGTACAGGTAAGGATGGCAGATTTCCTTCCCTAAAGGACAATACTGAAACAGGTAGGTTTTTACAGCAATTGAAGATAGGCCTGAATTGTACCTTTGGCGGGCGCGCGCAGTCCGTTTCCCAGCAGCTCTTGGACCCGCCAATCAACTTGGACTGCGATTTCACACTGGCTGGCGAATTAATGGCCAGCCAGTGTGAAAGGTGTGCTGAAAAGCTCAGCGTTGCCGGGGTGGGGGCAGGAAGAGGATGGGCGATGATGTCAGTGCGGAGCGCTGCGAGGGAGCTCCCTAAAGGCAGAAAGCTACCTCAGGGAGCTGCAGATAGTCAAATGATGAAATAAAGGTTTAAAAAGCTGCAAAAAAATGTCCAGGCATTACAATCAAGCAGATAAAATGCTGTCGACATATATTTATTTTTATTTTATTTAATAATGGAGATTTCATCTCGCCCTTGGGTGAGGTTTGATGATTGGCCAATTTGCCCGTACGCCAACCTTAAGGTGGAACAGGCTGCAAAAAATCAGAGACAATTGTGTCGTTAAAGGGCTTAATTGCCCTCTTAATTGTTGGTGGGTGCACGCAAAGGTCAGAAGTACGCCTGCTGAGTGAAATATCACGCAAGTGTCCGATGATTTCGGGTCGCTTGCCCAACATTCGATTTAACGCCTGATTGGGTCGGGCACACGCCCAACCATGGAACATAAAAGTCTGCCCATAGTTTCGTAGTCACCATTATCAAGATTAGTTTTTAATTCCAGATTTATCAATTAATTGAATTTAGTTCCCATGGTGGAATTTGAACCGTGTCCTCAGACCATTAGCCTGGGCCTGTGGATTACTAGCCCAGTGACATCGCCACTACACCACTGTCTCCCCATGACGAAAAGCTCTCAGTGCAAGAGAGCGCAGCAACACCAGTATCAAAAACAGCAAGAGAGAGGGAGAGAGAGAGTGGGGACAGCATCTTCAGAAGGAGAGAGAGAGAGGGAGAACCGGGACTGCTGCTTCAGGAAGTGAGGGCGAGCAAGTGCGGGACAGCAGCTTCAGATACAGCATAAGGTAGATTATTAGTAGGAATTATCAGTATTAGTAAGGTTTACTAATATTAGTAGGTTGATTAGCACTAACAAAGTTACTAGTTCATAAATAATGTAATGGCAGGGCTGCTCCAACCTCTGGATTGCACATCCTGTGCAAAGTGGGAACTCCAGGAGGCTTCCTATGTTTGGAGGAAGTGTCATCAGTTGCAGGAGCTTCAGCTCAGTGTTTTTATGATGCTTGTGCTTAGAAAGGGAAGACTCTGCTTTCTACTTGTTTCTGTTCAGGTTCAACAGTTGCAGCTACAGGTTTGTCAGTTGAAGTCAGGTTCACCAACTGGAGATGTTTCCCAGAAGTCTTCAACTATGATTGGAGATCCCTGGAAATTTGGTTCCTTGGATTTGGCTTCTCTAATCTGGTCAATATGTCTCTTCCAGATTCCACAGGAAGATTTAACATCATAGGTCAGTGGTGTTCGATGCTTGATGATTCTTCCCAGGAACCACTTTGGTGTTCCACAGTAATTTTGGAAGTCCCAGATATATTGCCCTCTCATCTAGAATAAGGAATAAAGGAACCTACTGTTTTTTTACACAGGAGGCTGGGGTTCAGAAGCAGATAGCTGTGCATGTGTGTATTCTTAATTGTTAAGAAGTGCCAAAACACTTCAAATGGTGACAAGGATAGTTCATCACTATTAGGGGCTTTAAAGGCTTTTGATCTAGCTACTATGGACTTTATAGTTTATGTGGAACAAATGGAACAGTTCTTTATTGCAAATGAGACTGAAGAGCAAAAGCAGGCCTCTGTGTTTCTTACAGTCATCGGAATGAAAAATTCCACTTTACTGAGAAATCTCATTGCTCCTGATAAGCCAGCAGATAAAAGCTTTAAAGGGCTTGTGGACGTTTTTAAAAAGCACTTCAATCCCAGACCAGCAATTGTCGCTGAGAGATTCAAGTTTCACTGAAGAGAACAGCATGAGATTGAGTCAGTTTCCTAGTTCCTGGCTGAGTTGAGAAAATTAGCGGAACATAGTGTCTTTATAGGTTACATGGAAGAAGTGTTGCGTGATCGCTCGGTTTGTGGACTAAGAAATGAAAGAATTCAGCGTAGATTAATAGCGAAGCAAGAGTTAACACTGAAGAAAGCGTTCAAAAGATTGCACAAAGCATAGAAGTGGCAGAGAAACAAGCTGGAGATTCTAACAATGCTGAAGTTAAAATAGTAAAGTTAGGATACACTCGTTTCCAAACATGTAACTGCTGTAATGGAATACAGCATAATGCAGAAGCCTGTGGAAAACCGCTGATGCCACTATTGTGGATAAAAAGGTCAGATACAGTGTGCATGTAGATCAAAGGCTGATCACAGTAAAGCAGCACTGCCAAGAAAAGGGCATCATGAGGAGCACACAGACAAGTCACGCTTGAAAATAAACAGGCAGTTTAAAAAGACGCATTACTTGGAAATAAAATACAAAATCAGCGCGAATCCAGATGAGACAGGAAATGAAACTAACAGTGACAATGCAGAAGAGCAATTATATTGCATTCAGTATGATCTGAAACTAGATGAAGGACTAAAAGTTGGCATTGCCTTAAATGGTAAAATGGTTGAAATGGAGGTTGACTCGGGAGCATCTGTTTCTATTGCTTCAGAGGAGACATGGGAGAAAATTTTCAAGAAATGTCCATTGGAGAAAACCCTCTTCCAGCTTAACACCTATACAGGTGAGCCTGTGAATATACTTGGAAAAATGTCCATTCAAGCTAAATATGGAGATCAAATAGCAAGATTGCCACTTATCATTGTAAAGGGGATTGTCCATTGCTTATGGGCAGGAACTGGCTAAAAGAAATTCAGCTGGACTGGAATAAAATAAATATTTTATTGAATAAAATGCCATGTTGCAGTCCTTGTTAGACAAGCATACTGATGTCTTCAAAGAAGGTCTTGGAGTTATTAAAGACATTGAAGCCAAACTTGCTGTGAAGGCCGAAGCTTCTCCAAGGTTCTTTAAACCATGTTCAGTACTCAACTCAATATGACAGAAAATCGGGCAGGAACTAGAACAACTTGAAAACTTTCAGATAATTGAGAAAGTTGATTATGCAGAGTGGGCAGCTCCAATAGTTCCAGTAATGAAGGATGACGGGTCTATCAGAATACGTGGTAACGATAAAATCACCATTATTCTTTCCTGGAAGTGCAGCAGTACCCGCTACCGAAAATTGAGGACCTATTTGCTGCTCTGAATGGAGGTGAATTATTCACAAAACTTGACCTGTCACAGGCTTTTTTGCAAACACAGCTGAGTGAAGATTCCAGGAAGTATATAACCATCAGCGCACACACAGAGGTCTATATCAATATAAACGACTACCACTTGGAATCGTGTCATCACCAGTCTTATTCCAGCAGGAATTCCATGGGCAAAATACTGCAGGGCCTCCCTGGTGTAGTCTGCTTCCAAGATGACATGCTCATCACCGGGAAAAACCTCCCAACTCATTTAGAGAGCCTAGGCAGGGTCCTTCATAGATTGGAAAACTACGGCATCCGTTGTAAGAATACAAATGCTCGTTCCTGAAACCCTCAGTGGAGTTCCTGAGACATGTGATCGACGAAACTGGCTTCTCAACCTCAACCAGAAAGGTGGAGGCAGTGGTGAATGCACCACAGCCCAAAAACGTTAAGGAGCTTTGTTCATTTTTGGGACTTGTGAATTACTGCGGCAATTTTATTTCCAGTTTGGCTACCAAGGTAGCACCACTGAATAATCTGAAGAAGAATGTAAAATAGGATTGGTCACAAGCCTGTCAGGAAAGTTTCAAGGAACTCATGCAAGAGCTCACTTCTGCTAAAGTCCTGGTACATTTCAATGAAAAGTTACCTGTCAGCCTGGCATGTGAAGCATTTGGTTATGGTGTTGGAGCTGTCATCTCCCACACATTTCCTGATGGCAGTGACAGGCCAATTGCATACACCTCACGCACATTATCCAAGGCAGAACAAAATTATGCCCAAATTGAGAAAGAAGCTCTTGGGACTAATCTATAGACTCATAGAGTTATACAGCACAGAAACAGGCCCTTCAGCCCATTGTGTCCATGCTGGCCATCAAGCACCTATCTATTCTAATCCCATTTTTCAGCACTTGGCCCTTAGCCCTGTATGCTATGGCATTTCAAATGCTCATCTAAATATTTCTTAAATGTTGTGAGGGTTCCTGCCTCTACCATCCCCTCAGGCAGTGTGTTCCAGATTCCAACCACCCTCTGGGTGAAAACATTTTTCCTTAAATCCCCTCTAAACCTTCTGCTCCTTACCTTAAATATATGCCCCCTGGTTGTTGATATTTCTGCTAAGGAGAAAGTTTCTACCTATCTACACTATCTATGCCCCTCATAATTTTGTATACCTCTATCAGGTACCCCCTCAGCCTTCTCTGCTCTAAGGAAAACAACCCGAGCCTATGCAGTCTCTCCTCATAGCTGAAATGTTCCAGCCCAGGCAACACCCTGGTGAATCTCCTCTGCACCCTCTCCAGCGCAATCACATCCTTCCTATGGTGTGGCGACCAAAGCTGCACACAGTATTCCAGATGTTAATTAGCGGTTTATACAGCTCCAACATAATCTCCCTGCTCTTATATTCTATGCCTCAGCTAATAAATGTAAGTATTCCATGTGCCTTCTTAACCACCTTATGATGCCTTCAGGGATCTATGGGTATGTACACCAAGGTCCCTCTGATCCTCTGTACTTCCTAGGGTCCTACCATTCATCGTGTACTCCCTTGCTGTGTTAGTCCTCCTAAAATGCATCACCTCACACATCTCAGGATTAAATTCCATTTGCCTCTGCTCTGCCCATTTTACCAGCCCATCTATATTGTCCTGTAGTCTGAGGCTTTCCTCCTATTTACCACACCACCAATTTTCATGTTATCTGCGAACGTACTGATTATACCTCCTATATTCATATCTAAATCATTAATGTACACTACAAACAGTAAGGATTCCAGCACTGATCCCTGTGGTGTACCACTCATCACAGGCTTCCAATCGCAAGAAACAACCATCGACCATCACCCTCTGCTTCCTGCCACTAAGCCAATTTTGGATCCAATTTGCCAAATTGCTCTGGATCCCATGGGCTCTTACCTTTCTCCCATAAGGGACCTTGTCAAAAGCCTTACTGAAGTCCATTTAGACTACATCAACTGCACTACCCTCAACTACACAACTAGGCACCTCCTCGAAAAATTCAATCAAATTTGTTGGACCTGATCTCCCCCTGACAAAGCCATGCTGATTATCCCTGATTAATCCCTGCCTCTCCAAGTGGAGATTAATCCTTATCCCTCAGAATTTTTTCCATTGGCTTCCCTACCACTGATGTTAGACTCACTGGCCTGTAATTACCTGGTTTATTCCGACCACCCTTCTGGAATAATGGTACCACATTTGCTGTCCTCCAATCCTCTGGCACCTCTCCTGTGGCCAGAGAGGATTTGAAAATCAGTGTCAGAGCCCCTGCAATCTTCTCCCTTGCCTCACATAGCAGCCTGGGATACATTTCATCTGGGCCTGGGGATTTATCCACTTTTAAGCCCACTAAAACCTCCTCCCTTTCAATGCTAATTTGTTCAAGTATATCACAGCCTCTCTCCCTGATTTCTACACCTACATTGTCCTTCTCTATAGTGAACACAGATGAAAAGTAATCATTCAAAACCACACCTACATCCTCCAGCTCCACACACAGATTGCCACTTTGATCTCTAATGGTCTCTACTCCTTCCTTGGTTATTCTCTTGCCCTTAATATATTCATAAAATGCCTTGGAATTTTTCTTTATCTTGACTGCCAGTGTTTTTTCATGCCCCCTCTTTGCTCTCCTAATTACTTTTTAAGTAACCCCCCCTCCTCCTACACTTTCTATACTCCTCTAGGGCTTCCGCTGTTTTCAGCCCTATCTGCCATAAGCATCCTCTTTTCCCTTATCCAATCTTCTATATTCCTTGACATCCAGGGTTCCCTAGACTTGTTGGCCCTACCCTTCACCTTTACGGGAACATGTCAGCCCTGAACTCTCATTATTTTCATTTTGAATGATTCCCATTGGTCTGATGAGGACTTTCCTACAAGTAGCTGCTCCCAGTCCACTTAGGCCAGATCCTGTCTTACCATATTGAAACTGGCCTTCCCCCCCACAATTCAGGACCTCTATTTCCAGTCCATCTTTGTCCTTTTCCATAAATACCTTAAATCTTACAGAGTTATAGTCACTAACCCCGAAATGCTCCCACACTGACACTTCTACCACTTACCCAGCTTCATTCCCTAAGGCTGGGTCTATTACTGCCCCTTCTCTTGTAGGACTTTCTACGTGCTGGCTCAAAAAGCTCTCCTGGATGCATTTTAAGAATTCTGCCCCCTCTAAGCCTTTCACACTCAGACTATCCCAGTTAATATTGGGGAAGTTGAAATACCCTACTATCATTATCCTATTATTTTTACACTTCTCTGAGATTTGCCTACATATCTGCTCCTCTATCTCTCCCTGACTGCTTGGAGGCCTATACATTCTCAGCAAAGTGATTGCCCCCTTTTTGTTTTTAAGTTCTACTCATATGGCCTCATTTGAGGTACCATCTCTCCTTACTGCAGTAATTGACTCCTTGATCAATAGTGCAATGCCACCTCCTCTTTTACCACTCTCCCCCAGCCCCCGTCACACCTGAAGATTCTATACTCTGGAATATTGAGCTGCCAGTCCTGCCCTTCCCTCAACCATGTCTCTGTGATAGCAACCATATCATATTCCCATGTGTTAATCAACACCCTAAATTCATCTGCCTTACTCGTAAGACTCATTGCATGAAAATAGATAAAACCTAGCCTTGCATTATTCCCTTGTGCCTTAACAGGTCTATATTTGCTCTGCTTTCCAGACTGACTTAATTTCTTTTTTATATTTGGCTGTGTATCACCCCTGACTGTACCTCCGCTTTATATCTCATCCCCCTGCCAAATTAGTTTAAAGACACCCGCGCGCACCCCTCCTCTCTCCCCCCCCCCCGCCCCCAACAGCACTAGCAAACCTTCCCGCAAGGACGTTGGTCTCGGTCCAGTTCAGGTGCAACCCATCCGGCTTGTACATGCCCCACCTTTGCCAGAAACAGACCCATTGATCCAGGAAGCTAAGGCCCTCACCCCTGCACCATCTCTTTAGCCACACATTCATCCTCTCTATCCTCTTATTCCTATACTCACTGGCACGTGCACAGGGAGTAATCCAGAGATTACAACCTTTGAAGTCCTGCTTTTTAATCTGCTACCTAGCTCCTTAAATTCTTGTTGCAGGACCTCATCCCTCTTTCTGACTATGTCATTGGTACCAATGTGAACCACGACCTCTGACTATTTGCCCTCCACCTTCAGAATGCCCTGCAGCCATGCTGTGACATCCTTGACCCTGGCACCAGGGAGGCAACACACCATCCTGGGGTCATGTCTACGGCTGCAGAAGCACCTGTCTGCACCCCTCACTATTGTGTTTCCTACCACTTTTGCTCTTGCACTCTTACTCTTCCCACCTTGTGCAACTGAGCCATCCACAGTGCCGTGAACTTGGCTCTGGGCTGCACTCTCCAGAGGAATCTTCACCCTCACTGTTTCCCAACACAGAAAAACAGTTCTTGAGTGAGATGCACTCTGGGGCTTTCCTGCCTCCCTTCTTCTGACTGGTGGTCACCCATTCCCTCTCTGCCGTACTTCCTTTAAGCTGTGCAGTGACCACATCTAAAAACGTGCTATCCACGTAACCCTCAGCCTCGCAGATGCTCCGCTGTGTCTCCAGCTGACACTCAGGCTCTGAAACCTATTGCTCAAGCTGGTCAAGCCAGTGGTACTTCCTGCACATGTTGTCATCCAGACTGCAACGAGTGTCTAAGAATTCCCACATGCTGCAGACCGTACAATACACGGGGCTGAGCTCCCTTATCATACTTTTTGTTTGTTTTTAATTAAAAAACTATTTCCTTAAATTTAGGCCAAGTAGAAAACTGTTTAATTTTTCTTTAAAAACACAAATGCTGAGACTCTTACCTTCTGTAATGTCGTTTTGAAGTGGAAAAAAAACAACTTACCCACTACCTACTAATCAGCTCTCCCTTGGTCTGATAACACTCCTTTTGAATCCCAGCACCGCTGAGTGTCTGGGAGAGAACCAGCTCCCTCACAGGTAAACTCCCGCTCTTTTTACAGCTGCTCCGCTTCCTCACAGGTAATCCCCTGCATTTTATATAGCCACTCCTTCCATCACAGGTAAACTCCTGCTCTTTATAGAGCTGCTCCACTCCCTCACAGGTAAACTCTTGCACTTTATGTAGCCACTCCTTCCATCACAGGTAAACTCCTGCTCTTTATACAGCTGCTCCACTCCCTCACAGGTAAACCCCTGCATTTTATATAGCCACTCCTTCCATCACAGGTAAACTCCTGCTCTTTATACAGCCACTGCATGACCTCACAGGTAAACTCCCGCTCTTTTTACAGCTGCTCCGCTTCCTCACAGGTAAACGCCTGCATTTTATATAGCCACTCCTTCCATCACAGATAAACTCCTGCTCTTTATACAGCTGCTCCACTCCCTCACAGGTAAACTCCTGCACTTTATATAGCCACTCCTTCCATCACAGGTAAACTCCTGCTCTTTATACAGTTGCTTTGCACCCTCATGGGTAAACTCCCCTCTTTATACAGCTGCACCACTCCCGCTCTTGATACAGCTGCTCCCTCCCTCACAGGTAAACTCCTGCTCTTTAGGCAGCTGCTCCGCGCTTCATTTTTTTTGTTGTTTTACCTTTATTATTTAAGGATGGGGGAAACTGAGTTGCTAATTTAATAATAATCAGCAAGTGATAGTTACTCAGCTGCTAATTTAAATCTAAAACAAAGATAAAAGCTGAAACACTCACCAATTACCTGCCTCCTCCCCGTGACGTCACTCTTTGTCTTTCAGTGTTGGTTTGAATTGCTGGTTGGGGGATGGGGCTCTGTCTCTCTCCCCCGCTCTTTATTCACTCTCTCTCCGCACTGTTTACACCAGGGCCGCCCTTGCTCCTGCTGCTGATAGTAGGGCCTCTGTCTTTCTCCCCTGCTTTTTATTCACTCTCTCACTGTGCTGTTTACGCCAGGGCCACTCTCGCTCCTGCCGCTGATAGTGGGGCCTCTATCTCTCTCCCCATGCTCTTTATTCACTCTCTCTCTGTGCTGTTTTCACTCAGGGTCGCTCTTGCTCCTGCTGCTGATAGTGGAGTCAAGAATTTCCACCAATATTTGTATGGGCATAAATTCACGTTAATTACAGACCACAAGGTTGCTTAGCCCAAAGTCACAAACCCCAACACTTGCCGCTGCACACCTGGCACTGGTCTTATCTGCTTATCAGTACAAAATTACATTTTGCTCTACTGAGAATCATGGAAATGCAGATGCACTTTCCAGACTTCTGTTACACTGCAGCTCTACAATCTGAAGTGAAGTCACTGCTTTCAATGTGAACCAGATAGACATGTTACCTGTTAAAAAGGATCAAATTCGACTTGAAATGCAGAGGGATGCTGTGCTCTCCAAAATTTACCTGTACACACAGTAGCGTTGGTGCGCGCATCAAGAAGTGACTACTGAGCTTAAACCTTACTACCTGTGTAGATTTGAGCCGACTCTGTAAGACTGTTGTTTATTATGGGGAATCAGAGCTGTTATTCCTCCAAAATTCCAAACACGAGTGTTAGAAGAGCTTCACCTCAATCACATGGGAATCGTCAAAATGAAAGCATTAGCTCATTTACATGTATGATGGCCTCAAGACATCGAAGGCATGGTCAGTGATTGCCTTCCATGCCAAGAAATGAAGACTTCTCCTGCACCACCCACGGCAGAGACTTCATGTGGAGTTTGCCAGACCACTTCTCGGGCACACATTCCTGATTGTGGTGGATGCCCACACAAAGTGGCCTCATGTTATTCCCATGAAGTCGACTACTTCAGCAAAGACCACTGATGCTCTCCGGAATGTGTTCACTACTTTTGGATTGCTGGAGCAGATTGTGTCTAACAATGGCACACAGTTCATATCATGCATATTCCAAACATTCCTGAAAAACAATGGAATCATTCTGATTCTCATCTCGTCTTACCACCCATCCTCAAATGGAGAAGTAGAGCGCATTGTCCAGATATTCAAAACAGCCATATTGAAGGGGAGGATGCAAACAGATTGGAAGTTGAAGAACTTTTTGATGGTGTATTGTAACACTACACATTCAACAACTGGCATATCTCCGGCTGAGCTGATGTTTGGAAGACAACTGCGGACCAGAATGGATTTGCTGTGTCCGGATTTGAAAGGAAAGATTGGTTCAAGGCAAATTGATCAGAAAAGCTCACGTGACACAAGTAAACCAGTTTGTGAGTTTAATCTTGGATCAGTCTGTTTGGGTCTGAAATTACTGTGGGACACCAAAGTGGCTCCTGAGAAGAATCATCAAGCCTCGAGGACCACTTACCTATGATGTTGAATCTTCCTGTGGAATCTGGAAGAGACACACTGACTGAATTATTTAATTTAATTTTTTTATTCATTCACGGGACTTGGGCTTCGCTGGCTGGGCCAGCATTTATTGCCCATCCCTAGTTGCCCTTGAGAAGGTGGTGGTGAGCTGCCTTCTTGAACCGCTGCAGTACATGTGGTGTAGATACACCCACACTGCTGTTAGGGAGGGAGTTCCAGGATTTTGATCCAGCTGGAGTGAAGGAACAACAATATATTTCCAAGTCAGGATGGTGAGTGGCTTGGAGGGGAACTTCCAGGTGGTGGTGTTCCCATCTATCTGCTGTCCTTGTCCTTCTAGGTGGTAGTGGTCCTGGGTTTGGAAGGTGCTGTCAAAGGAACCTTGTAGTGCATCTTGTAGATGGTGCACACTGCTGCTACTGTGCAGTGGTGGTGGGGGGAGTGAATGTTTGTGGATGTAGTGCCAATCAAACAGTTGCTTTGTCCTGGACGGTGTCTAGCTTCTCCAGTGCTGTGGTAACTGCACTCATCCAGACAAGTGGGGAATATTTCATCACATTCCTGACTTGTGCCTTGTAGATGCTGGACAGGCTTTGGGGAGTCAGGAGGCGAATTACTCATCACACGATTCCTAGCCTCTGACCTGCTCTTGTAGTCACAGTATTTATATGGTGAGTCCAATTCAGTTTCTGGTCAATGGTAGCCTCCAGGATGTTGATAGTGGGGGATTCAGTGATGGTAATGCCATTGAACCTCAAGGGGCAATGGTTGGATTCTGTCTTTGACCCAACACTTGTGTGGCGTGAATGTTACTTGCCACTGGTCAGCCCAAACCTGGATATTGTCCAGGTCTTGCTGCATTTTGACATGGACTGCTTCAGCATCTGAGGAGTTTGAATGGTATCAAACATTGTGCAATCATCAGGGAACATCCCCACTTCTGACCTTATGATGGAAGGAAGGTCATTGATGAAGCAACTGAAGATGGTTGGGCCTAGGACACTACCTTGAGGAACTCCTGGAGTGATGACCTGGAACTGAGATGACTGAACTCCAACAACTACAACCATCTTCCATTGTGCTAGGTATGACTCCAACCAGAAGAGAGTTTTCCCCCTGATTCTCATTGACTTCAGTTTTGCTAGGGCTCCTTGATGGCACACTCGGTCAAATGCTGCCTTGATGTCAAGGGCAGTCACTCTCACCTCACGAGTTCAGTTCTTTTGTCCATGTTTGAAACAAGGCTGTAACAAGGTCAGGAGCTGAGCAGCCCCGGCGGACCCAAACTGGGCATCAGTGAGCAGGTTATTGCTAAGCAAGTGCCACTTGATAGCACAGTTGATGACCCCTTCCATTAGTTTACTGATCATCGAGAGTAGACTGATGGGGTGGTAATTGGCCAGTTTGGATTTGTCCTGCTTTTTGTGTTCAGGACATACCTGGGCAATTTTCCACATAGCTGGATAGATGCCAGTGTTGTAGCTGTACTGGAACAGCTTGGCTAGGGGCGTGGCAATTTCTGGAGCTCAAGTCTTCAGTACTACTGCTGGAATATTGTCAGGGCCCATAGCCTTTGCAGTATCCAGTGCCTTTAGCCGTTTCTTGATATCACGTGGTGTGAATTGAATTGGCTGAAGACTAGCATCTATGATGCTGGGGACCTTTGGAGGAGGCTAAGATGGATCATCCACTCGGCACTTCTGGCTGAATATTGTTGCAAATGCCTTATCTTTTGCACTGCTGTGCTGGGCTCCTCCATCATTGAGGATGGGGATATTTGGGAATCCACCTCCTCCAGTGAGTTGTTTAATTGTCCACCACCATTCACGACTGGATGTGGCAGGACTGCAAAGCTTAGGTCTGATTCGTTAGTCGTGGGATTGCTTAGCTCTGTCAATCACTTACTGCTTAACAAAAACAGAATTACCTGGAAAAACTCAGCAGGTCTGGCAGCATCGGCGGAGAAGAAAAGAGTTGACGTTTCGAGTCCTCATGACCCTTCGACAGAACTTGAGTTCGAGTCCCTTTGAGAGGAGTTGAAGGAGAAATTGTTCAGCGTGAGAACAAGTTCAGCCAGACAGAGGAGAGTAGTGGTGGATGGGGATTGTTCGGGCCTCTGTTCGAGGAAGAAGCTAAGGGCCCTCAGACCATCCTGGTGGGGGATGGAGGTGTAGAGGGATTGGACGTCCATGGTGAAGAGGAAGCGGTTGGGGCCAGGGAACTGGAAATTGTTGATGTGACGTAAGGTGTCAGAGGAATCACGGATGTAGGTGGGAAGGGACTGGACAAGGGGAGAGAGAAGGGAGTCAAGATAACGAGAAATGAGTTCTGTGGGGCAGGAGCAAGCTGAGATGATCGGTCTACTAGGGCAGTTCTGTTTGTGGATTTTGGGTAGGAGATAGAAGCGGGCCGTCCGAGGTTGGGCGACTATCAGGTTGAAAGCTGTGGGAGGAAGATCCCCAGAGGAGATGAGGTCAGTGACAGTCCTGGAAACAATGGCTTGATGTTCAGTGGTGGGGTCATGGTCCAGGGAGAGGTAGGAGGAAGTGTCTGCGAGTTGACGCTCAGCCTCTGCGAGGTAGAGGTCAGTGCGCCAGACAACAACAGCACCACCCTTGTCAGCGGGTTTGATGACAATGGCAGGGTTGGACCTGAGAGAATGGAGTGCAGTAAGTTCAGAGAGAGACAGGTTAGAGGAGCAGAGAAATTGAGACGACTAATGTTGCGCCGACAGTTCTCAATGAAAAGATCAAGAGAAGGTAAGAATCCAGAGGGAGGGGTCCAGGTGGAGGGAGAATATTGGAGGTGGGTGAAAGGATCCGTTGAATGGGGAGAGGACTCCTGCCCAAAGAAGTGAGCCCGGAGACGAAGACGGCGGAAGAAGAGTTCAGCATCATGCCGAGCCCGAAATTCATTGAGGTGAGGGCGTAAGGGTATGAAACTAAGTCCTTTGCTGAGCACTGAACGTTCAGCATTGGAGAGGGGAAGGTCAGGGGGTATAGTGAATACACGGCTGGGGCTGGGATTGGAAGATGGGGTGGGGACAGAGGGACAAGCAGGGGTGGAGGGTCCTAGATGGGTGTTGGTGTCAATGAGTTGTTGGAGCTTGCGTTCCTTAGCACTTGAAAGAAAAAGTTTCTTGTTGAGGCGTCGGATGAGCCGAAGAATAAAATGAAACTGGGGGCACGCGCAGCTTTGAAAAAGGGTGCGGTGGTGCTGCTGGAGGGAGAGGTCGAGTGTGTTCACATGGCGGCGCATGGCACTGAGTGTGGATTTCAGAATGTGACGGGAACAGCAGTCCGAGAAACGTTTTATGTCCAGGAGATACCTGTAATCCTGGGTGGGTTCGAAACATGAGGGGTGGAATTACAGTTGAAATCCACGTGGGGTAAGTCGGAGACGGAGACAGTCACTGAGAAAGGAGATATGGCTGTGAAAGCGGGTTTTAGTAAACACCTTGTCAAACACCAGGAGGGAAATGGAAAGCAATGAAGGTGAGCAAGGCAACAGAGAGATACGGAAATCTTGTCGCAGAGAAGAACAGAACTTCTTCAAGGAGGTAGGCATTTCTTGAAGAGCAGTGGCAGTCAATTAAACACAGAGATAAAAACAAAAAAACTGCGGATGCTGGAAATCCAAAACAAAAACAGAATTACCTGGAAAAACTCAGCAGGTCTGGCAGCATCGGCGGAGAAAAGAGTTGACGTTTCGAGTCCTCATGACTCTTCGACAGAACTTGAGTTCGAGTTACTGCTTAGGCTGTTTCGCTCGTAAGTAGTCCTGTTTTATAGCTTCACCAGGTTGACACCTCATTTTTAGGTATGCCTGGTGCTGCTCCTGGCATGCCCTCCTACATTCTTCATTGAACCAGGGTTGATCCCCTGGCTCGATAGTAATGGTAGAGTGGGGGATATGCCAAACCATGAAGTTACAGGTTGTGTTTGAGCACAATTCTGCTGCTGCTGATGGCCCACAGTGCCTCATGGATGCCCAGTCTTGAGTTTCTAGATCTGTTTGAAATCTATCCCATTTCCCATAGTGGTAGTACACACAACACAATGGAGGGTATCCTCATTGTGAAGGCAGGACTTCGTCTCCACAATGACTGTGCGGTGGTCACTCCTACCGATACTGTCATGGACAGATGCATCTGCGGCAGGCAGGTTGGTGAGGATGAGGCCAATGTTTTTCCCTCACCACCTGCCGCAGACCCAGTCTAGCAGCTACGGAGCCACTCTTGGTGATGGACATTGAAGTCTCCACGCTCTTGCCACCCTCAGTGCTTCCTCCAAGTGATGTTCAACATGGAGGGGCACTGATTCATCAGCTGAGGGTGGGCAGTATGTGGTAATCAGCAGGAGGTTTCCTTGTCCATGTTTGGCCTGACACCATGAGACTTCATGGGGTCCGGAGTCGATGTTGAGGATTCCCAGGGCAACTCCATCCTGACTGTATACCACTGTGCCACCACCTCTGCTGGTGGGACAGGACATATCCAGGGATGGTGATGGTGGAGTCTGGGACATTATTTGTAAGGTATGATTCCATGAGGATGACTATGTCATTCTGTTGCTTGACTAATCTATGAGCTCTCCCAATTTTGGCACAAGCCCCCAGATGTTAGTAAGGAGGACTTTGCAGAATCGACAGGGCTGGGTTTGTCATTGTCGTTTCCGGTGCCTAGGTCAAAGCTGGGTGGTCCGTCCAGTTTCATTTCTTTTTTGTATCTTTGCAGCAGTTTGTTACAACCGACTGGTTTGCTGGGCCATTTCAGAGGGCATTTAAGAGTCAACCACATTGCTGTGGGTCTCCACCTTTGTAGGCCAGACCAGGTAAGGGCATTAGTGAACCCGATGGGTTTTTACAACAGGCAACAATGGGTTCATAGTCATCATTGGACTTTCAATTGAATTCAAATTCCACCACCTGCTGTGATGGAATTCGAACCCGGGTCCCCAGAGCATTACCCTGGGTCTCTGGATTACTAGTCTAGCGACAATACCAATACACCATTGCCTCCCCAAATCCAAGAAACCAAATTTCCAGGGATCTCCAGTCAGTTTCTGGGAAACATCTGCTTCAACTGGTGAAACCTGACTTGATTCAACAGACAAACCTGTAGCAGCTGCACCTGCAACTGTTGAACCTGAACAGAAACAAGTTGAACAGCAGAACCTTCCATTTCTAAGCACAAACATCACAGTTTCAGAATTTGAGCAGCAGCTGGTGTCACTGTAGTGCATCCATGAGCTTGAGAGCCAACTGGATTGCATGTTTATAGATGTAGTCAACTCGCAGCTTAGAGGTATACAGGGGGACAGGAAACAGGTGACCAACAGAGTCAAAAAGAACAGGCAGGTAGTGCAGGAATCCCCCGAGTGCATCCCACTCTCCAACCAGTATTCAGCTCTGACTAATGATGAGGGTGATGGTGCATCTGGGGAGTGCAGCCAAAGACAAGTCCATGGTGCCATGGGTGGCTCAGCTGCACAGGGGAGTACAGAGGAGACCAGAAATGCAATAGTGATAGGGCATTCTATAGTTAGGGGAATAGAAAGTTCGTTTCTGTGGTCGCAGACATGGCTGTAGGATGGTGAGATGCCTCCCTGGTGTCAGGTCATGGATGTCACAAAGCAGCTGCAGAACATTCTGGAGGGGGAAGGGTAAATAGCCAGAGGTCATGGTCCATATCAGTGTCAACGACATAGATAGAAAAAAAGATGAAGTCCTGTGGGCAGAGTTTAAGGGGTTAGGAAAGAAATTCAAAAGCAGGATCTTAAACGTAGTAATCTCTAGATTACTCCCAGTGTTACACGCTAGTCAGCATAGAAATAGGAGGTTAGAGCAGATGAATGTTTGGCTTGAGAGATGGTGCAGAAGAGGGGGCAGTTTCAGATTCCTGGGGCATTGGGACCAGTTCTAAGGGAGGTGAGATCTGTACAAACCGGATGGCTTTACACCTCAACAGAGCTGGGGCAAATATCTTTGCAGGGAGTTATGTGTGTGTTGGGCAGGGTTTAAGCTAGTTTGGCAGGGGTTGGGAGCCCGAGGATGAACTCAAATGGGACAAAATCAGAAACGAAAATGGAATGCAGAAAATTAGTGGATGAGTCTGGGTCAAAGTCCTGGGGTTCCCTTCCTAACAGCACTGTAGGTGTACCTACATCACATGGACTGCAGCGGTTCAAGAAGGCAGCTCACCACTATCTTCTCAGGGATAAATAAATGCTGGCCCAGCCAGCGAAGCCCACATCCCGTGAATGAATTTTAAAAAAAGGCAAAGGAAACAAAGGGTAGAAAACAGCGAGACATCGAGACAGAGAAGTTAAAATAGCGAGACTTCGGGACAGAGAAGTTAAAACAGCGAGACTTCGGGACAGAGAAGTTAAAACAGCGAGACTTCGGGACAGAGAGGCTAAAACAGTGAGACTTCGGGACAGAGAGGTTAAAACAGTGAGACTTCGGGACAGAGAGGCTAAAACAGTGAGACTTCGGGACAGAGAGGTTAAAACAGTGAGACTTCGGGACAGAGGGGTTAAAACAGTGAGACTTCGGGACAGAGAGGCTAAAACAGTGAGACTTCGGGACAGAGAGGTTAAAACAGTGAGACTTCGGGACAGAGGGGTTAAAACAGTGAGACTTCGGGACAGAGGGGTTAAAACAGTGAGACTTCGGGACAGAGGGGTTAAAACAGTGAGACTTTGGAACAGAGGGGTTAAAACAGTGAGACTTTGGAACAGAGAGGTTAAAACAGTGAGACTTTGGAACAGAGAGGTTAAAACAGTGAGACTTTGGAACAGAGAGGTTAAAACAGTGAGACTTTGGAACAGAGGGGTTAAAACAGTGAGACTTTGGAACAGAGAGGTTAAAACAGTGAGACTTTGGAACAGAGAGGTTAAAACAGTGAGACTTTGGAACAGAGAGGTTAAAACAGTGAGACTTTGGAACAGAGAGGTTAAAACAGTGAGACTTTGGAACAGAGGGGTTAAAACAGTGAGACTTTGGAACAGAGAGGTTAAAACAGTGAGACTTTGGAACAGAGAGGTTAAAACAGTGAGACTTTGGAACAGAGAGGTTAAAACAGTGAGACTTTGGAACAGAGGGGTTAAAACAGTGAGACTTCGGGACAGAGGGGTTAAAACAGTGAGACTTTGGAACAGAGGGGTTAAAACAGTGAGACTTTGGAACAGAGAGGTTAAAACAGTGAGACTTTGGAACAGAGAGGTTAAAACAGTGAGACTTTGGAACAGAGGGGTTAAAACAGTGAGACTTCGGGACAGAGGGGTTAAAACAGTGAGACTTTGGAACAGAGGGGTTAAAACAGTGAGACTTTGGAACAGAGGGGTTAAAACAGTGAGACTTTGGAACAGAGGGGTTAAAACAGTGAGACTTCGGGACAGAGGGGTTAAAACAGTGAGACTTTGGAACAGAGGGGTTAAAACAGTGAGACTTTGGAACAGAGGGGTTAAAACAGTGAGACTTTGGAACAGAGGGGTTAAAACAGTGAGACTTCGGGACAGAGGGGTTAAAACAGTGAGACTTTGGAACAGAGGGGTTAAAACAGTGAGACTTCGGGACAGAGGGGTTAAAACAGTGAGACTTTGGAACAGAGAGGTTAAAACAGTGAGACTTTGGAACAGAGGGGTTAAAACAGTGAGACTTTGGAACAGAGAGGTTAAAACAGTGAGACTTTGGAACAGAGAGGTTAAAACAGTGAGACTTTGGAACAGAGAGGTTAAAACAGTGAGACTTTGGAACAGAGAGGTTAAAACAGTGAGACTTTGGAACAGAGAGGTTAAAACAGTGAGACTTTGGAACAGAGGGGTTAAAACAGTGAGACTTTGGAACAGAGAGGTTAAAACAGTGAGACTTTGGAACAGAGAGGTTAAAACAGTGAGACTTTGGAACAGAGAGGTTAAAACAGTGAGACTTTGGAACAGAGAGGTTAAAACAGTGAGACTTTGGAACAGAGAGGTTAAAACAGTGAGACTTTGGAACAGAGGGGTTAAAACAGTGAGACTTTGGAACAGAGAGGTTAAAACAGTGAGACTTTGGAACAGAGGGGTTAAAACAGTGAGACTTTGGAACAGAGAGGTTAAAACAGTGAGACTTTGGAACAGAGAGGTTAAAACAGTGAGACTTTGGAACAGAGGGGTTAAAACAGTGAGACTTTGGAACAGAGAGGTTAAAACAGTGAGACTTTGGAACAGAGGGGTTAAAACAGTGAGACTTCGGGACAGAGGGGTTAAAACAGTGAGACTTTGGAACAGAGAGGTTAAAACAGTGAGACTTTGGAACAGAGAGGTTAAAACAGTGAGACTTTGGAACAGAGAGGTTAAAACAGTGAGACTTTGGAACAGAGAGGTTAAAACAGTGAGACTTTGGAACAGAGGGGTTAAAACAGTGAGACTTTGGAACAGAGGGGTTAAAACAGTGAGACTTTGGAACAGAGGGGTTAAAACAGTGAGACTTTGGAACAGAGGGGTTAAAACAGTGAGACTTTGGAACAGAGGGGTTAAAACAGTGAGACTTTGGAACAGAGAGGTTAAAACAGTGAGACTTTGGAACAGAGAGGTTAAAACAGTGAGACTTTGGAACAGAGAGGTTAAAACAGTGAGACTTTGGAACAGAGGGGTTAAAACAGTGAGACTTTGGAACAGAGGGGTTAAAACAGTGAGACTAAAACGGCGAGACTTCAGGACAGAGAAGTTAAAACAATGAGACTCAAGTAGGAGTAAGGGTAAAATAAAAGGATCCACATTGTATTCAGTTATGTCTGGGAACTCAGTCCTGTGATTTGCACAGCCTGCGCTATTTGGGGAATCCTAGACGCTCCTGGCGGTCTGGATGACCATGTGTGCAGGAGGTGCCTCCAACTGGAGCAACTCGAGCTCTGGGTTTTGGAGCTTGAGCGGCAGCAGGGGGCGCTATGGTGCATTCATGGGGCTGAGAGGTTTGTGGATAGCGCATTTCAGGATGTGGTCACCCCGCAGCTTAAGGATGTGCAAGCAGAGAGGGAATGGGTGACCACCAGACAGAAGAAGAGAACCAGGCAGGCAATGAGGGAATCCCCAGAGTGCATCTCGCTCGCAACTGTTTCTCAGCCTTGGAGAATGGTGAAAGTGACAATTCCTCTGTAGAGGCCAACCACAGCCAAGGCCCTGGCACTGTGGATGGTCCAGCTGCTCAGGGGTGAGGGGAAGATGTGTGGCAGGGCAATAGTGGTAGAGGATTTGTTAGTGAGGGGAGTAGATAGGTGCTTCTGCGGCTGTAGACATGACTCCAGGATGGTTTGTTGCCTCGCAGGTGCGAGGGTCAAGGATGTCATGGAACGGCTGTAGGACATTCCGAAGTGGGAGGGTGAACAGCGAGAGGTCATGGTCCACGTTGGGACCAATGACATGGGAAGAAAGAGAAATGAGGTCCTGCAAGCAGACTTTAGGGCATTAGGTAAGAAATTAAAAAGCAGGACTTCAAAAGGTAGTAATCTCCAGATTACTCCCGGTGCATGCAGCAGTGAGTATGGGAACAGAAAGATAGAGCAGATGAATGCGTGGCTGGAGAGATGGTGCAGGAGGGAGGGCTTTAGATTCCTGGGGCATTGGGACCGTTTCTGAGGGAGGTGGGACCTGTACAAGTTGGACGGGTTATATCTGAACAGGACCAACATCCTCGTGGGGAGGTTTGCCAATGCTGTTGAGGTGGATTTAAACTAAATTGGCAGGGGGATGGGATCCTGAAAAGTAGTTCAGAGGGGAAAGAAGCTGAGATGGAATTAGAAGTTAAAACGCTAGTGAGTGAGTCTGGAAGGCAGAGGAAACATAGGTTAGATAAGAAAGAAGTGAGTTTAGCAAGGCTAAATGGAATATATTTTAACGCAAGGAGCCTGAGGAATAAGACAGATGAGCTGAGGGCACAGATAGGTACGTGGGAGTATGGGGGTTTTGGCGGGAGGGGGGGGTTGCAATATAGATCAAGACATCAACTATAGCAGTGAGGAGGGATGATATCTTGGAAAATCATCAAATTGGGTCATATGGGTAGAAGTAAAAAAACAGAAAAGGGACAAACACGCTGCTGGGTGTGTATTATAGGCCCCCAAACAGTCAGGGAGAGATAGAAGATTAAACATGTAATCACATTCAGAGAAGTGCAAGAATAATAAGACAGTAATTGTAGGGGATTTTAACTCACTCAACCTATCTATATCCATCTGCATCCTCATGTCCTCCTCACAACATACTTTCCTACCTATCCTTATGTCATCTGCAAATTTAACTCCCACATCTTTACTCCCCTCATCTAAGTCATTGATGTAAATCATAAAAAGTTGAGGCCTCAGTACAGGCCCCTGTGGGACTCCACTCGTCACATCCTGCCAATCAGAAAAAGATCCATTTATGTATTTATAAGGAAAAAATTTTTCACCCAGAGGGCGACAGTGGTCTGGAACTCTCTGCCTGAAAGGGCAGTAGAAGCAGAAACCCTCAACTCATTTCAAAGGTGCCTGGAAATGCACCTGAAGTCCCGTGACCTCCAGGTCTATGGACCAAATGCTGGAAAACGGAGTTAGGCTGGGGGCTCGTTTCTCAGCTGGTGCAGAAATGACAGGCAGAGTGGCCTCTTTTTCTGTGCCGTAAACTTTCTAAATATTTGAAAAGAAGGAATGTGCAGGGATGTGGGGAGAGGGCAGGGGAGTAGCAATACGTGAATTGCTCCTGAGAGCCAGCATGAACAATGGGCCAAATGGCCACCTTCTGTGCTGTAACGATTCTGTGATTGGCTTGTTCCTGTGCTGTAAATTCCATATAGTCTATAAATATAAAATGAATTCTTAATGTCTCAAGGTAAATCTGTGCCCAGTGTTCTGCCCAGAGGATCCTGTTCACTCTTGCCGGTGTTCAGACTGTCCTGTACACCTGGTCAGTGTCCAGTATCCTGCATATCAGTCCTATGCCTAGTGCAGATGCTTCAGTATTGTGTACGCCTAGTCCAGGCTTGATTTGAGAAATAGAGATGAGGACAGGAGATACAACTTCACAGCCAAGAAATAATTTTGAAGTGCACTCACAGTTATAATATAGGAAAAGCAGCAGCCAACATGCACACAACAAGCTCCCACAAACAACGTTATAATGAACAGATACTGTCATCTGTTTATAGTGATGTTGACTGGAGGGTAGAAATTAGCCCAGCAACCAGAGAGAATTCCGCTGTTCTTCAAATGGTGCAATGGGATCTTTTACTTCTACCTGAGGGAAGAAAGGGACTTGGTTTAATGTTTCATCCGAAACCCAACACCTCTGACAGTGCAGCACTCCTTCAGTGTTGACCCTCCAACAGTGCAGCGCTCCCTTGGTGCTGCACTTAATTGTCAGCATGAATTATAGACTTAGGTCTCTGGAGTGGGACTTAACATTCTGACTCAACCCCAGGCCCAGGGATTGTATTACTCATAGTCCCTGGGTGAAATTAATCAGTGTAGACAAATGTTTCCAGATCAGTTATAGCAAATGTTTCATTCTAGAGTTAAATCCCCATGTTGAGATTTTCATCATCAACCTGGATGAATAGGCAGGTGCAATCTAAAATAAATGGATTAAAGGTGCTGTCTATCCCAGAGGGATGGTTCTAAATTTGACAGTAAACAGGAGTGGTACTGATGCTGGGGACAGGAATGTGCGGCAATTCATGCATGACTCAGCAACATTGGAATAGGCAGCAGGAGTAACATTACGTTTTACACACCGCGTGGCTGTACCTAGTGGCAGAGCATTGAGCAATATTCCGTTTCCACAGAAGCTTCACACAGAAATAAATTTAGCAATATATCAATGTTTTACATTCAATGTATTTTTGCAGAAAGAAAGATTGAGAGTCAGCACCTGTTCTGTCAAAGGTCATTGACCTGAAACGTTAACACTCTCTTTCTCCACAGATGCTGCCTGACCTGCTGAGTATTTCAGGCATTTTTTGTTTAATTTTAGATTCCCAGCATCCACAGTATTTTGCTTTTGTCCTGAATTCTAGAGTCTTTCATGGGCTCATCAGGAACATTTCAGCTATGCTCCTTCTACACACACAATGGAGTCTCTGGAAACTGATCTGAATTGGAGGTGAATCCCTTGTGGACTTTCGAGAGGTTTGAGTTTTCACAAAATTCCAATTCTCAGCTGTTCAGTGGTCTGTAAAATTTCTATTAGCACATTCAAGAGACGTGTATCAAAACCCAATAACCAGTAATTTCAAAGGTAGTTGGCTACACGCAGGGCAGCTGCGCGGGCCGGAGCGTGCTACACGCAGGGCAGCTGCGCGGGCCGGAGCGTGCTACACGCAGGGCAGCTGCGCGGGCCGGAGCGTGCTACACGCAGGGCAGCTGCGCGGGCCGGAGCGTGCTACACGCAGGGCAGCTGCGCGGGCCGGAGCGTGCTACACGCAGGGCAGCTGTGCGGGCCGGAGCGTGCTTCACGCAGGGCAGCTGCGCGGGCCGGAGCGTGCTACACGCAGGGCAGCTGCGCGGGCCGGAGCGTGCTACACGCAGGGCAGCTGCGCGGGCCGGAGCGTGCTAAACACATGGCAACTAAGTTGGAGTATGCTATACACAACAACAAACATTCTAATTTGCTTGGTTTTCCTTTCACTGAGTGAAGCCGAATGGCTCGGTTTCTTGGTCTGTGTGATTTAAGCAGCAAAATGAGGATTTATTACTTTCATAGGGAACATTGCAGAAAGGCTGAGTTTAAATATGCTCCAAATAAAACAGCTCACTGAAGGACCAGTCTGGTACAGCAGCCAGTCTTCTTTCCCCTCTCTATAGCTGAATGAAACGTGGCTTCAGTGCTAAGCAGTGCGGGTTCCTGGGCAAAGATCGCTCTTCGTCCTGATTCTTTACTGGAAGTGGGGATGCCAACTGGTTCACCCAGCTCATTCCCTCCCCATTCTGTGGGCCAGGTCTTCCGGCTCCTCCGTTCTGTCCCGCGGACTCCATGATCCTCCGCTCCATGGCAGTGTCTCAACTATCTCCGCGCTGAGAGCTGTGGGAGGACAAGAGGAGCACAGGCGATTCCTGCAAACGATTCTGGGAAATGTAGGTCCCTCTCCCATTCGTCTGTGCCAATGTTATAAACCTGCACAATACTGGTCACGTTGTTCAAGTGCCAATTATAGCCTCCCACCACATAAATCTTTCTCTGTAACACACAGCAACCAGCCTCAGACTGACCCGTCCTCATCGGACTAACGCTGGTCCACTGGTCAGTCTCGGGGATGTAATATTCAACAGCCAGGACATCAAAACAGTGATCAACATGATCCATGCGGCCGCCAATTGCATAAATCCGCCCGTTCGCACTGACCATTGAGTGAAGAACCCGTGGCTCCTTCATGGGAGTTTTGAATTCCCAGAGGTCAGTTTCAGGAGTGTAGCAGTGAAGAGATTTCTTATCCTCAATGGTGATGCCGTAGCCTCCAGAGATATAGAGCTTGCCCCCACTGGATGTTCCTGCATGTCCCCAGGTCCGCCGTTTCAGGCAACACACATTCGTCCATTCATTTTTCCGAGCGGAGTAACGCTCGACTGTAGAGAGGCTCCCAGACCGATTTCGGCCTCCAGTAGCAAACAACATTCCTTGCAGCACGTCCAGCTGGAACTGAATGCGAGCTTCCTGCATAGATCGAATCCGCAGCCAGCGATTGAGATGGGGGTCATAACGGAAACACCAGCTGACTGCCCCTTCCCCACTCCTGTATTGTAGGTGTTGACCTCCCACTATATACACAAAGTTATCCAAAACAGCGACGCAGGCATGACTACATCCTACCTCCATTTCTGGTCTCTCCGTGAACTGGCGTGCATTCCAATCCGGAAGAGCAAAGACTTTGCGGCTGACTGTCCGGTCATTGTCGGTGTAGGGAGTGCCACCAAAGGCAATGAGGGAGACAGTGTCTGCGCGGATTCTGGTCCGGGCAGACTGCATCTCATGTTGGCGGAATGGCAGGATCTGGTAGTTGAAGGCTTCCAGCAGGTAGTGACGACACAGAGGATCTTCCACCATCACAGCCTGTGTCTGGACATTGTCCACTAGCTCAGAGGATTTCATCAGGGGAAAGCGGATATAGCAGAGGACCAGACTGGCATTAGCTCGTCGAGACTCATCATACTGCAACCATCGGATAGCAGCACGGAACAGGTCGACCTCACTGCAGTTCTTCAGCTTGTTGCTCTTCAGGAAGAAAACAAGTCTCTCGAGGGGAAGCTGCAGAAAATCCTCCTCCTCCGCAATCTGCAGGAAGTGAGCAAAGGTGAAGACATCCACTGACTCTTTCAGGGAGGAAAGGCTGAAGGTGGCGGCCATCTGACCAATATTGAGGCAAGTCTCCACACTCATGGCTGACTTCAGGAACTGCTCACACAATTCCACCACAGGCACAATCTGCAGGAAGACTGCAGCTCCCAGCACGTCTTGGATACAGTCGAGGTCCAGGGTCACCTCAGCACTGTATGCAAAATCAATGATGTGTTTCAGACCCTTGGCCGACACACCCTTCAACTCAATGACATCTTGGCCTTCTTCTCGCATTCCCCCAGTGAACATTGCCCTAGAAAGGAAGAAAAATAAACAAGAATTAACTGAAAATATCCAGATGGATGATCTCATCCTTATCACAATGTGTGGTCCTGTGTACAAATTGGCTACCGTGTTCCTGCACTACAACCCGTTAGCTCCATTTCCTGTAGCCTTCTTTGCTCTTAGGAGAATAATCCCGGCTTCTCCAGTCTCTCCACATATCTGAAATACTTCATCCTTGGTACAAAAGCAAAATACTGTGGATGTTGGAAATCTGAAATCAAAACAGAAAATGCTCGAATTACTCAGCAGGTCAGGCAGATTCTCTGCAGAGAGAAAAAGAGTTAACGATTCAGGTCTGTGACCTTTCCTCAGGGTTCTCAGACATGTCACAAATGTGAAATGTTAACTTGGTTTCTGTCTCCACAGATGCTGACAGACCTGCTGAGTATTTCAAGCATTTTCTGTTTATATCCCTCATTCCTGGTATCTTGGTAAATTTTCTCGGCACTCTCTCCAGGGCCCTGACATCCTTCCTGAAGTTTATGCCCAGAATTGTATGCAATGCTTTTGTACTCTATGCCTCTATTTAAAAAGCCCAGGATCCCATATACCTTATTAACCATTCTCTCAACCTGTATGCATATAACTTTTAACTCTGGACTATTTCCTATTGTTTCCTCTCTATTTCCTGTTTGTACTAAGATAAATGAGTTATAGAATAGTTAGAGTACAGGGGTAGGCTATTTGGCCCACTGTATCCGTGCTGGTTGGTTCTCTGCAAGTGCAACTCACATAATCCCACTTCACTGCCTTTTCCCCCGAGCCCTGCAAATCTTTCTCTCTCCAGACAAAGGTCCAATTCCCCTTTGAAAGCCACAACTGAATCTGCCTCCACCGCAGACTCAGGCAACGCATTTCAGATCCTAACCAATCACTGCGTAAAGTTATTCACGATGTCGCCATTGCATCATTGGGCAATCGCTTTGAAATTGGTGTCCCCTGCTTCAAAATACCATAAAAAACAGGGGAAGTAGGCCATTCAGCCTACTGAGCCAGCTCTGCTATTCAATAACGACTGACCTGATTGTGGCCTTAACTCCGCTTTCCTGTCTGCTCCCCATAACCCTCGACTTGTAAATCAAAAATCTGTCTAAATTAGCCCTGAATAGCCCTTCCACCAATGGGAACAGTTTCTCCCTATTTATCTACTCTGCCCAAATTCATGAATTTGAATACCCCTATCAAATCTTCTCTTAATCTTTTCTTCTCCAAGGAAAACTGCCCCAGCTATCCAGTTTATCTATGTAACAGAAGTTCCTCATCCCTGGAACATTCTAGTAAATCTTTTCTGCTTTCTAATGCCTTCACATCTTTCCTAAAGTGTGGTGTCCAGAATTGGACACAATACTAAAGTTGAAGTTGAACCAGCGTTTTATAAAAGGTTTATCATAGCCACCTTGCTTTTGTACTCTATTCCTCTATTTAAAAAGCCCAGGATCCCATATACCTTATTAATCATTCTCTCAACCTGTCTTGCCACCTTCAATAATTTATGCACATGTACACCCAGGTCCCTCTGCTCCTGCACCCCTTTAGAATTGTACTCATTTTATATTGCCTTTCCTCATTCTTCCAATTAAAATGAACCACTTCACACTTCTCTGCATTAAATTTCATCTGACACTTGTTCACCAATTCCACCAGACTTTCTATGTCCTTTTGAAGTGCTACACTCTCCTCATGGTTCACAATATTTTAAAATGTTGTGGCATCCACAAATTTTGAAATGAAATGAACAAGTCAAGGTCATTCATTTAGATCAAGAAAAGCTGAGCTTATCCATACACAAGGTTGTAACATTTGCAGTTCTCTAGTCTTCTGGCACCACCCCTGTATCTAAGGATGCATCCTAATTAATGCTACCTTATTCAGTTTTCTCCATGTCCATTTGTGTAAGCACTTTGGCTGCCACTCCAGGCCCAAGCCCATCACTTCAAGTTTGGCTTTATTATTTTCCACCCTTTTTACTTTTGTTTCTACTGCTCCTAGACCCTTCTCTCCTGTTATGCCTCCTTTCACTCCTCCCCTCTAGTGTACTCTGCCTTCACAAATCCCTCCTCCAGTACTTCTTGAATTTCCTGTTCTCCTTCCATTATCCCAGCCTTGACTCCCTGTTAGCTAACCCTACCGTTAGTTTCCCTTTGTGCCTCTCTTGGCATTCTCCAAAGGACCTGCTGAGGCACTCATCACTCCATCCAATTCTACTCTGGTCAACCTGCCCATACAATGCACAGTTAGGGGCTAATCTGGGGCCTGCCCAACTTGCTCTTCTCAGTGCTGACCCTGTGGACTTTGCCAATAGGTTAGTTCTCTCTGCATCTCCCTCCGGAATGTCTGTGAACAAGGACCTTGCAGTCCATGATCTTATTGTGGAGGAAGACATCAGCATCATGGCCTCGGCAGAAAGTTGGCTGAGAGCCCACAGCACCTTCCACCTCATTGAAGTTCTACATCTGGCTACATCTTTCCCCACTTGCCCTGTCAGTATTGTTGGTGCGGCTCTTATAACTACTCTTCTGGCTCTTTCTCAACCTTTGAACACCTCTTCATGTTCCACTTCTCTCACATCTCATTTCAAATCCTGGTTCTCTGCTGCCCTCCCAAGTACAGCAGAAATTTTCGTAAAGATTTCTTTACTGTTTTCCTCCCTCAGCCTCTGCTCCCAGTGACTCCCTGATTTCAATTTCCATCGTACTCATGGCCGTGATTTTCCATGCCCACTGGCGTCAGGCGTGCTCAACGGTGTGAGCAGACAACATGGTGCGATCAGACTCATGACGGCGTGATGTCGGGAGCCTCATTTTAATACATCTGCATATCATTAGGCCAGCCCACTGGAATAATCCCCCCTGCCGCTGGATCGTCCCATCTGAAAGCATGCCGATGTGTTTCACAACAGCATATAAAAGACATGCACTTGGCACGCAGCACTTTGAGGGGAACTTGGAAGTGAGTACACAGTAACGGTGTGCAGTGCTCATCAGGGTCGCCTGCTGGACTTCAAGCTTGAGGCAACTTGCTGGGGGAGGGCAAGAGCAGCCCTGCCGTTGAATACAGTGCACAAGAATTTGGGGTGGGGGTAGGGTAGGCAAGGGAAGTGGCCATGCATTAGGGAAACCTTGTATAAAATGACCATTCCTCTGCAGCTGAGGCAATTCAGGCACAGCCACATTGATATGATCGGAGTCAGGCTTCTAGCTTATCTGCCCACTTGAGCAACACAGAGGCATCAAAGTGCCGCCAAATGCTCCAGAGCTTTTCAGGACCCCCTACCCACTCTGGCACAGACTGCAAACTAACGAGCATTTTAGTGAACTGCAGAACAGTCACTGCTGGAGGCACTCACAGCCCCTTGCAATGTCGACATCCCAATTTGGACCAGTCTCCCCGATGGTTCCAGCTAACAGCATAGCCTTGCAGTGCAGGTTAGGAGAATGCCTGTGCCTGAGCTGAGAGTACAGGATGCAGTCCAATGGACAAAGCTGCTGCCACTCAGGTGGAGTGGGGAGGAGGTGGATGGAGCCTCGGGCAGCTATGCAGTGCATGAATCTCTGGCCATTCAAGCAGTGGCCAGTCTCCAGAAAGCATTAAGGAGCCTTTACACTTAACCAGGACAGGTTCTTAGTACACCCATGCTAACCCACGTGTCTCTCTCTTTCATCGTGCAGGAGGAGTACGTCAGGATCATGGAGCCTGGTGAACTAGCTGTATGCCTGATGGCCTAGAGAGAGCGAAGACGATGGAGGAGAGAGTGACTGAGGCTCCTGGCTGCGCAGAGGCAGGAGCAGCAGCCTCAGGAAGAAGGGGCAGCTGGGACGCCTGCACACGCTGCTGAAGAGCCACAGCGAGCCGTCACTGGTCGGCGCCTAGCAACACCCTGGCTCTATAGACACTGCCTTTCATTCCTGCAGATGACTGACAACCAGTGTACCAAAGGCTGTGCATGTCTAGGGAACTGGTCGCTCACATCTGCCACCTGCTAAAGGATTTGGCGCCATGAGGACATGGAAGGCATCCACTGCCAGTGACTGTGGCACTCAATTTCTATGCCAGTGGCTCCTTTCAGAACTCCAAAGGTGACGTCTGTGGGATCTCATAAGCCTCCACCCACAAATGCATCCATGAGGTCACAGATGCCAGCTTTGCGAGGGCACACAACTTTGTGCATTTTGCCTGGGACCAGGACTGCCAGGATGCAAGAGTGATTGGGTTCGCCCAGATCTCAGGCTTCTCACAGGTGCAGGGTGCAATCGACTGCACTCATGTGGCACTCAGATCTCCGTTGTAACACATGGTCAACTACATCAACCACAAGGGATTCCATTCGCTGAATGTTTAGCTAGTGTGCAACCACCAGAAATGCATCCTGCAGGTCTGCGCACAGTTTCCGGGGAGTCTTCCAGAGTCCACAGAAGCTGCAGGGATGGCTCCTCGGGGACAAGGGCTACCCGCAGAGGACGTGGCAGATGACACCCGCGCAGCAGCCTCAGACGGCGGCAGAGCGACGCTATAATGAAGCTCATGCTGCAACTTGCAACTTGGTGGAGCAGACCATTGGGATGCTGAAGGTGAGGTTTAAGTGCCTGGACCAGTCTGGTGGAGCACTGCAAAATAGTCCACAGAAGGTGTCACGCATTGTGGTCGTCTGCTGCACTCTTTACCACCTGGTGCTCCAAAGGGGAGACGAGTTGGCTGACGAGGGGCTGAAGGTCTCCTCCGATGAGGATGATGCCGACGGGGATGAGGTTGAGGAGGTCCTTGAAGGCAATTATGACAGGGATGAGGCCCTTGCACTGGCTAGATGAGGCAGGCATGCTCAGGAAGCCCTCACGGCTGCTAGATTTGTGCAGGACGATGATGACATACAGTGAAGTGACCCCATAGATCCTCACACTGCATCTGTGAATGTTTGACTCCAGTCTGGCTTATGGCAGTGTGAATACCCTCTGTGAGAATGCTCCTGTCATGGGGATGCAGTGGGGGCCCTAATAGTCACTCGATCACAGGAGGATGATGATGACATGCAGTGAGGACAATACATAGATCTTCACATAGCCTTTGAGAATGTCTGACTCCTGCCTGGACAAGGGCAGCTCACTTGCGCTCTGTCATCAGGGTCATATCATAGAGATGCAGCCATGAAATTATAAAAGCATGATCCTAGAGTAATAGAGTCAGAGTTATATAAGCACAGAAACAGGCCCTTCGGCCCATCATGTCCATGCCAGAAATCAAGCACCTATCATTTCTAATCCCATTTTCCAACACTTGGCCCGTAGCCCTGAATGCTATGGTGTTTCAAGTGCTCATCTAAATACTTCTTAAATGTTGTGAGGGTTCCTGCCTCTACCACGCCCTCAAGCAGTGTGTTCTAGATTCCAACCATCCTCTGGGTGAAAAAATGGTGATCTCCCTTGAACCAGCAGTGAGTGAGGGCCCTGTGGATATGTGATGGGTTTGACAGCATGAGAGTTGAGAGTGATGAGAAGAGTGACTTACTCTAACGGAACGGAGGAGGTCATTCATCTTGAGGCACAGGGTGGTTCTCCTCTTTTGAAGGGCATTGGCGCTGACTACCGCTGCCACCACCTCCCAAGCCTGGTTGGTGACACCCCTGCCCATCCTGCAGCCAGAGTGGGAGTAGAGGACATCGCGGTGGGTCTCCACGGCGTCCAAAAGGCATTCTAGTGACATGTCACTAAACCTGGATGCTGCAGTCTCCTTGCCTTTTGTGGACATCTTCCCTGCAGCAATCGTGGGCTGGAAGCACTGTGATGTGATGCACATGGTTGGCCTTAAAAATGGCACCCAGCATGATGAAGTGGCAAGGTGAGTAATAGTGGGCAGGCGAATGAGAGCCTACCTGCCATGGAAACAGCATGCTTTCCAGGAATGCATAAATAATGCGATACGATGTGAAAATCTGCCATCGCGACAAGCGGGTAAAATGTCGTTTTACCTGCCCACTTCACAAATCTGGGACAATTCCACCTATCGTGTTCTCTCTCCTGAGTTCACTGTCCTCCTATCCTCCCTGCACCACTCCCTCCATGTAAACTCACAAATACACAGTCATAGTCACCCTCTGCTATCTCATGTGACTCCCATCTCATCAATTGCAGGTAAGGCCAACTCTGATCACTGCCTTGTATCACTCTCCATCCACATCCTCCTTACATACATACTTGCTTCTGTATTTGTCCCCGGAAAAAATGATCTCCCTGCCCAATTCACTCACAACTGGCATTTTCAAATTCCTAATTGTTTAGCCTTTGGGCCTCCATGGCATTTTTGCAGCTAACAATCTGCGTCTAAATTCTCAGACTACCTGCCTGCCTGACACCCAGTAAACTGGATGAGCAAGAAATTCCACTAATTAAATAATTAATTAAAGCCATTGTCTTCAGCACATGTCACAAACTCCACTGCCTCCATCCTTCTTCCTGGCAACAATCTGCAGCTGAATCAGTCAATTCACAACCTGAGTGTCATATCTGATCTGAGATGAGCTTTCAAACACATATCCTCACCATCACCAAGACTGTCTACGTCTACATCCATAACATCGCCTGACTCCAACCTTGTCTCAGCTCTTCAACCTCTGAAACCCTCATCCGTCTGTTTCTTATCTGCAGAGTTGACTATTCTAACACACCACTGGCCAGCCTCCCATATTCTAGACTCCATTCAATATTCTGCTGTCATGTCCTCTCACCAAATCCTGTTCACTCATTGGCCCTGTGCTCGCTGACCTGTACTGACTCTTGCTTAGGCAATGCCTCGGTTTCAAAATTCTCATCCTTGCTTTTTCATATCCCTCCATGGCCTCACCCATCCGTATCTTGGTAATCTCCTCCAACCCTATAACAGCCTAAGATCTTTCTGAGAGCCTTGAATCCTGGCCTCTTGAGCATTCCCAATGTTAACTGTTCCACCATTGATGGCTGTGCATTCAACTACCTGCAACCGAAGCTCTGGAAATCCTTAGCTAACCCTCTCTGCCTCTCTACCCTGCATTCCTCCTTTAAGACACTGCTTTCACCTCATTTTTGGTCATCTTCTCTAATATTGCTGAACGTGTCATATTTTGTTTTATTATGCCTCTGTGAAGCACTTTGGAGATTCTACTACCTTATCGGTGTTATATAAAAAGATTGTTGTTGTTCATGCCTAACCAGAGATTTGTAAAGGTTAAACATGACCTCCTGGCTTCTGTATTCAATGCCCCTATTTATAAAGCTAAATACATATGAACATACAAATTAGGAGGAGTAGGAGGCCACTCGGCCCCTCAAGCCTGCTCCACCATTCAATAAAATCATGGCTGATCGGAATATAGCTTCAACTCCACATTCCAGCCTACCCCCAATAACCTTTCAGCACCTTGTTAATCAAGAATCTATCTATCTCTGCCTAAAAATATTCAAAAGCTGCTTCCACCACCTTTTGAAGAAGAGAGTTCCAAAGTGTCAACCTTCAGAAAAAAAGTCTCTTCTCATCTCTATCTCAAATGGGCGACCCCTTATTTTTAAATAATGAACCCCTAGCTCTAGATTGTCCCACAGGACGTAACATCCTCTCCACATCTGCCCTGTCAAGATCTCTCTGGATCTTAAAGGTTTCAATCAATTCACCTCCTACTCTTCTAAACTCCAGTCTAACCTGTTCAACCTTTCCTCATAAGACAACCCGCCCATTCATGGTATTAGTCTAATAAATCTTCTCGGAACTGCTTCTAACGCAATTACATCTTTCTTTAAATAAGGAGACCAGTACTGTACACAATACTCCAGATGTGGTCTCACCAATGCTCTGTACAACTGAAGTATAACCTCCCAACTTTTGTATTCAATTCCTCTTGCAATAAATAAATGATAACATTCTATTAGTTTTGCAAATTACTTGCTATACCTGTGTACTAACCTTTTGCGACTCATGCATTATGACACCCAAATCCCTCTGAACCTCAGAACTCTGCAATCTTTCACCATTTAGATAATATGCTTCTTTATTATTGTTCCTGCCAAAATGGACAATTTTACATTTTCCTGCATTATACTCCAGTTATCAGATCTTCACCCACTCACTTAAATCATCTATGCCCCTTATGTCCTCTTCACAAATTACTTTCCTACCGAGTTTTGCGTCATCAGCAAATTTAGCAACCATACATGGAGTCCCATCATCCAAGTCATTTATATAAATTGTAAAATGTTAAGGGTCCAGCACTGATCCTTACACCTTGTCAACCAGAAAAAGACCCATTTAAACCATGTTTCCTGTTAGCTAGCCAATCTTCTATCCATGCCAATATGTTACCTCCTACACCATGAGCTTTTATTTTCTGCAATAACCTTTGATGTGGCACTTTATCAAATGCCTTTTGGAAATCTAAGTGCAGTACAGAGAATCACAGAATTGTTACAGTGCAGGAGGCCATTCGGCACCAGCTGCCTGAGCATTTTAAATTAGTTCGAATCTCCTGCCTTTTCCCTGTAACCCTGCACGTTGTTTCTATTTAAATAATCATCCAATGCCCTCGAACGCTTCAATTGAAAATGCCTCCGCCACAATTCTAGGCAGTGCATTCCAAACCTTTCTCACCTTGCATTTGCTTCTTTTGCAAAACACTTTAAAACTGTGTCCTCTGGTTCTCGATCCGTTTACGAGTGAGAACAGTTTCTTCCTATCTACCCTGTCTGGACCCCTCATGATTTTGAAAACTTCTATCAAGTCTCCTCTTAGCCTTCTCCTCTCCAAGGAAAACAGTCCCAGCTTCTCCAATGTTTCCACATAACTGAAGTGTCTCATTCCTGGAACCATTCTTGTAAACCTCTTTTGCACTCTCTCCAATGCATTCATATCCACAGCACATGTGACTCCTTCAAAGAAATCCAATAAATTGGTTAAACCTGACTTCCCTTTCACAAAACCATGCTGACTCTGCTGATTGCCTTGAATTTTTCTAAGTGCCCTGTTATATAGCATCTTTAATGTGTCTTCTGAAATATCTCCTTAAACGTCTGTCACTGAATCTCTATTGTTCAATCCCTGAACCTAATTTGCCATATCATTTTAGCTAGCTCTGCTCTTTCATGCCCTCATAATTGCCAGTCTGCCTAATATCCATCATAGGGAAAATGTTAGAAGCTATAATTAAAGATGTTGTAGCAGGGCACTGGGGTCAGTACTGGGGCCTCAACATTTTACAATTTATATAAATGACTTGGATGAAGGGACTGAAGGAGTGGTTGCTAAATTTGCTGATGACACAAAGATAGGTAGGAAAGTAAATTGTGAAGAGGTAATAACTAACTCCCTTGCCGGGAGTCGGAATGCATCTGCCAGAGGCAATTGGGAGCTGAGGAGCACCTATAACAGGCCAGGGACTCAAGTGAGGCCTAGCTTGCTGGAAGTCAGAGCGGAGTGGATCTGCGGGAGACAGTCAGGAGCTGAGGAGCACCTATAAATAGACCTGGGATTGCAGAGCGGCCTACCTTGCTGGGAGACGGAGCAGGATGGACTTGTGGGGGACAGTTGGGAGCTGAGGAGCTCCTATAAATACAGACCTGGGATTGCACAGCGGACTACCTTGCTGGGAGACAGAACAGAACAGACCTGCGGGGAACAGTTGGGAGCTGAGTAGCTCCTATAAATACAGACCTGGGATTGCAGAGCGGAATACCTTGCCGGGAGATGGAGCAGAATAGACCTGCGGGGGACAGTCGGGAGCTGAGTAGCTCCTATAAATACAGACCTGGGATTGCAGAGTGGAATACCTTGCTGGGAGACAGAACAGAACGGACTTGCAGGGGATAGTCGGGAGCTGAGGAGCGCGCTGTTTCACCATTTCGGATGTTGGGAAGTTGCCGTCCAGGAAAAAGGAGAACAAAGCAACTGTGATGTCACAGGAAGCTAGCAAGTTGATTGGCCTTTAAGTGCTCAATCTAAGGGACAGTGTGTGAGAAACCAGTTTAAGACAGGTGAGTTAAGTAGATCTATAAATAAAAACTAAAACTTTAAAATGATAAACCAAAATTTGTAAACTTTAAAATTAAAATCAAACAATAAAGAAACAAAAAGCAATAAAAATAAAGTAATTTAAGCAAACATCTAAAACACATACCTTGTATTTAAGAAGCATATAACCTTTAGTCGTCAGTGGTCCTAGCATTCAATAAACACAGTAAGTTGCAGTGTACATAGAAAGTAATTAAAGTAAAACTAAATAACAAGTTAGAATGGCGGGACAGGTGTTTCGTTGCAGCTGTGAGATGAGGGATCTTTTGGACACCAAGGCGATCTATGACAAACAGGTCTGCAGGAAGTGTAAGCAGCTTGAGGAATTCCGGTTGGAGGATTATTGATCTGGAAGTTGAAATGCAGACATTGCACAACATAAGGGAAGGGGAGAAATACCTGGATACTTTGTTCCAGAAGACAGTCACACCTCTTAGAAGAGGGTCATCCGTTTTGGTCAGCAGTGAGGGAGCCTCAGACTTTGCAGTTATCAAACAAGTTTGAGGTGCTCACAATCTGTATGGACGAAAGGAAAGTCTGCAAGTTGAATGAGCTGGCTGGCCATGGCGCTGTGGTATAAGAAGCTGTTCAAGTGGGGGGGAGCAAAAAGGAATGTAGTGGTAGTAGGGGACGGTATAGTGGGGAGGATTGACACTGTTCTCTGCTGCAAAGAGCGAGAGTCCAGGCGGCTATGTTGCAAGCCCAGTGCCAGGGTTCAGGACATCTGCTCAGGGCTGGTAGGAACTTGCAGTGGGAGGGGAGAGATCCAGTTGCCGTGGTCCATGTAGGTACCAATGACATAGCTAGAACTAGGAAAGAGGTTCTGCAAAGTCAGTATGAGGAGCTAGGTACCAAATTAAGAAGCAGAACCTCAAAGGTAATAATCTCTGGATTATTACCCGAGCCACATGCAAATTGGCATAGGGCAAATAAAATTAGAGAGATGAATGCATGGCTCAAAGACTGATGTGGGAGATGTGGGTTCCGGTCTGTGGGGCACTGACATCAGTACTGGGGAAGGTGGGGGCGGTACCGTTGGGACGGTTTACACCTGAACCATCTGTGTTCTCACAACTCGCATAACTAGGGAAGTAGAGAGGCTTTAAACTAAACAAGAGGGGTGAGGAATCAAGCTTGAGTAGAGGCAGCAATTCAAGGTGCAGAGTCAAGGCAGGAGAGAAAAATAGTAACATGAGAAATGAGGGTCAGAGAATGGCAGGAAGGGACAGAGAGGAAAAACCTAAGAATACATCAACAGTCAAGACCAGATGTTACAAAGGTAACAAATAGATAAAACTGAAGGCTCTCTATCTGAATGCACGGAACATTCATAACAAAGTTAATGAGTTGATGGCCTACAATGAAGTAAATAAATATGATCTCTTAGCAATCACGGAGACGTGGCTGCAGGGCGACAAAAATTGGGCCCTTAATATTGAGGGGTACATGACATCCAAGAAGAATAGGAAGCTAGGTAAAGGTGCAGGGGTAGCACTGTTAATAAAAGATGGCATAGGTGCAATAGTTAGAGATGACCTTGCTTCAGGAGATTAGGATGTAGAATCAGTTTGGGTGATGATGAGGAATAATAGTGGAAAAGTGACATTAGTGGGGGTGGTCTACAGGCCCCTTAACAGTAGCCACAGTGTAGGACAAAATATTCAAAAGGAAATATGTATGCTTATGATAAAGGGGTGGCAATCATGGTGATTTTAATCTACACGTAAACTGGAAAAATCAGATTGGCAGTAGTACCCTGGATGAGGAGTTCTTAGAACCTCTTCGAGATAGTTCCTAGAGCAGCATGTTCTGGAACCAATCAGACAGCAGTTTATATTAGACTTGGTATCATGTAATGTGACAGGATTAATTAATGACCTCAGACTAAAAGCACCACGAGGTAACAGTGATCACAATATGATTGAATTTTACATCCAATTTGAAAGGGAGAAGAGTGGGTCTAAGACTAGTATCTTAAACTTAAATAAGGGCAACTATGTCGGGATAAAAGCTGAGTTAGCTGAAGTGAACTGGGAAGCTAGGCTAGAGGATAGATCAATAGAGAAGCAGTGGCAGACATTTAAGGGGATATTTCAGAGTATTCAGAATAAGTACATTCCTAATATAAAGAAAAATCGTAAGAGGACCACCAACCATCCGTGGTTAACTAAAGAAGTTAAGGAAAGCATCAAACTTAAGGAAAACGCATACAGCTCCACAAAGATGAGCAGCAGGGCAGATGATTGGACAGAATATAAAGAACGGCAGAGAATGGCTAAAAGGTCAATCAGGAGAAAGAAATTAGAGTATGAGAGGAAGCTAGCTAGAAATGTAAAAGCAGATAGCAAGAGTTTCTACAGGTACTTAAAAAGGAAAAAAGTAAAATGAGTGTTGGTCCTTTAGAGAGTGACAGTGGGGAGTTAATTGTAGATAATAAGGAAACGGCGGAAGAAATGAACAAATATTTTGCTTCTGTGTTCACTATAGAGGATATAAAAACATTCCAGTAATAGCTGCAAATAAGGAGGTGAAAAGGAGAGAGGAACTTGGTGTAATTGAAATCACCAGGGAAACAGTACTGAACAAACTGATGGAGCTGCAGGTTGGCAAGTCTCCGGGTCCCGATGGATTACACCCTAGGGTCTTAAAAGAGGCGGCTATTGAGGTAGTGAACGCGTTGGTGTTAATTTTCCAAAATTTGCTAGATTCTGGAAAGATTCCATCAGATTGGAAAGTAGCAAATATAGGGAAGGAGGCAGAAAACAAGAAACTATAGCCCAGTTAGCTTGATGTCTATCGTGGGGAAATTATTAGAATCAATCATTATGGAGGTTATAGCTGGGCACTTAGATGAGCTCAAGGCAATTAGGAAGAGTCAGCATGGCTTTGTGGAAGGAAAGTCATGTTTAACCAACTTATTGTAGTTTTCTGAAGGAGTAACAAACACAGTGGATAAAGGGGAGCCTGAACCTGTAGACGTACTGTACTTGGATTTCCAGAAGATATTGATAAGGTGCCACATTAAAAATTACAAAAAATAAAAATGCATGGTTTATGGAGTAACATATTAGCATGGATAGATGATTGGCTGGCTGGCAGAAAGCCGAAAGTATGCATAAATGAGTCTCTTTCTGATTGGCAGGATGTGACGAGTGGAGTCCCACAGAGGTCTGTACTGGGGCCTCAACTTTTTACGATTTATATCAGTGACTTAGATGAGGGGAGTGAAGACATGGTAGCTAACTTTGCAGATGACATAAGGATAGGTCAGAAAGTATGTTGTGAGGAGGACATGAGGTTGCAGATGGATATAGATAGGTTGAGTGAGTGGGCAAAGATCTGGCAAATGGAGTTTAATGTGGGAAAATGTGAAATGGTTTACTTTGGCAGGCAGAACTAAAAAACAGTATTACTTAAATGGATAATTCTGAGGTGCACAGGGATCTAGGTTTTCTAGTACGAGTCACAAAAAGTTAGTATGCAGGTGCAGGAAGTAATTAAGAAGGCTAATGGAATGCTATCCTTTATTACGAGAGGGATTGAACATAAAAGAAAGGATGTTATGCTTCAGTTATACAGGGCATTGATGAGACCATGAATATTGTGTGCCCTTTTGGTCTCCTTATTTAAGAAAGGATGTAAATGCGTTGGAGATGGTTCAGAGGAGGTTTATTAGATTGATACCTGGAAAGAGTGGGTTGTCTTATGAGGAAAGGTTGGACAGACTGGGCTTGTTTCCACTGGAGTTTAGAAGAGTGAAGCGTGATTTGATTGAAGTATATAAGATCCTAAGTAGCCTTGACAAGGTGGATGTGGAAAGGATGTTTCCTTTTGTGAGTGAATCCAGAACTAGGGGGCACAGTTTTAAAATTAGGGGTCACCCTTTTAGGACAGAGATGAAGAGAATTTTTTCCTCTCAGAGGGCTGTGCAACTTTGGAAATCTCTGCCTCAGAAGGTGGTGGAGGTGGGGTCATTGAATATTTTTAAAGCAGAGGGCAAGAGAATCAAAGGTTATCGGGGTTAGATGAGAATGTGGAAATCGAAACAAGATCAGCCATGATCTTATTGCATGGTGGAACAGGCTCGAGGAACCGAGTGCCCTACTCCTGTTCCTAATTCGTATGTCTGTATGTATCCACTCTTGGCCCACTCAAACTGAATGTAAAATTCAATCATATTATGATTGGGAGCTGCTACCTTGGGTTCCTTCACTATGAGGGCATTAATTAATCCTATCTCATTGCACAGTACCAGCTCTAGTATAGCCTGCTCTCTGGTTGGCTCCAGAAAGTGATGTTCTAAGGAACTATCCCAAAAACATTTTATGAATCCATCATCTAGGCTAGCTTTGCCGGTCTGGTTTTTCCAGTCTATTCATATATTAAAATCCTCCATGATTACCGCCAAACTTTTCTGACAAGCTCCCATTATTTCTTCTTTAAAACTCCATCCTACCATGTGGTTACTGTTAGGAGACCAGTATACCACTGCCAGGAGTGACTTCTTGCCTTTACCATTTCTCATCTCTACCCAAACCACTTCTACATCCTGGTTTCTGAACTTAGATCTTCCATCGGTATTGTGCTAGTACCATGATTAATTAACAGAGCCACTCCTCCACCTTTTCTTAGCTTCCTATCCTCCTAATGTCATGTATCCTTCAATATTCGGTCCCCATCTTTGTCATCCTGCAGCCATGTTTTCTTTTTATTCACTCACGAGACGGGCCAGCATTTAAATTGCCCATCCCTAGTAGCCCTTGAGAAGGTGGTAGTGAGCTGGCTTCTTGGACACAGTGCTGTTAGGAAGAGAGTTCCAGGATTTTGACCCAGCGACAATATAGGAATGGTGATATATTTCCAAGTAAGGATGGTGCGTGACTTGGAGGGGAACTTCCAAGTGGTGGTGTTCCCATCCATCTGCTGCCCTTGTCCTTCTAGATGGTAGTGGTTGTGGGTTTGAAAGGTGCTGTCGAAGGAGCCATGGTGAATTCCTGCAGTGCATCTTGTAGATGATATACACTGCTGCCACTGTGTGGTGGAGGGAATGAATGTTTGTGGATGGGGTGCCAATCAAGCGAGCTGCTTTGTCCTGGATGGTGTCAAGCTTCTTGAGTGTTGTGGGAGCTGCACTCATCCAGGCAAATGGAGAGTATTCCATCACACTGCTGACTTGTGCCTTGTAGATAGTGGACAGGCTTCGGGGAGTCAGGAGGTGAGTTACTCGTTGCAGGATTCCTAGCCTCTGACCAGCTCTTGTAGCCACAGTATTTATATGGCTAGTCCAGTTCAATTTATAGTCATTGTTAGCCCCCAGGATATTGATGGTGGGGGGTTCTATGATGGTAATGCCATTGAACATCAAGGGGCGATGGCTGGATTCTCTCTTATTCGAGATGGTCATTGCCTGACACTTGTGTGGCGCAAATGTTACTTGCCACTTATCGGCCCAAGCCTGGATATTGTCTAGGTCTTGCTACATTTGGACATGGACTGCTTCAGTATTTGAGGAGTCACAAATGGTCCTGAACATTGTGCAATCATCAGCGAACATCTCCACTTCTGACCTTATGATGGAAGGAAGGTCATCGATGAAGCAGCTGAAGATGGTTAGGCCGAAGACACTACCCTGAGGAACTCCTGCAGTGATATCCTGGAGCTGAGACGACTGACCTCCAACAACCACAACCATCTTCCTTTGTGTTAGGTGTGACTCTGTCTCCAACCAGAGTCTCGGTAAAGTCTATCGATCGTAGTTATTTATTTCTATTTGTGCTATCAGTTATCTGTTTTGTTTCAAATGCTACGCGCATTCAGATACAGGGCCTTTAGTTTTGTCCTTTTATTATTTTTGTAACCTCTAGCCTTATCTGCTGATTTACTCTTAGATTTGTACTCTTGATCCCTTCCTGTCAGGATCTATTTATTATTTTCTACACCAGTACCTTTTTCTCTTGCCTTGTCTCTACTCTTTGATTTACATCTTCCCAAATTTAATCCCTTCCCTGTTATTTAGTTTAAAACCCTTTCTACTTCATTAGTTATGAGGTTCACCAGAACACAAGTCCCAGCATGGTTCAGGTGTAGACTGTCCTAAAGGTACAGCCCCCACTTGCCCCAGTACTGGTGCCAGTGCCTCATGAACTGGAACCTACTGCTACCACACCAGTCTTTAAACCATGCATTTATTTCACACAGACGCAAGAGGCGGGACCTGATCTCTCATGGGTGGATTGACTCAGCACAACTTGATCTTCACCTAGGGACTTGAAGGTTAGACACAGGTCAAGGTTCGGCTCAGAAAGAAAGATGCCGGTGTGAACGGGCTTGTTTGGTGTTCAGCGCTAAACCGCTGGTTAAAAAAACATTAAAAAAACTGCAGCTAAAGGCAACGTAGACAACTCACCGGAAATAATCGCTGCAGGCAGCCAGCACTGCCCGATGTACCCGAAATATCACCGCGTTCACCATCAGCACCACATCCAATAGCTGCTCACGTGCCCGAAGCATCGCCAGGCCGCGAAGGAGGGTGGCACTGTGTCCGGGGGCAGAAAATGTGTGGCGCAGTGCAGTGCTCTTGTCAGCCATGCTGTGAAAATGAAAGGAGCAAGTGGGTAGAGAATAAATGGTAATGAAATAGATCAGCAGCTGGGCACAGGGTGGCAAGGGGGTTGGACGAGTTGGGGTGTGCTTGCAGAGGGACAGGGAAGGGGGAGCGTGGTTGGCGCAGGGGGAGGCAGTCGTGTCTGGGAGAGGGAAAGGGGCAAGCATAGGTACGAGGTAGACTGTGGGGAGGGGAAGAGAGAGGCAGGGGGGCAGTTGTGTCTGGGAGAAGGGAAGGGACAAGCGTGGGTATGTGGTAGACAGCGGGGGGGGGGAGAAAGAGGCGGGGGAGAAGGGCGGGAGGAAGGAGGAGGGGGGCCGAAGGCGGGGGCAGGGGGGGGCCGAAGGCGGGGGGCACCGAAGGCAGGGGCAGGGGGGGTCGAAGGAGGGGGCGGCCGAAGGCGGGGGCCACCCCGCCCCCTCCCCGTGCCAGCCCCCGAGGGAGGGGTGGGATGAGGGTGGGAGGGATGAGATGAGGGTGGGAGGGATGAGGGAGGGCGGGGTGGGGAGGCATGAGGGAGGGCGGGGTGGGGAGGCATGAGGGAGGGCGGGGTGGGGAGGCATGAGGGAGGGAGGGCGGGGTGGGGAGGGATGAGGGGGAGGGATGAGGGGGAGGGGGAGGGGTGGGAAGGTAGCAGGGAAGGAGGGTGCGTGAGAGATGGAGGAAATGTGGTGTGGGTGGGAGAGGGAGGGAGGGGGCGAGGGCGAGGTGAGGGTGCAGGAGCTAGGGCGGCGAGATAGCAAGTGCGAGAGGGGTGCCAGAGCAGAGCGGGGGCCGGGAGGGCGAGGGTGGGGCGAGGGCAGGGTGGGGGTCGGCGCAAAGAGAGAGCGGGAGCGGCGGGAGGGCGAGGGTGGGCATGTGGATGATGTGAGGGTGCTTGTGGGTGCGGGGGGGTACGAGGGTGCGGGGGGGTACGAGGGTGCGGGGGGGGGTAAGAGGGTGCGGGGGGGGGTAAGAGGGTGCGGGGGTGCACGAGGGGGTGGGCGGGGCATGAGGGTGCGGGGGGGCGCGTGAGGGGGCAGTTGTGAGGGTGCGGGGGCGGTCGTGAGGGTGCGGGGGGGGGGGGCGTGAGTGGGCGGAGGGGGCCGTGAGGGGGCAGAGGGGGCATGAGGGTGAGGTTGATGTGAGGGTGGGCGGAGTGGAGGGGTTGGGGGCAAAGAGTGGGTGTGGTGTGATGGTAGGGGAGGAGAGATAGGGGGAGATGTGGGGAGTGGAGGTGGTGGTGTGAGGTGTGGGGGGAGTGTGGGTGGGGTTGGGCGGGCGGGACGGATGAGTGGTCGGAAGATAGGGGGAGGGGAGGATGGGAGGAGTGCAGGGGGAGGGGGAGTGGAGGGGAGGGGGAGTGAAGGGGAGGATGGGGGTAGTGGAGGGGGAGGGGGAGTGGGGGGGTTGTGAGGTGGCAGGGATGTGAGGGTGGGTGATGTGAGGGTGTGGGTTGAGGGTGTGGGGGATTGTGTGAGGGTGTGCTGAGAGCGAGAGTGTGCGGGGGGGGCGTGAGGGTGCGGGAGGGGGTGCGTGATGGTGCGAGTGGGGACGTGAGGGCGATGTGAGGGTGCGGGGAGGGTGTGTGGGTGCGGGGGGACATGAGGGTGCGGGGGGCGTGCGTGAGGGTGTGGGGGGGGTGTGAGGGTGCGGGGGGGGCATGAGGGTGACGTGAGGGTGCGGGGGGGTGTGAGGGTGCGGGGGGGGGCGTGAGGGTGCGGGGGGGGGCGTGAGGGTGACATGAGGGTGCGGGGGGGGGCGTGAGGGTGACGTGAGGGTGCGGGGAGGGCGTGAGGGTGGTGTGAAGGTGCGGGGGGGGCGTGAGGGTGCCGGGGGGGGCGTGAGGGTGCGGGGAGTGGCGTGAGGGTGCGGGGGGGGGGGCGTGAGGGTGCGGGGGGGGGCGTGAGGGTGCGGTGGGGGGCGTGAGGGTGCGGGGGGGGGCGTGAGGGTGCGGGGGGGCGTGAGGGTGCGGGGGGGGGCGTGAGGGTGCGGGGGGGGCGTGAGGGTGCGGGGGGGGCGTGAGGGTGCGGGGGGGGCGTGAGGGTGCGGGGGGGGGCGTGAGGGTGCGGGGGGGGCGTGAGGGTGCGGGGGGGGCGTGAGGGTGCGGGGGGGCGTGAGGGTGCGGGGGGGCGTGAGGGTGCGGGGGGGCGTGAGGGTGCGGGGGGGGGCGTGAGGGTGCGGGGGGGGCGTGAGGGTGCGGGGGGGGCGTGAGGGTGCGGGGGGGGCGTGAGGGTGCGGGGGATGACGTGAGGGTGCGGGGGGGGCATGAGGGTGACGTGAGGGTGTGGGGAGGGCGTGAGGGTTGTGTGAGGGTGCGGGGGGAAGTGAGGGTGGTGTGAGGGTGCAGGGGGGGGCGTGAGGGTGCGGGGGAGGCGTGAGGGTGCGGGGAGGGCGTAAGGGTGATGTGAGGGTGCGGGGGGGTGTGAGGGTGCAGGGGGGGCGTGAGGGTGCGGGGGGGGCGTGAGGGTGATGTGAGGGTGCGGGGAGGGCGTGAGGGTGCAGGGAGGGCGTGAGGATGGTGTGAGGGCGTGGGGGGGGCGTGAGGGTGCGGGGTGGGGGCGTGAGGGTGCGGGGGGGCGTGAGGGTGCGGGGGGGCGTGAGGGTGCGGGGGGGCATGAGGGTGCGGGGGGGCATGAGGGTGCGGGGGGGCATGAGGGTGCGGGGGATGACGTGAGGGTGCGGGGGGGGCATGAGGGTGACGTGAGGGTGTGGGGAGGGCGTGAGGGTTGTGTGAGGGTGCGGGGGGAAGTGAGGGTGGTGTGAGGGTGCAGGGGGGGGCGTGAGGGTGCGGGGGAGGCGTGAGGGTGCGGGGAGGGCGTAAGGGTGATGTGAGGGTGCGGGGGGGTGTGAGGGTGCAGGGGGGGCGTGAGGGTGCGGGGGGGGCGTGAGGGTGATGTGAGGGTGCGGGGAGGGCGTGAGGGTGCAGGGAGGGCGTGAGGATGGTGTGAGGGCATGGGGGGGGCGTGAGGGTGCGGGGGGGGGCGTGAGGGTGCGGGGTGGGGGCGTGAGGGTGCGGGGTGGGGGCGTGAGGGCGCGGGGTGGGGGCGTGAGGGGCGCGGGTGGGGGCGTGAGGGCGCGGGGTGGGGGCGTGAGGGCGCGGGGTGGGGGCGTGAGGGCGCGGGGTGGGGGCGTGAGGGCGCGGGGTGGGGGCGTGAGGGCGCGGGGTGGGGGCGTGAGGGCGCGGGGTGGGGGTGTGAGGGTGCGGGGGTGGGGGGGTGTGAGGGTGCGGGGTGGGGGCGTGAGGGTGCGGGGTGGGGGTGTGAGGGTGCGGGGTGGGGGTGCGGGGGGGAGTTTTGGGGAGTGGAGGTGGTGGTGTGAATTGTGGGGGGATTGTGGGTGGTGTTGGGAGGGCGGGAGGGGGGAGTGGGCGGAAGATAGGGGGAGGGGAGGATGGGGAAGAGTGTAGGGGGAGTGGGAGTGGAGGGGAGGATGGGGGGGAGTGGAGGGGGAGGGGGAGTGGGGTGGTTGTGAGGGTGGGTGATGTGAGGGTGTGGGGGTGAGGGTGTGGGGGTGTGGGTGGGATGTGAGGGTGCGGGGGGGGGGTGTGAGGGTGCGGGGGGGGTGTGAGGGTGGTGTGAGGTTCGGGGAGGGCGTGAGGGTGCGGGGAGGGCGTGAGGGTGCGGGGAGGGCGTGAGGGTGCGGGGAGGGCGTGAGGGTGACGCGAGGGTGCGGGGGGGGCGTGAGGGTGACGCGAGGGGTGCGGGGGGGGCGTGAGGGTGACCGAGGGTGCGGGGGGGGCGTGAGGGTGCGGGGTGGGGGCGTGAGGTGCAGGGTGGGGGTATGAGGGTGCGGGGTGGGGGGCGTGAGGGTGCGGGGTGGGGGCGTGAGGGTGACGCGAGGGTGCGGGGGGGGCGTGAGGGTGCGGGGTGGGGGCGTGAGGGTGCAGGGTGGGGGCGTGAGGGTGCGGGGTGGGGGCGTGAGGGTGCGGGGGTGGGGGCGTGAGGGTGCAGGGTGGGGTATGAGGGTGCGGGGTGGGGGCGTGAGGGTGCGGGCTGGGGGCGTGAGGGTGCGGGCTGGGGGGCGTGAGGGGTGCGGGGTTGAGGGTGCGGGGTGGGGCGTGAGGGCGCGGGGGTGGGGGGCGTGAGGGCGCGGGGTGGGGGGCGTGAGGGCGCGGGGTGGGGGCGTGAGGGCGCGGGGTGGGGGCGTGAGGGCGCGGGGTGGGGGCGTGAGGGCGCGGGGTGGGGGCGTGAGGGTGGGGGCTTGAGGGCGCGGGGTGGGGGTGTGAGGGTGCGGGGTGGGGGTGTGAGGGTGCGGGGTGGGGGTGTGAGGGTGCGGGGTGGGGGCGTGAGGGTGCGGGGTGGGGGCGTGAGGGTGCGGGGTGGGGGTGTGAGGGTGCAGGGTGGGGGTGTGAGGGTGCGGGGTGGGGGTGTGAGGGTGCGGGGTGGGGGTGCGGGGGGGAGTTTTGGGGAGTGGAGGTGGTGGTGTGAAGTGTGGGGGGATTGTGGGTGGTGTTGGGAGGGCGGGAGGGGGGAGTGGGCGGAAGATAGGGGGAGGGGAGGATGGGAAGAGTGTAGGGGGAGTGGGAGTGGAGGGGAGGATGGGGGGGAGTGGAGGGGGAGGGGGAGTGGGGTGGTTGTGAGGGTGGGTGATGTGAGGGTGTGGGGGTGAGGGTGTGGGGGTGTGGGTGGGATGTGAGGGTGCGGGGGGGGGTGTGAGGGTGCGGGGGGGGTGTGAGGGTGGTGTGAGGTTCGGGGAGGGCGTGAGGGTGCGGGGAGGGCGTGAGGGTGCGGGGAGGGCGTGAGGGTGCGGGGAGGGCGTGAGGGTGACGCGAGGGTGCGGGGGGGGCGTGAGGGTGACGCGAGGGTGCGGGGGGGGCGTGAGGGTGACGCGAGGGTGCGGGGGGGGCGTGAGGGTGCGGGGTGGGGGCGTGAGGGTGCAGGGTGGGGGTATGAGGGTGCGGGGTGGGGGCGTGAGGGTGCGGGGTGGGGGCGTGAGGGTGACGCGAGGGTGCGGGGGGGGCGTGAGGGTGCGGGGTGGGGGCGTGAGGGTGCGGGGTGGGGGCGTGAGGGTGCGGGGTGGGGGCGTGAGGGTGCAGGGTGGGGGTATGAGGGTGCGGGGTGGGGGCGTGAGGGTGCGGGCTGGGGGCGTGAGGGTGCGGGCTGGGGGCGTGAGGGTGCGGGGTTGAGGGTGCGGGGTGGGGGCGTGAGGGTGCGGGCTGGGGGCGTGAGGGTGCGGGCTGGGGGCGTGAGGGTGCGGGCTGGGGGCGTGAGGGTGCGGGGTTGAGGGTGCGGGGTGGGGGCGTGAGGGTGCGGGGTGGGGGTGTGAGGGTGCGGGCTGGGGGCGTGAGGGTGCGGGGTGGGGGCGTGAGGGTGCGGGGTGGGGGTGTGAGGGTGCGGGGTGGGGGCGTGAGGGTGCGGGGTGGGGGCGTGAGGGTGCGGGCTGGGGGCGTGAGGGTGCGGGGTGGGGGCGTGTGGGGGGGGGGGGGGGGCGTGAGGGTGCGGGGTGGGGGGCGTGAGGGTGCGGGGTGGGGGCGTGAGGGTGCGGGGTGGGGGCGTGAGGGTGCGGGGTGGGGGCGTGAGGGTGCGGGGTGGGGGCGTGAGGGTGCAGGGTGGGGGTGTGAGGGTGCGGGGTGGGGGCGTGAGGGTGCGGGGTGGGGGCGTGAGGGTGCGGGGTGGGGGTGTGTGGGTGCGGGGGAGGCGTGAGGGTGCGGGGTGGGGGCGTGAGGGTGCGGGGTGGGGGTGTGAGGGTGCGGGGGAGGCGTGAGGGTGCGGGGTGGGGGCGTGAGGGTGCGGTGTGGGGGTGTGAGGGTGCGGGGGAGGCGTGAGGTTGCGGGGTGGGGGCGTGAGGGTGCGGGGTGGGGGTGTGAGGGTGCGGGGTGGGGGGTGTGAGGGTGCGGGGTGGGGGTGTGAGGGTGCGGGGGAGGCGTGAGGGTGCGGGGTGGGGGCGTGAGGGTGCGGTGTGGGGGTGTGAGGGTGCGGGGGAGGCGTGAGGTTGCGGGGTGGGGGCGTGAGGGTGCGGGGTGGGGGCGTGAGGGTGCGGGGTGGGGGCGTGAGGGTGCGGGGTGGGGGCGTGAGGGTGCGGGGTGGGGGCGTGAGGGTGCGGGGTGGGGGTGTGAGGGTGCGGGGTGGGGGTGTGAGGGTGCGGGTGGGGGCGTGAGGGTGCGGGTTGAGGGTGCGGGGTGGGGGCGTGAGGGTGCGGGGGTGGGGGCCGTGGGCGTGCGAGGGGGCGTTGGGGGCGTTGAGGGGCTGTGCGGAGGTGTGGGGCGTGAGGGTGCGGGGTGGGCGGAGGCGTGAGTGAGGTGCCGGGGTGGGGGCGTGAGTGGTGCGGGGTGGGGCAGTGAGGGTGCGGGGTGGGGGCAGTGAGGGTGCGGGGTGGGGGTGTGAGGGGTGCGGGCTGGGGAGTGAGGGTGCAGGGGTGGGGGTGTGAGGGTGCGGAGGTGGAGGGGTGTGAGGTTGCGTGGTGGGGGTGTGAGGGTGCAGGGGGAAGTTTTGGGGAGTGGAGGTGGTGGTGTGAAGTGTGGGGGGATTGTGGGTGGGGTTGGGAGGGCGGGAGGGGGGAGTGGGCGGAAGATAGGGGGGAGGGGAGGATGGGAAGAGTGTAGGGGGAGTGGGAATGGAGGGGAGTGGGGGGGAGTGGTGGGGGAGGGGGAGTGGGGTGGTTGTGAGGGTGGGTGATGTGAGGGTGTGGGGGTGAGGGTGTGGGGGTGTGGGTGGGATGTGAGGGTGTGGGGGCGGTGTGTGACAGTGTGGGGAGTGCGTGAGTGCCTGCAGTAGCGGGGCCTGAGGGTGCGGGGAGGGCCTGAGGGTGCCAGGGGAGGGTGGGGGCCTGAGCGTGCCAGGGGAGGGTGGGGGCCTGAGGGTGCCGGGGGCGTGAGGGTGCAGGGGGGGGATGTGAAGGTACAAGGGTGCAGGGGGGGGGGGGTACGAGGGTGCAGGGGGGGTTGGGAGGGTGTGTTGGGGTGATGGGAGGGGCGTGTGTGGGGGGATCCCAGGGGCATTTTGGGGGGGTGCGAGGGGCGTGTGGGGGGGGGATGCGAGGGGTGTGTGAGGCGTGAGAGTGGAGAGGGTTGGGGGGGTGGCGGTGTGTGAGGTGGGGGGGATGTGAGGGTTGGTGATATGAGGGTGGGGGTGTGAGGGTGTGGGGGGGGCTTGAGGGTGAGGTTGGTGTTTCGGTGAGGTGGGCGTGAGGTTGGTGAGCGAGTACGGGGCGGGTGTGAGGGCGCAGGGTGGGGGCGTGAGGGCGCGGGGTGGGGGCGTGAGGGCGCGGGGTCGGGGGCATGAGGGCGCAGGGTGGGGGCATGAGGGTGCAGGTGGGGCGTGAGGGTGCGGGGTGGGGGCATGAGGGTGGGGGCGTTAGGGCGCAGGGTGGGGGCGTGAGGGTGGGGGCGTGAGGGCGCGGGGTGGGGGCGTGAGACTGGGGGCGTTAAGGTGCGGGGTGGGGGCGTGAGGGTGGGGGTGTGAGGGGTTGTGACGGTGGGGGTGTGAGGGTGCAGGGGGGGCATGAGGGTGCAGGTGGGGCGTGAGGGTGCGGGGTGGGGGCGTGAGTGTGTGGTGTGGGGGCGTGAGTGTGTGGTGTGGGGGCGTGAGGGTAGGGGTGTGAGGGCACGGGGTGGGGGCGTGAGGGCGCGGGGGGGCGTGAGTGTGTGGGGTGGGGGCGTGAGGGCGGGGGCTTGAGGGCGCAGGGTGTGGGCGTGAGGGTGCGGGGTGGGAGTGTGAGGGTGCGGGGTTGAGGGTGCAGGGTGGGGGCATGAGGGTGCAGGGTGGGGGCGTGAGGGTGCAGGGTGGGGGCGTGAGGGTGCGGGGTGGGGGCGTGAGGGTGGGGGGTGAGGGCGTGAGGGTGCGGGGTTGAGGGTGCAGGGTGTGGACGTGAGGGTGGGGGCGTGTGGGTGCGGGGTAGGGCCGTGAGGGTGGGGGCGTGAGGGTGCGGGGTGGGGGCGTGAGGGTGCGGGGTTGAGGGTGCAGGGTGGGGGCGTGAGGGTGCGGGGTTGAGGGTGCAGGGTGGGGGCGTGAGGGTGGGGGCGTGAGGGTGCGGGGTTGAGGGTGCGGGGTTGAGGGTGCGGGGTTGAGGGTGCGGGGTTGAGGGTGCGGGGTTGAGGGTGCGGGGTTGAGGGTGTGGGGTTGAGGGTGCGGGGTTGAGGGTGGGGGCGTGTGGGTGCGGGGTGGGGGCGTGAGGGTGGGGGCGTGAGGGTGCAGGGTGGGGGCGTGAGGGCGCGGGGTTGAGGGTGCAGGGTGGGGGCGTGAGGGTGCGGGGTTGAGGGTGCAGGGTGGGGGCGTGAGGGTCGGGGCGTGAGGGTGGAGGGTGGGGGTGTGAGGGTGGGGTTTGGGGGCGTGAGGGTGCAGGGTGGGGGCGTGAGGGTGCGGGGTGGGGGCGTGAGGGTGCGGGGTTGAGGGTGCAGGCGTGAGGGTGCAGGGTGGGGGCGTGAGGGTGCGGGGTGGGGGCGTGAGGGTGCGGGGGGGGGGCGTGAGGGTGCGGGGTTGAGGGTGCGGGGGTGGGGGCGGTGAGGTGTGCGGGGTGGGGGCGTGAGGGTGCGGGGTGGGGGCGTGAGGGTGCGGGGTGGGGGCGTGAGGGTGCGGGGTGGGGGGCGTGAGGGGTGCGGGGTTGAGGGTGCGGGGTGGGGGGCGTGAGGGTGCGGGGGGGTGGGGGGCGCGGGGCGTGGGGGCGTGAGGGTGCGGGGTGGGGGGCGTGAGGGTGCAGGGTGGGGGCGTGAGGGTGGGGGGCGTGAGGGTGCGGGGTGGGGGGCGTGAGGGTCGGGGTGGGGGCGTGAGGGTGCGGGGGTGGGGGGCGTGAGGGTGCGGGGTGGGGGCATGAGGGTGCGGGGGGGGGGGTCACGTGGGGGGGGGTGTGCGGGCTGGGGGCCGTGAGGGTGCAGGGTGGGAGGCGTGAGGGCGCGGGGTTTGAGGGTGCAGGGTGGGGGGCGTGAGGGTGCGGGGTGGGGGCGTGAGGGTGCAGGGTTGGGGCGTGAGGGGTGCGGGGTTGAGGGTGTGCCAGGGTGGGGGCGTGAGGGTGGCGGGGTTGAGGGTGCGGGGTGGGGGCGTGAGGGTGCGGGTGGGGGCGTGAGGGCGTGAGGGTGCCAGGGTGGGGGCGTGAGGGTGCAGGGTGGGGGCGTTGAGGGGTGTGGGGGCGTGAGGGTGCCGGGGTGGGGGCGTGAGGGTGCGGGGTGGGGGCGTGAGGGTGCGGGGTGGGGGCGTGAGGGTGCGGGGTGGGGGCGTGAGGGTGCGGGGTGGGGGCGTGAGGGTGCGGGGTGGGGGCGTGAGGGTGCGGGGTGGGGGCGTGAGGGTGCAGGGCTGGGGGCGTGAGGGTGCAGGGTGGGGGCGTGAGGGCGCGGGGTTGAGGGTGCAGGGTGGGGGCGTGAGGGTGCGGGGTGGGGGCGTGAGGGTGCAGGGTGGGGGCGTGAGGGTGCGGGGTTGAGGGTGCAGGGTGGGGGCGTGAGGGTGCGGGGTTGAGGGTGCAGGGTGGGGGCGTGAGGGTCGGGGCGTGAGGGTGGAGGGTGGGGGTGTGAGGGTGGGGGGTGGGGGCGTGAGGGTGCAGGGTGGGGGCGTGAGGGTGCAGGGTGGGGGCGTGAGGGTGCGGGGTTGAGGGTGCAGGCGTGAGGGTGCAGGGTGGGCGCATGAGGGTGCGGGGTGGGGGCGTGAGGGTGCGGGGTGGGGGCGTGAGGGTGCGGGGTGAGGGTGCGGGGTGGGGGCGTGGAGGGTGCGGGGTTGAGGGTGCGGGGTGGGGGCCGTGAGGGTGCGGGGTGGGGGGCGTGAGGGTGCGGGGGTGGGGGCGTGAGGGTGCGGGGTGGGGGCGTGAGGGTGCGGGGGTGGGGGCGTGAGGGTGCGGGGTGGGGGCGTGAGGGTGCGGGGTGGGGGCGTGAGGGTGCGGGGTGGGGCGTGAGGGTGCGGGGGTGGGGGCGTGAGGGTGCGGGGTGGGGCGTGAGGGTGCGGGGTGGGGGCGTGAGGGTGCGGGGTGGGGGCGTGAGGGTGCGGGGTGGGGGCGTGAGGGTGCGGGGTGGGGGCGTGAGGGTGCGGGGTGGGGGCGTGAGGGTGCGGGGTGGGGGCGTGAGGGTGCGGGGGGTGGGGGGCTATGAGGGTGCGGGGGTGGGGGCGGTGAGGGTGCGGGTGGGGGGGCGTGAGGGTGCGGGGTGGGGGTGTGAGGGTGCGGGCGTTGAGGGGTGCAGGGTGGGGGGCTGAGGGTGCGGGGTGGGGGTGTGGGTGTGCAGGGCGTGAGGGTGCAGGGTGGGGGGCGTGAGGGTGCGGGGTGGGGGTGTGAGGGTGCAGGCGTGAGGGTGCAGGGTGGGGGCGTGAGGGTGCGGGGTGGGGGTGTGAGGGTGCAGGCGTGAGGGTGCGGGGTGGGGGTGTGAGGGTGCGGGGTGGGGGCGTGAGGGTGCGGCGTGAGAGTGCGGTGGTGGGGGCGTGAGGGTGCGGGGGTGGGGCGTGAGGGTGCGGGCTGGGGGCGTGAGGGTGCGGCGGTGGGGGCGTGAGGGTGCGGAGGGTGGGGCGTGAGGGTGCGGGGTGGGGGCGTGAGGGTGCGGGGTGGGGCGTGAGGGTGCGGGCTGGGGGCGTGAGGGTCCGGCTGGGGCGTGAGGGGGTGCGGGCTGGGGCGTGAGGGAGCGGGCTGGGGGCGTGAGGGTGCGGGCTGGGGGCGTGAGGGTGCGCGGGCCGTGGGGTGCGGGGTGGGGGCGTGAGGGTGCGGGTGGGGGCGTGAGGGTGCGGGCTGGGGGCGTGAGGGTGCGGGGTGGGGGCGTGAGGGTGCGGGGGGTGGGGGCGTGAGGGTGCGGGGTGGGGGCGTGAGGGTGCGGGGCTGGGGGCGTGAGGGTGCTGGGCTGGGGCGTGAGGGTGCGGGGCTGGGGGCGTGAGGGTGCGGGGCTGGGGGCTGTGAGGGTGCGGGCTGGGGGCGTGAGGGTGCGGGCTGGGGGCGTGAGGGTGCGGGGTGGGGGCGTGAGGGTGCGGGCTGGGGGCGTGAGGGTGCGGGCTGGGGGCGTGAGGGTGGTGTGACGGAGGGGGAGGGGATGTGGGGAGTGGAGATGGTGGTGTTGAGTGGGAGTGTGGGTGGGGTTGTGTGGGCGGGAGGGGGGAGGGGTAGGGGGCGGATGGGGGGAGGGGTAGGGGGAGGATGGGGGAGGGGGAGGGGATGTGAGGGGGCGGGAGGCTGGACGGTGATGGTGATGGTGCCGGTGGGAGGGGAGCGGTTGGGTTTCTCAGCAAAGCCGTTTTGCCTTCCCGCTCTCAGGGACGCTCCATGGCCTGAGTTCCCGCCTTCCCAATGCAATGACCAGCGCAGAGGGATCCCGGTCCCCTTTACCTGCTCCGTCGTTCCGGAGAAAACTCACCGCCGCCGGACTCGGCCATTTTACCCAGGGCGGGGCTAGAGGTGGGGGCGGGTCTAGAGGGGGCGGGACCGGAGAGGGTGGGGGCGGGTCAGAAAGTGGGTTGGCCGGTGAGTGGGGCGGGAACGATGCGAGTGGAACCAGAGAGGAGGCGGAGCCATAGCGGGGGAGCGGCCTGTGCAGCGAAGAGTCAGGAGCGATGGGCGGGGCCAGAGTGGGGGCGGGACCAGAGAGGTGGCAGTGCGAGGGAGAGGAATGGGCGGATCTGGAGGGCAGGGTTGGGCCAGTAAGCGGGGCGGGGCGGGGAGGGGCGGGGCCAGAGAGCAGGGGCAGATAGGGGCGGGGCAAGAGAGGGGCGGGGCTAGTGGGCGGGGGGCAGAGAGGGGCGGGACCAGAGAAACATTTGCATGCAAATTAGGAACTGGAGTAGTCCACTCGGCCCTTCGAGCCTGCTCCACCTTTCAATAAGATCGTGGTTGATCTGACTGTAACCCTCCCACCCACCCCAGTAACCGATTACCCCTTTGCCTACAGAATCTATCGAGCTCTGCCTTAAACATGTTCAAAGAATCTGCTTCCACCGCCTTTTGGGGAAGAGAATTCCGAAACTCATGACCCTCAGAGATTTTTCTCAAAGAATCACAGGATCACACAGTGCAGAAGAGGCCCTTCGGCCCTTTGAGTCTGTACCGACACATGAGAAACACCTGACCTACCTACCTAATCCCATTTACCAGCACTTGGCCCATAGCCTTGAATGTTATGATGTGCCAAGTGCTCATCCGGGTTCTTTTTGAAGGATGTGAGACAACCCACCTCCACCACCCTCCCAGGCAGCGCATTCCAGACCGTCACCACCCCCTGGGTAAAAAAGTTTTTCATCACATCCCCCCTAAACCTCCTGCCCCTCACCTTGAAATTATGTCCCCTTGTGACTGACCCTTCAACTGAGGGGAACAGCTTCTCCGTATCCACCCTGTGCATGCTTCTCATCTGTCTGAAACCAGCCACCCCTCACTTTTAAACCGTGACTCCCAGGGGAGGGGGAGGGGAGATTGGATGGGGATGGCGCTGGCGGGAGGGGAGCGGCTGGGGTTCTCAGCAAAGCCGTTTTGCCTTCTTGCTCTCAGGGATGCTCCATGGCCTGAATCACGGCCTTCCCGGGTCCAGATCCCGGTGTTTTCCAGACACAATCAGCGCAGAGGGATCCCGGTACCCTTTACCTGCTCTGTCGCCTTACTGTTGGCGTTGCTGCCGGGGCTGCAGGGGCCTGGGACCTGAGGCCTGAAGCCTGAAGGCTTGGAAGAGAGAGAGAGAGAGGAGAGAGGTGCTGCAGGACAGGGAGGCCAGGAGGCAATGACTTTTTCTTGAATAACACCTGAGGTGGGTGTCTGGGCAATTGTTTGGTGGGGGCAGAAGACAACCTTGTGCTTTGTGGGGGGAGGAAAGACATTTTCAGAGACTTGGAGAGAAGGGGAGTGTGTGTTTAAGACCTTGCTGCCTGCTCAGCACCCCTCTCACTCTGTCTGTGTCTGAGTCCAGGTAGCTGGTGCTGCCTGGTGAAGAGGGATAGGTGCTGACTTTTGTGTACCAGGCAGTACCCGCTGCCTAGTGAAGACACCATCCTCCCCCTACAGGAAGATCAGCGAGGCCCCCACCGCCCCCCCCGACTCCACTCCACCGAGTGACACCCACCCACCCTGCACACTTTACCCTTTCCCTCCTGTGCCTCCCTATCCGTTTCCCCCTCTCCCTCCTCTCCCCTCTGTTTTTGCTATCCCGGAGGGGGAGGTTACACCATTCTTTTCCCCCCTGTCCTCGGGGTAGGATATTGTGGAATATGGAGCTCGGGGTGGGTGTGGCTCAGCCCCTATTGGCTGTGACAGGGCCGCCTGAAGCCGGGCCTTCCCGGGCGAATGTGGAAGCGATGCTGACACTGGTGCCAGGACCCCCAAAGAAAACACCTATGGGTGTAGCTGCTCCCACGGCCCTGTCACCTTTCCACCTCCTCACTAAGACCCTGGGGGTTAAGAGCTACACCCACCCCGAAATGACGATCGAGGCGTTAAGGCTTTGGCTGGGGTCGTCGGCCCCTCAGCCGTAGTTGCCGCCTCGAAGATGTACGGCAAAGCCGTCTTTTTCCTGAGGCGGGACTGGGCAGTGCACCCGGCCTTTGAAAAGGGGCTCACTGTGGGTGGGAGGTCTCTGGAGGTGGACCCCCGGGAGGCCACTGTCCAGGGGATAATAATTTCCAATGTCCCCAGTGAGCTCCTCCTCCCCCACCTCCGTCAACTGGGGGAGGTTAGGTCAGGGGTCAACTGATCCTGATCGGCCTCCAGGATGCGGCCCTCCATTGTGTGTACTCCTTCCGACGCCAGGTATGAAGCATATGGGGGCTGGAGGAGGCCTTGCAGATGAGGGTCTCCCCAGCCCCAAGCCTACCCCAGAAGAGACGCCATCCCTTGGAGGGGGACGACCTTGCGATTCGTGGGACCCATTGTATTCCCTCCCTGGGTGAAAAGGTGGTGGCATCTCCACCCTGTAAGCCCTCGCTCTGGCCTCCGGGGGGAGCCCAAATCCCTGACTCCTTGCCATGGTCCCCTGAGCAGGGCCCCTCAGGAGTGGGTGAGGGTGTTGCCCTTGAGGCGATGCCCCACCCTGACCCACCCTATACACCCAGGATGCCGTCCGGCCCACTGGGGGACTGCGCTGATTCCCCAATTGCTGGCACATTGGGTGGAAGGCCTGAGGAGGGCCTCCCTGCTCCATCTCAGCCGGGCTCTACTGTTTTGAGCCAGGAACCTTTTCCGGATCCTCCTAGCAACCAGGTGCCTGAGGTGGAGCGGGTTTCTGAGCTGCTGCCACCCTCTGACCCAGACACTCGAGAGAGGACCAGAGAGGACCCCTCTGCCTTGATCCTAGGGGTGGGATCGAGGCAGAGGGAGAGCCAGCTGGCGGCTCGGGATCAATCCCTGCGGGGGTGGGGTCGGCAGCTGGAGGTGATGACCCAGAAGAGGATGGGTTTTGATAGCGAACACCACCGGCGACCTTGAGTCGTTGGAGCCAGGCGGGGTGATAGGTGCTTTGTTGGCCACTGTCAACTCCCCCCTCAACCCCATTGGGGAGCTCTGGGACTTTCTTGTGAGCAACCGTGGTCGCCGAGACACGGTCCAGTTGGCCTTGGACCGGAGGCATTCGTATCTGCTGGTGTCCTGATCCACCTGGGAGGTCCTAACAGCCCCTGAGTTGGACCGGAACGCCCGGCGGAGGGTCCACACATTTCTCGCTGGGCTCCTGAAGGAGAGGGAGACTTAAAAATATCCTCTTCTTCTGCAGTTACACTGGGTGATGGTAGCACATATTTCTGACAATGAAGACTACCACAGCCAGCCTCAACAATACCCTCACCCACTCCTGAGGGGCCCTGTTCAGGGGACCGTGGCAAGGAGTCAGGGATTTGGGCTCCCCCCAGAGGCCCAAGCGAGGGCTGACAGGGCGGAGATGCCACTACCTTTACACCCAGGGAGGGGACACAATGGGATCCCACAAATTGCAAGGTCGTCCCCCTCCAAGGGATGGCGTCTCTTCTGGGATAGGCTTGGGGCTGGGGAGACCTCCATCTGCAAGGCCTCCATCGCCTCCTCCAGCCCCCGTACTGCTGGCCGACAATAGATCCCTTGTCTCGGATCCGGGGGGCATCAGGGCCATTGCCCGAGACTATTACACTGCCCTGTTCTCTCTGGATCCATCCAGTGAGGATACTCACAGAGTTTTGTGGGACGACCTGCCGCAGGTCGGCCTGGAGGGTGCCAGAAAGCTTGATTCCCCTATTAGTCTAGGGGAACTGATCAGCGCCCTCAACAGCCTCTCCAGGGGCAAATCCCCGGGGCTGGACGGGCTGACCGTGGAGTTCTTCAGGGCCTTATGGGACGTCCTGGGGAACAACTCCGCAGGGGTCCTGGGAAGATATTGCGACCGGGGGGGATGACCCTCTCGTGGTGCAGGGCCATGATCACCCTGCTGCCTAAGAAGGAGGATCTCCGCCTCTTAAGAACTGGCGCCCAGTCTCCCTCCTCAGCACCGATTACAAGATCTTTGCCAGGGCCATGTCTTCTCACCTTGGCACCGTGCTGGACCACATGATCCACCTTGACCAGTCCTACACCATCCCAGACTGAACTACATTCAATAACATCCAACTGGTCCAGGACATTACCCACTTTTCCCAGAGGGCTGGTCTGTCGAGCACCTTCCTGTCTCTTGACCAGGAGAAGGTGTTCGACAGGGTGGATCACGAATATTTATTTGGGACTCTGCGAGCATTGGGTTTCGGGGTGCATTTCGTTGCCCGGATCCAGCTTCTATACGCTGCCGCAGAATGCCTAGTGAAGGTTAACGGGTCCCTGACGGCGCCCCTTCACTTTGGGAGAGGGGTGAGTCAGGGCTGCCCCCTGTCTGGCCAGTTGTATTATGTCTGCGTGGAATATGGAGCTCGTATTGCACCTCTTGCTGAGGATGTTGTCGGGATTGGTTCTGCGCGGGCTGGGCATTGGGGTGGTCCTCTCAGCTTATGCTGACGACGTGCTCCTTATGTTCACCAACCCGGCTGACCTGCAGATGCTGCGCGAGTGCCAGGAGGTCTACTCTGCTGTGCCCTCTGCCAGGATCAACTGGGATATGTGTTCTGGACTCCTGTTTGGTCAGCGGCAGATGGGTCCCCTACTCGAGGAGGTCTTTCACCTGGAGCAGGACCAGCCTCCTTTATCTTGGGGTCCAGCCTTGCTGAGGATTTCTGGCTGGCGAACTGGCAGTAGCTGGAGGCCAAAGTCACCACTCTCCTGCGGCGCTGGACAGGACTGCTCCGAGTGCTGTCTTACCAAGGTTGGGTGCTGGTCGTAAACCAGCTGATTGCCGCCATGTTGTGGTACTGGTTGGTCACTTTGACCCCTCCCCTGGACTTTGTCACAAAAATCCAGAGAATGCTCATTGACTTCTTCTGGGACAAAAGGCTGCACTGGGTCGCGGCTGAGACTCTGAGTCTCCCGCTTAGGGAGGGCGGTCAGACGCTGGTGTGCCTATGTACCCGGGTGGCGACTTTCCACCTTCAGGCCCTGCAGCCCCCCTGTCGAGCCCCCTCCGAGATGGTGTGCCCTGGTGACAAATTTCTTCCACCAGGTGCATGGCCTGAATTATGATGTGCAGCTCCTGCTTGTAGACCGAAGGGGCCTTCGTGGTTCCTTGCAGGCATTGCCCGTCTTTTACCAGGACCTGATCTAAGTCTGGAACATGATCGCCGCAAAACACAGCTCTCCCCCCTCAGAAGTAGTGGCTATCATCAGAGAGTTGCTGCTCAGGAATCCGCCTCTCTGCCCTTTTCAGTGGCTGGTGGAGAGGAGGGGTGTGTCTGCCAGGGTGACCAGGATCAGGGACATGCTGGGTGGCAGAGTGGGCTGGATGCTTCCACAGGAGTTGGTTCATTGCACGTCCATGGATGTCCGAGACGTGGCCAATGTCGTCCAAGACCTTAGGACGGTCGTGCTCAGCCCTGATGTCATACTGGGCCTCGAGGTGGTCCAGGTGTGCGGTGGTCTTCCGTCTGAGTGTACCCCTATTTGGATGGAATTCCACACTGGCTCCAAGCCCCGAACCCTCCCTCGGGAGCTGGTGCCCCGCAACCTGAGTCACCTCATGGAAATGCCCTCCGTGGCCTTTAGCACGGAGCGGAGGGGTTTCCTGTACAGGCTGCTGCTGCACATCCTTCATTTCCTTGCCCTCGCCCGGCGCCCGGACACGCCCTGGCGTGCCTTGTTGCTGTCCGGCAGCCGAAGTCCCTGTTGGAGGGCCCTCTACGGAGGTGTCCTCCCGCTTTCCATCGGGGACCTGGGGTGGAGGCTGTTGCACCCATCAGTCCCATACAACCGCAGGATGTGTCAGTTCACAGTCTCCCAAGGTACCTGCATCTTTTACAGCCTTGTGGAGCCCATGGACCACGTATATATAGGGGGTTGTAGGCTGCACCCCTTGTTCAGTTATTTAAAGAACCTTTTATTTCTCTTCCGTTTGCACTTCAGACTCACACTCCTGATCTATGGCCAACTCCATCACTGATGCGAAAACAGAATTACCTGGAAAAACTCAGCAGATCTGGCAACATCGGCGGAGAATAAAAGAGTTGACGTTTCGAGTCCTCATGACCCTTCGACAGAACTTGAGTGAGTCCAAGAAAGAGTTGAAATATAAGCTGGTTTAAGGTGTGTGGGGTGGGGGGGGGAGAGAGAGAGAGAAGTGGAGGGGGTTGGTGTGGTTGTAGGGACAAACAAGCAGTGATAGAAGCAGATCATCAAAAGATGTCAACGACAATAGTACAAAAGAACACATAGGTGTTAAAGTTGGTGATATTATCTAAACAAATGTGCTAATTAAGAATGGGTGGTAGGGCACTCAAGGTATAACTCTAGTGGGGGTGGGGGGAGCATAAAAGATTTAAAAATATTTAAAAATAATGGAAATAGGTGGGAAAAGAAAAATCTATATAATTTATTGGAAAAAAACAAAAGGTAGGGGGAAACAGAAAGGGGGTGGGGATGGAGGAGGGAGCTCAAGACCTAAAGTTGTTGAATTCAATATTCAGTCCGGAAGGCTGTAAAGTGCCTAGTCGGAAGATGAGGTGTTGTTCCTCCAGTTTGCGTTGGGCTTCACTGGAACAATGCAGCAAGCCAAGGACAGACATGTGGGCAAGAGAGCAGGCTGGAGTGTTAAAATGGGAAGCGACAGGGAGGTTTGGGTCATTCTTGCGGACAGACCGCAGGTGTTCTGCAGAGCGGTCGCCCAGTTTACGTTTGGTCTCTCCAATGTAGAGGAGACCACATTGGGAGCAACGAAGGCAGTAGACTAAGTTGGGGGAAATGCAAGTGAAATGCTGCTTCACTTGAAAGGAGTGTTTGGGCCCTTGGACAGTGAGGAGAGAGGAAGTGAAGGGGCAGGTGTTGCATCTTTTGCGTGGGCATGGGGTGGTCCCAGTTCTATTTAGGTGCAATCCATCCGGCCTGTACACATCCCATCTGCCCCACAGCCAGTCCCAATGTCCCAGGAATCCAAAGTCCTGCCCCCTGCACCATCTTTCCAGCCATGCATGTATCTGCTTTATCCTCCTATTTCTAACATCATTAGCACGTGATACTGGAGGTAATCCAGAGATTGCTACTGTTATGGATGGGAGAGAGACAGGCAAACTGTACTTATTTCCTCTCACCACCTATCTGTAAGCAAAAGAGGTTTTGAAATATTTTTAAAGTATGCAGTTACATGTTTTCCCAAACACTCAGTTTGTGTGATCCAATTACTAATAAGCTGCAGCAAATTTGCATTATGATTAACTCGGAAGATTAGTTTATTTCAAATTCAAAACCCAGGGGAGGAGCATTCACAACTTCTCACTCAGGAAGGCAAAAAGAGGACATGAGTTTGCTTTGGCAGATAAAGTGAAGGTAAACCCGAAGGGTTTCTACAAGTATATTAAAAGTAAAAGGATAGTAAGGGACATAATTGCTCCCCTTGAAGATCAGAGTGGTCGTCTATGTGTGGAGCCTCACGAGATGGGGGAGATCTTAAACAGTTTTTTTGTATCAGTTTTTACTCAGGAAACTGGCATAGTGTATAAGGAAGGAAGGCAAACAAGCAGTAGTGTCATGGAACATATAGAGATTAAAGAGGTGGAGGTGCTTGCTACCTTACAGCGAATAAAGGTAGATAAATCCCTTGGGCCTGACATGATATTCCCTCGCACCTTGAGGGAGACTAGTGTAGAAATTGTAGGGGCCCAGGCAGAAATATTTAAAATGTCCTTAGCCACGGGGTGAGGTGCTGGAGGATTGGAGGGTAGCTCATATTGTTCCGTTGTTTAAAAAAGACTCCAAAAACAAATCAGTTAATTACAGGCCAGTGAGCCTGACGTCAGTAGTAGGTAAATTATTGGAAGGTGTTCTGAGAGATCGGATATACAATTATTTGGACAGCCAAGGGCTGATTAAGGATAGTCAGCATGGCATTGTGCGTGGTAGGTTGTGTTTAACGAACCTTGTAGAGTTTTTCGAGGAGGTTACCAAGAAAGTAGATGTAGGAAAGGCTGTGGATGTTGTCTACATGGACTTTAGTAAGGCCTTTGACAAGGTCCCACATGGGAGGTTAGTTCTGTAGGTTCAGACACTTGGTATCCATGGAGAGGTTGTAAACTGGATTTGAAATTGGCTGTGTGGGAGAAGACAGAGAGTGGTAGTGGATGACTGCTTCTCAGACTGGAGGTCTGTGACTAGTGGTGTGCCTCAGGGATCTGTGCTGGGACCATTGTTTGTTGTCTGTATCAATGATTTGGATGATAATGTGGTGAATTAGATCACCAAGTTTGCTGATGACACTAAGATTGGAGGCATTGTGGACAGTGAGGAAGGCTTTCAAAGCTTGCAGAGGGATCTGGATCAACTGGAAAAATGGGCCAGAAAATGGCAGATGGAATTTAATGCAGAAAAGTGTGAGGTGTTGCATTTTGGAAGGACAAACCAAGGTAGGACATACACAGTAAATGGTAGGGCACTGAGGAGTGCGGAGGAACAAAGGGATCTGGGAGTTCAGATACATAATTCCCTGAAAGTGGTGTCACAAGTAGACAGGGTTGCAAAGAAAGCTTTTGGCATACTGGTCTTCATAAATCAAAGTATTGAGTATAGGAGCTGGGATGTTATGGTGAGGTTGTATAAGACATTGGTGAGGCCAACTTTGGAGTATTGTGTGCAGTTCTGGTCGTCTAACTACAGGAAGGATATCAGTAAGATTGAAAAAGTGCAGAGAAGATTTACTAGGATGTTGCCGGGTCTTAAGGAGTTGAGTTACAGGGAAAGATTAAACAGGTTAGGACTTTATTCCTTGGAGCGTAGAAGGATGAGGGGAGATTTGATAGAAGTTTACAAAATTATGAGGGGTATAGACAGAGTAAATGTGAGTAGGCTCTTTCCACTTAGATTAGGAGAGATAAATATGAGAGGACATGGCTTTAGGGTGAAAGGGGAAAGGTTTAGGGGGAACTTCTTCACTCAGAGAGTGTGAGAGTGTGGAACGAGCTGCCATCTGACGTGGTAAATGCTGGCTCACTCTTAAGTTTTAAGAATAAATTGGATAGATACATGGACGAGGGAGGTCTGGAGGGTTATGGACTGTGTGCAGGTCAATGCGATTAGCGGAATAATATTTTGGCACAGACTAGAAGGGCCGAAGGCCTGTTTTCTGTGCTGTACTGTTCTATGGTTCTATGGTTCCACTACACAGACACACCGACACACACACACACACACCGAGTAAAGGGGGGAGAAGGATAGGAAAAGGAGTTTTACAACGATGGATAGTAATAGTACAAGAACCACAGGAATGAATATTAGTTCATTTAATTTCCAGAGTCAGAGTCCAGTGAGGAGTTCTTTCATGTAGGAGTTCGAGTTCAGCTGGCTGAAGACTGGAGCTGTAGAGTTCACCATAAAGTTGGCCCTGATACCACAAGATGAAGTAGGTGTACAGAAATTAGGTCAGTTCTGCAGACGATGGTAGGAAATCTTCCAGTAGAGGCAGGAGTCATGAAGAGATATTAATGTCTACAATGTTAATGGAAATTATTTTTAAATTGGAATTGTAGTAGGGTCTGTGTCTATGTGTATGCCTATGTGTGTGTTTATTTGTGTGTCTATGTGTGAGTCTGTGTGTGACTTAATTGGATTAAAGCTAGCTGGTCTGGGTGCTTTGATGTATAGTAGCTTGAGATGTTAGTTAGATAACGTAAGGAGGAAAAGGTAAAATGTAAATTTGTATTTGTTGAATAAAACATTCAAGAGTGGGAGTAAAATCTTGCACTTAGCTAGGAGAAGCCAAGCTATGTGTTTATATTATTAATAAAATTGGTGGAATGAAAGAATGATTATTAGGAGAGGTAAAATTTAAAAACCTCGTAATACAGTGGAAAATTTATATTCAGAGGGGAAGCTAGATATAAACAGAAAGGAGTTTGCATGTGTGTAGGTCAGAGACATTTAAGATCTAGCCAGCTTGTAAACCTACAACTGTGTCTGCAAAGGAACCAAATTGAAAAGAACCTCATTTTGAATTCATAAGGTCAAATGTGCTTTGCCTGGTGTCTGTTTAAAATCTATGGGTTACTGTTGCCTTGGGGAAGATTTACCTGGGAGTGATTAATTTGGCAATTTGTTTAAAATTTATTATGGTAGTAATCTGTAGACATGTGTATGTGTTTAGTTTGTTGTTAAATTAATAAATGTTTAATTTAGTTTTATATAAATACCTTTGGAGGCTCAGTGGTCTTATTCCTAAATTCAGAGCTGTGTCTCAAACATACCAATTGAAAATATAGGTTATGACATTTATTCAACTTTCCCTCTGGGATTTAAGCAACTCAGCCTTTACCAGCTGCTGTGTCATAACAACTGGGGGCTTTGGTGGGATAATATCTGTAATTCCTTGATCGGTTTGGAATTGGTGAATCTTAAGATTACAACTACGAGAAACACTTTGAATTCAGAAGTTGGTGAGGTTTTTTATAAATGGTGAGACTGCAAGATGGCTTTGGCAATCGCTAAGACTGTTTTGGAAGTAGAAGACATAACTCTGATTGGGTTAAGTTAACAGAGTTGGCAGATAAATTAAAATTGGGGTTACCTGTAGGAGCTAGAAAATCTGATATAATTAGAGGTATAGCACAGCATCTACAGCTGGAAGTGCCACTTGACACTAGTGAGTCACAGCTGGAGGTAGTGAGGCTTCAGTTACAAATGAAGACACATGAACTTGAACAAGCAAAGAAAATGAAAGAACTTGAATTGGAAGCAAAGGAAAGAGGGAGGAGACAGAGAATTCCAAAGGGAACAGGCAGAAAGGCAGGAGAGAGAAAGAAAGCAGGAAAGGGAGTTAGAAATTGCGAAGATAGAGGAGGAGGTAGAGAGTGGACTAATCAATGTTACTCTGTCCTTTCAGGAGAAAACATCCCATAACAATGCTGACAGGTCACAGACTGGCAGGGGATTGCCACACCTAATAATCCTCACGCGACATGAGCAGGAGGCCCTGGAGCTGGAGAGGCACCAAGCAGCCGTGGTAAGGCTGGGGTACCAGGAGAAGTTAAGAGTGCAGTGCACTGAGGTGAGAACGCCAGTTATTGCTACTATTCCAGTGTTGTCTCTATATTGATGTGAGCCTTGAACCTAGAATCTCCTTTGATAATCAAAAGACAAGGGCACCATGATGCATATCTCTGTCTCACCAGGGTGCCTCGATGGACAGTGACAGTGCGATGACTTAACCTAATGACATGTCCTTCTTCTTCTTTTTAGTTTCACCAGCAGGCACTCACCATGAGGAGCCTGAAGGCCCACCCCTGAGCCCAGAGGACCACCATGCTCAGCACGCACCTGCGTCACACCCTCTGTCAAGCAGGCACCAGCGCCGATACCAGCACCTTGGTGGGCATAACATCGCCGTGTAGTCTATTGGTGCACATTGATGAGGGCACTTCACACTCACTTGAGGTGCAGGCAGAGGCAGAGAGTGCCCTGGACGCCCGCAGTGGGAGGGCTGCTGGGGACAGGGATGATACTCAGTCAATGGCTGATGATGTGGCTCTGGAGTTGTCCCTGAGGCAGCAGATGCTGGAAGTCTGGCAGGATGTGCGGGAGGATCTGGCGGAGATACATGAGGGAATGTGTGCCATGATGTCCATTGTGGAGGAGTTCCTACGGAGCATAAACAATGCTTTGACCCTCATGGCTGAGCGCAATGCCTCCTCCCTGGAAGGAGTGGCAACTCTCATGGAGAGGCTCCTCCAAGAGATCAGTCAGGACTGCCTGGGTATGTGCTTGGACCTGCAAGCCTTCACAGCGGCAATGTTACCTCAGCTGGTCAGTATCAGTGTGGGAGATGGATTGTGCATCCCGCATCCCATCTAGGTGCCCGTCCATCAGTGGTAAGCAGGGAGGTCCAAAGTGACTTGACGTTGGCGCAGCAGCTGCCTGTTGTCTCTGTGGTCTTCTCTCAGGGTGCTCCGGATGATGGCAGCAGCTCCTCCACCCCTCTGCCAGTGACTGTGGCATCTGATGAGGCTTCGGTGACTGGGAAGATGCCAGCCGTGGCACTGGCTGCTCCCTCCCAGTTGGGGCCAGCACAGGCTCCACTGGCCAGAGGACGACTGTCAAGGTCATCAAGGCCAACAGGACAGCACAGTGAACAGGCTGTCTCCAATGTTGGTGCCAGTGAGGGGGGAGCACCTAGATGCAGCACCCGCAAGCAAAAACTTAAAGCACTTTAAGCACAACACGACCTTATCACAGGTGATATTTGGTTCCCCCATTTTTCTTTCTTTAATGGTGTGATTGAAAACAGTGGTTCATGTTAATTTCTCCAATGTTTCACATTCACAATTAATTGAGATTTTATTTTGTGCTATTGGTCTCTGTATGCTTCATTTGTTCTGCAGGGAAGGCCATTATGTAATGATAGACATGTGGCTTCTGAAACTTTAATGCAAAGGTGCAGGATGTGTGTTGGTGGCCAAGGAACTGGTTCTGTCAGGGATTGGTTATGGAACCTGCAGCCCTGGCATGTGGTTGTGGTTCTTATTTGGTAGGCTAGCTGAAGGAGTGTTGGATCAAAACGTCCCGGGCGTCCCTGCCTCCCTGGAGGTTACCCAGGTCAGCGTCTATCCCCTCAGCATTCTCACTGTGCTCATCCTCGGACCCACAACTGGACTCATCCTCTGTGGCCTGTGGAGCTGCGTCAAGATCCTTTTCCTCCAGCGGGACCCCCTTGCCAGTGCCAGATTGTGGAGAGTGCACATGTAACCACGATCAGTGACGCTCGCTCTTGCGGGGGTATTAGAGTGCTCCCCCTAAATGGTACAGGCATCAGAAGCACACCTTGAGAACACCTATGGTCCTCTCTACCACCGACCTTGTGGAGCCATGGCTCCTGTTGTACTGCTGCTCGTTCTCTGTTCTTGGGTGGTGGAGAGGTGTCATGAGCCACCTTTTGAGGGAAGAGCCCTTGTTACCCAGCAGCCATGCATACAGCCGGGCTGGAGCACTGAAGAGCCTCGGCACCTGGGAGTGTCTCAGGATGTAAGTGTCATGGGAGCTGCCAGGGTACCTTACGCAGACTTGCAGAATATGCATCCTGTGATCACACACTATCTGCACGTTCATGGAATGGTATCCCTTCCTGTTGACGAAGGCACCCGGCTGAGCCGCTGGTGCCTTGATGGCCACATGTGCGCAGTCGATGTCACCCTGGACGCGGGGTAACCCAGCAACCGCTGCAAAGCCTCTGGCTCGCTCAGCCTGGCTGGCCTCGTCCTTACAGAAATGAATGAAAATCAATACCCACCTGAACAGAGCTTGTCACCAGCTTGACACAACTGTGGACAGCTGATTGGGACACTCCACACAGATCCCCCACTGACCCCTGGAAAGAGCTGGAGGCATAGTTGTTGAGGGCCACTGTGACCTTCAGAGCCACTGACATGGGGTGTCCACCCACACAGTCAAAGCTGATCTCAGGGCCGATCCTCTGACAGATGAAGGCCAAGGCCTCCCTTGAGAGACGGACCCTCCTTTGGCACTGGATCTCAGACATATTGAGGTAGCCACATTGCTGCCTGTAAACCCTGGCAGCAGGATAGTGGCATCTTCTGCGGCCCCTTCCACCTTGGACTTCCTGTTGGCCCTGCGCCCCTTGTGCTTGCGCCTCTTCTCCCACAGGTCACTCCCCTGGAAGCTGCGTTGGGACACCTGGCCCCCTTTCCCTTCTGCCCGTCTCTTCCTCTTCAGAGGAGGTGCCTCCAGCAGAGAGCACAATCTCTATTCCCAGGGTAGGGGAAGGCTGTCTGATACATGGAAGGGCCCAGGCAGTGTGAATCCTCGGGGGGGCCTTGAAAACAACAATTGAGTCCTGAACTGAAGCCTCTAAAATATCTGAACGCAGCTCTGAAGCAAGATGAAGCTGTCCAGTTCACAGAAGCAAGCAGCAGCAAGTGAAATCCTGCACTCCTCACTAACTGCTTTGCCAAGGCCACTGACCCCTCCTATCCAGCCTGTGGATGAGATTTTGCTAATTGTGGCCTGCCCGTCTGCCCATTCTGCCTGCGCGACGGCCTGAAAATCACACGGACTACGTAAAGTAGGAGACAATTGATGTGTCAAAGGCCTTAACTGGCCTCTTAATTAATGGTGTGACACGCTTTCATCTCCATTGCAAGCCCACCTAGCGAAATATTGAGAGAGTGCGCATTGACATTGGCACGCTCGGCTAACATCAACGCCCTTTATTTAACAGTCTAGTGGGTCAGGTGCGCACCCATCCGCTAAAAATTATGCCCTATGCGTGTGTCTGTGTGTGTCTCTGTGCGTGTGTCTATGTGTGTGAATTAATTGGATTAAAACCAGCTAGTCTGGGTGCTTTAATGTATAGTAGTTTGAGATGTAAATTAGTTAAACATAAGGAGGAAAAGGTAAAGTGTAATTTTGCATTTGTTGAATAAAACATTCAAGAGTAGGAGTGAAATCCTGTATCTAGCTGGGAGATACCAAGCTATTTGTTTATATTACTAATAAAATTGGTGGAATGAAAGAATGTTTGCTCGGAGAGGTAAAATTTAAAAACTTAGTGATATAATGGAAAATTTATATTCAGAGGGGAAGCTAGATATAAATAGAAAGGAGTTTGTGTGTGTGAGTCAGAGACATTTAAGATCTAACCAGCCTGTAAATCTACAACTGTGTCTGCAAAAAAACCAAATTGAAAAGAACCTCATTTTGAATTCATAAGGTCAAATGTGCTTTGCCTGATGTCTTTTTAAATTCTATGGGTTATTATTGCCTTGGTGGAGATTTACCTGGGAGTGATTAATTTGAGGATTTGTTTAAAAGTTATTATGGTAGTAATTTGTAGACGTGTACGTGTTTAACTTTTTGTTAAATTATTAAATGTTTAATTTAGTTTTATATAAAAATCTTTGGAGGTTCAGCGGTCTTATTCCTAAATTCAAAGCTGCATCTCAAACATACCAATTGAAAAAAGCTAAAAGCAAAATATTGTGGATGCTGGAAATTTGATATAAAAACAGAAAATGCTGGAAAAACTAGCAGGTGTAACAGCACCTGTGAAGAGAAAAACAGAGTTAACATTTCAAGTCCGCATGACTCTTCTCCAACTGAAAGTATAAGTTATGACAGTTGTTCAAGTTTCCCTCTGGGATTTAAACAACTCAGCTTTTACCAACTGTTGTATCATAACGCAGGATTGAGGAGCAGGCTGCTGTTCTGTCTGGACGACTGCTTCTTGGTGGTTCCCTGATTGGATGTTAAACAGCAGATTGACTGTGAGGCTAAAGATGTAACGTTAAAACTTTCCAAAAGGCCAGAAGCTTGGATCATACGGCATATTGCACTAATGGTTAATTCCTTTGTTCCTTCCCAGGAGAGTAACGGGTTGGTTATTAGCATCTCTCCCAGTATAATGAGTTTGATCTCTCTCCTTTGTGATAGTTCAGTTTGGGGAGCCAGTTTGCCTGCACTTCCTCTGCATTCATTGATTACTAGGGACCTGTACAATGAGGTGTGAGTTTCTAAAGGCTGAGAGAGAAATTCATTTGTTCTTGTAGCCCCTGGTGGTAGAACAAAGGGCCATCCCTGTGGTCAACTGACCTGTAGCAGCCATCTTTTATGGTTCAGCAGAAAATCCATGTTAACAAAATAACAATGAGAATAATGTTTTGAACACACAGTGCTGGATTCCTTTTCATGCCACAGGAACCCAACACTACCTTTGAGTTAAAAGCAAAATACTGCAGATGCTGGAAATCTAGACAAAAACAAAAATACCTGGAAAAACTCAGCAGGTCTGACAGCATCTGCAGAGAGGAATACAGCTGACATTTCGAGTCCGTATGACTCTTCATCAGAACCAAGGAAATAGAGAAATGAGCTGAAATATAAGCTGGTAGAGGGGGGTGGGACAAGTAGAGCTGGATAGGGGGCCAGTGATAGGTAAAGGCAAAGAAGAGATTGCTAAAGATGTCATAGACAAAAGGACAAAGGGATGTTGACGGTGTTGATTTTATCTAAGGAATGTGCTAATGGGGACATTAAGGGTAGCAAGCAGGGCAAGCTAGTGGCAGAAGACCTTAGTGGGGGTGGGGCGTGGGGAAGGGATCGAAATGGACAAAAAGTTGGAGATAGAACAATAGATTGAAATAAATTTAAAAATAGGTGGGAAAAGAAAAATATATACATTTTTTTAAAAAGATAAATTATTGGAAAATGGGGGTTTGGAAAGGGGGTGGGGATGGAGGAGAGATTTCATGATCTGAAATTGTTGAATTCAATATTAGGTCCGGAAGGCTGTAAAGTGCCTAGTCAGAAGATGAAGTGCTGTTCCTTCCTTTGAGATCTTGGTTGTTAATCTCTTTTATAGCTTCCTAAACTCTGTCTACAAGAATTCATTCCTCTTTCTGCCTAAGTTATTGACACTGACATGGACCACGATGACTGGATGTTCCTCCTGTGTTTCCTCAGGGTGCCCTGCAGCCACTCAGTGACATTCTTCACCCTGACACTAGGGAGGCCAGACAACATCCTGGATTCACGTCTGTGGCCACAGAAGCACCTGTCTGTTGCCCTAACTGTAGAACCCCCATCACTATTGCTTTCCCAATCTTTGTCTACCCCACCCTCCCACCCCATACAGCTGAGCCAGCCATGGTGTCATGCACTTGGCTCTGCCTACAGCCCCTCATCATTATGCAGAGTTAAATCCTGGTACTTCAACAAGATGGAAATACAGAGAATGCTGGAAGCTTGAAGCAAAAGCAGAAAATGCTGAAAATACCCAGAAGGTTTGGGTGCATTTGTAAAGATGTAAATAGAGTTAATGTATCAGATTAATGATCCTTTGTCAATAGTTGCATTTACATCTACCCTATCAAACTCCTTCATATAATTTTTAAAGTCTTCCATCAGGGCACTCCTCAGCTTTCCCTTTTGTACATAAAAGCAAACTAATCAGTTTGATTTTTCCAGGTAGGTAAACCCTTGTCGTTCTGGTATCATTCCAGTAAATGTTTTTTCACCTTTTCTAGTGCCTCTATGTCCTTTTTCTAATATGAAAGTATTACTGGTATGGTCTAACCAAGGTTCAATACAAGTTTAACATAACTTCCCTGCTTTTCAATTCTAGAAATGAACCCCACTTTGTTTTTTTAACAAGCTTTTAAACCGGTGTTGCAAGTATGTCCCAACCCTTACTCCTCTTCTTCTACGCTCTGGCTGTCAATCATCAAATCAAACCATCAGAATTTGATGGTAAGGAGACAATATGACGCGATTGGTTATACGATGGTAGGAAACCAGTTCTTGATCGTCCACTCAGCCCACCAGTAACAGGCCGCATTCTCTTCCATGACAGCGGGAAAGCACGCCAATGTGTTTCACAACAGCACATAAGGGACGTGTACTTGGTGGGCTGCACTTTGAGGGGAATTCGGAGGTGAGTGCACAGTAACGATGTGAAGTGCTCGCTAGGGTCGCCTGTGGGACTTCAAACTTTACAGGAGTTGGGGGGTCGGGGTTAAGGGCAGCCCTACGGCTGAGGTGTATTGTGGGGTGGGGGGGGGGGGGGGCAAGGACACCCCTGTGCTTGAAGGTAGCGCGCAAGCATGTGCAGGAGGCGAGTGGGTGAGGGAAGCATCCACACATTAGGGAAATCTGTGTAAAGTGACCATTCCTCTGCAGCTGAGACAGTTCAGGTGCAGCCGCATTGATATGATTGGAGTCTTGCTTCTAGCTTATCTGCCCACTCAAGCAGCATAGAGGCATCAAATCACCACCAGGTGCTCCAGAGCGTTTCACCCCTCCACCCACGCTCCCCAACCTCCACCCTCCACCCCCACCCCCACCCCCCCCCAAGACACAGACTGCAAATTCATGAACATTTTAGTGGATGGCAGAACTGCACACGTTGTACAATCTCCTCGCTAAAGCTGGTCATGGAGGCACTCACAGTTCCTTGCAATGTCAGCATCCTGGCTTGGACCATGGTTCAAGCTAACAGGGCAGCCATGTAGCACACTAATCTCTGGCCACCCAAGCGGTGGCCACTCTCCGGAAAGCGTTAAGGGGTCATCACACATAACCAGAACAGATTCTTCGTACACCCATGCTAACCACGTGTCTCCCTCTTTCATCCTGCAGGAGGAGTACATAAGGATCATGGAGCCTGGTGAACTAGCTGTATGCCTGATGGCCTACAGAGAGTGAAGACAATGGAGGAGAGAGTGACTGAGCCTCCTGGCTGCACAGAGGCAGGAGCAGCAACCTCTGGAAGAAGGGGCAGCTGGGGATCCCGCACATGCTGCCAACAAGCCACAGCGTGCCGTCGCTGGTCAGCGCCTGGTGACACCCAGGACCTATAGACACCGCCTTTCATTCCTGCAGATGACCGAGAACCAGTGTCGTCAAAGATTGCGCATGTCTAGGAACTGGTCAGTCACAGCTGCCAGCTACTGCAGGATTTGGTGCCACGGGAACATGGAAGGCATCCACTGCCAGTGGTTGTTAAAGTGACCGCGGCGCTCAATTTCTACACCAGTGGATCCTTTCAGGGCTCCACAGTGACCTCTGTGGGATCTCACAAGCCTCCACCCACAAAGGCACCCGTGAAGTCACGGATACCATCTTTGTGAGGGCACACAACTTTGTGCATTTCGCCTGGGACCAGGATAGCCAGGATGCAAGACCGATTGGATTCACCAAGATCTCGGGTTTCCCACAGGCGCAGGGTGCCATCGACTGCACTCATGTGGCGCTCAGATCTCCTTTGCTACACACGCAAGGGGTTCCACTCACTGAATGTGTAGCTGGTGTGCGACTACCAGAAACACATCGTGCAGGTGTGTGCAGTTTCCAAGGAGTGTGCACGATGCCTACATCCTCAGTCAGTCACAGATCCCTGACATCTTCCAGGGTCCACAGAGACTGCAGGGTTGGCTCCTTGGGGACAGAGGCCGTGGCTGATGACACCCGTGTGGCAGCCTCAGGCTGCAGCAGAGCGAAGCTATAATGAGGCTCATGCAGCAACTTGGTGGAGCAGACCATCGGGATGCTGAAGATGAGGTTTCAATGCCTGGACTGGTCGAGTGGAGCCCTGCAATACTGTCCACAGAGGGTTTTTTAAATTGATTCATGGGATGGGGGCTTTGCTGGCTGGGCCAGCGTATATTGCCTATCCCTAGTTGCCCTTGAGAAGGTGGTGGTGAGCTGCCTTCTTGAACTGCTGCAGTCCCTGTGGTGTAGGTACACTCACAGTGCTGTTAGGGAGGGAGTTCCAGGATTTTCACCCAGCGATAGTGAAGGAACAGCGATATATTTCCAAGTCAGGATGGTGAGTGACTTGGAGGGGAACTTCTAGTTGGTAGTTTTCCCATCTATCTGCTGCCTGTATCCTAGATAATAGTGGTTGTGGGTTTGGAAGGTGCTGTGGAAAGAGCTTTGGTGAATTCCTGCAGTGCATCTTGTAGATGGGACACATTGCTGCTCTTGTACCTTGGCGGAGGAAGGAGTGAATGTTTGTGGATGTGGTGCCAATCAAGTGGGCTGCTTTGTCCTGGATGGTGTCAATCTTCTTGAGTGCTGTGGGAGCTCCACGCATCCAGGCAAGTGGGGAGTATTCCATCACACTCTTGACTTGTGCCTTGTACATGGTGGACAGGCTTTGGGGACACAGGAGGTGAGCTACTTGTCGCATGATTCCTAGCCTCTGACCTGCTCTTGTAGCCACAGTATTTACATGGCTAATCCAGTTCAGTTTCTGTTCAATGTTAACCCCCAGGATGTTGATAGTGGGGGATTCAGCAATGGTAATGCCATTGAATGTCAAGTGGCAATGTTTAGATTCTCTCTTGTTGGAGATGGGCATTGTCTAACACTTGTCTGGTGCAAATGTTACTTGCCACTTGTCAGCCCAAGCCTGGATGTTGTCCAGGTCTTGCTGCATTTGGACATGGACTGCTTCAGTATCAGAGGATTCACAAATGGTGCTGAACATTGTGCAATCATCAGTGAATATCCCCATTTCTGACCTAATGATGGAAGGAAGGTCATTGATGAAGCAGCTGAAGATGGTTGGGCCGAGGATACTATCCTGGGGAACACCTGCAGTGATGTCCGGGAGATGAGATGAATGGCCTCCAACAACCACACCCATTTTCCTTGGTGCTAAGTATGACTCCAACCAGCGGAGAGTTTTCCCTGATTCCCATTGACTCCAGTTTTGCTAAGGCTCTTTGATGCCACACTCGGTCATTTGCTGCCTTGATTTCAAGGGCAGTCACTCTCACTGTACCTCGGGAGTTCAGCTCTCTTGTCCATGTTTGAACTAAGGCTGTAATAAGGTCAGGAGTTGAGTGGATCTGGCAGAACCCAAACTGGGAATCAGTGAGCAGGTTCTTGCTAAGCAAGTGCCGCTTGATAGCACTGTTGATGACCCCTTCCATCACTTTACTGATGATCAAGAGTAGACTGATGGGGTGGTAATTGGCCGGGTTGGATTTGTCCTGCTGTCATGCATCATTATCATCTGCTGTGCCCTTTACAACCTGGCACTCCAATGGGGAGATGAGCTGGCTGAGGAGGAGATGGAGGAACTGGAGATCTCCTCTGATGAGGAGGATGCTGATGGGGATGAGGGAGAGGATGCCATTAGAGGCAATGATGAGGGGGATGAGGCCCTCGCACTGGCTAGACGAGGCAGGCGCACTCAGGAGGCCCTCAAAGCTGCTAGATTTGTGGAGGATGATGATGACATGAGTGAGGTGACCCCATAGATCCTTACATTGCATCTACGAACATTTGACTCCAGTCTGGCTTATGTCAGCGTGAATACCCTCTGTGATAATGCTCCTGCCATGGGGATGAAGTGGAGGCCCTAATAGTTGCTCAACCACAGGAGGATAATGATGATATGCAGTGGGGACACTCCATAGATCTTCACATAGTCTCTGAGAATGTCTGACTCCTGTCTGGCTGAGGGCAGCTCACTTGCGCTATGAGTTCAGGGTCATATCATAGAGACGCAGCCATGAAACATTTAATGCACCTGATCTTTCGTCCGCCTTCAGCACTTGACCCCTTTAGGAGCACAGCATCACTGGTCACAGATGCTGAAGGGATGGGGGCCAGCCCCACTTTAAAGGCGCTGAGAGCACACAGAGAGAATGATGGAACTCTGTGGCGCCTGCCCACAACATTCTGGCAGCAATAACAAGCACCATTGAGGTGCAGGCATCAGTAATGTCTCCAGGGAGTGTGAGGCTGGACCATTGCTGTGGTCTGAAGGCTGCACAGAGCACAGAGAAGAGGCCCTGGACTGAGACACCTGCCTTTATCTTGTGCAGAAAGGTTTCACATCTGATTGACAAGAACACTGCTCATCAGAACAAAGAGCCACAGGCAGGGAGACATTCTTAGGAGTTTATTGACAAAAATGAACAGTATGTACAAGTGATTAACACCCATGCCCAGGCTGTGCAACTACTTTTACCTAACTTTCCTAAACCTGCTGCTACATTTTGGTGCTCTCTGGACATCCACAGCATAGGTGGAGGCAGCCTGCTGACTGTGGCACCCTGTCTGTGATGCCCTTGGCGGGCGTCCTCTGGAGGGCTGAGATTTGGAGGGCCCCGGCCTGCTTTCAAGGTCTGTTGTGCGGCGGTGGCCCCCTCCTCGGCTTGTGAAGCTGGAGCTGTAGAGGTCACAGGAAGAGGGGAGTCAGATGGGCCGCTCACTCCCAGAGTTACCTGGGTGGATGGTCTCAGAGTGTGCACCTGCTGACCCTCCTTCCCATGGGTGCCCAAAGGCCCCAGGCTGACTCCATGAGGAGAAGGGGTAGCTGGACTGAGATTGAGCTGCCCAGCACCCCTCTCACGTACACACTGTTGGAGGCCGACTATGGCGTCAGCGATGGATTTGAGCCCGTGCAGCAGTGCAGGAGCGACGTCCTGGACCAAGGTCACCATAGCGGCCGCCGTCTTACCAGTGGTGACCTTGGTACGTTGCAATGCCGGCACTATCATCTCAGCCTGAAGATGGACGGACTCCTCCATTGTGCCTTGCAATCTGAGGAGTGCAGCGGACATCCCTTCTAGATGTTCCCGAGCTTGCCTTTGCAGCTCCAGCAACTGTGACATGACTGAGTCCAGAGGCTCATCATCTGACTCGGATTCAGCAGATCCCTGGCCTCCAGCAGCCCTTCGAGTGCTGGGGACCTGGGAAGTCCCTGTGTCCGCCTGCTGTGGATCAGAAAGTGAGATATGCTCACTAGATTGTGATCTGAGGCTACTCTAAAGCTAGATCCCACCGAGGTATATGTCTCTGCATTGGCGGAGGCTGTGGGTGAGTGCTGTGATGGGACTTCAGGGAGGGTGCCTTCAGAATCCTCTTCTGGGATGTATTTGGGGCTTGATTGGAGGCCTTGGGTCATGGACTCAGTCAGCTGTTTGGCAGATGTGCCTGCGAAAGCAAGGAGAAATAATTGGTGCAGTGGCTGTGAAAGAGGACACATCACTCACAGCATGGTTGTCTGATGGAAGTTGCACTGCTGGATCCTCACTTGGTAGAGCAACGCTGACCTCACTGTCAGCACAGGACCAGTCCTGGTCATCATCGGCCAGCTGGATGGCTCTCTTTTCAAAGTCCATGGGGACCTTGATTTTGGGCATTCCTCCACCTGTCTGCAACCTTTCCCTCCTGTTGTGAGCCAGATTGTCCTACATGGATAGAGATGGGGAGAGTTTATCAGGATGCCTGCCAGGCCAGATGATAAGTATGCCTGGCCTGTGTGGGTGGTGAGCGGTCCTATGGATGGGATGAGGACAATGACAGTAAGCGTGAGAGAGTGAATGGTGATGTCCCTTGACCCAGCAGTGAGTGAGGACACTGTGGATATGTGATGGGTTTGATAGTGTGAGAGTTGGGAGTGATGAGAAGAGTGACTTAATCCTTATGGAACGGAGGAGATCATTCATCCTCTTGCAGCATTGGTTGGCTGTCGTCTTTTGAAGGGCATTGGCACTGACCGCCTCCCAAGCCTGGTTGGTGAAGACTCTGCCCATTCTTTGGCCAGAGGGGGGTTAGAGGACATCCCATAGGCCTCCACTTCATCCAAAAGGCGCTCTTGGGACATGTCACTGAACCTGGGGGCTGCAGCCTTCTTCAGTTTCAGGGCCATGTCTTCCATGCTGCAATGGTGGTCCGGATGCACTGAGATGTGTGCTTGTGGCACCTGGCGTGATGAAGTGATGGCAGATGATGGCAGGCGGGCAAATAAGAACCTGCCTGCCATGGGAACAGCGTATTTCCTGAGAGTCAATAAATAATGTGGCGGGTTTGGGACGATATGGCATGAAAACCCACCATTACACAAAACATCGTTTTACCTGCCCGCTACCGATCTTAGTGCAAACCTGGGACAATTCCGCTCTTTGTCTCATGGTCAGAGCCTGTCCCTCACTGTCTATAATGTCACAGGCCCCTGTGCTCAGTCCGTTCAGCTGTGGATCATTTGTTATTAAGAAAAAATGTTGATTCTAACAGGAAAGATTGACCATTTTCCAATATGTTGTGAAGAATAGAACTGCCATCTGAGATAAGTATACATGCTTCTGCACCCTGCCCTTCCTATTTAGTTCCATCATGTTTGTCGGGAACTGGTATTTTTGTAACAGTTTCAGTTCTGCACCCAGAAAAGTTCAATGATAAATTTAACAGAAACTCCAGTTCTTGAAATTGATGACAGGAGCAGCTGGAATTTGTGAAATCAGCCACAGCTTCCTGAATGCAACATTTCCTTTAGTTAATTTCCCCTTTTTCAGCAACAAAATTGAATTTGTTCAAAAACTCTGACTAATTCTTTTTGGGAAAGAGACCAGACATTTTGTTGAAATCATCTATGGCCAGGTAAGGTTAATATTCTACATTTCCATTTATCAGGGGTGGTGCCTGTAGCTATTCCCTCCAATTATTTTATAATTTATGAGCTGCCATTTCCCCTTTCTTCTTCAAGAATATTCAGCCTCCATTTGTACTCTTTTCTTTATCACTGTGTCTTTCCCAGCCTCTGACACTGACTGAGTGCAATCATCGAGCCTAGTCACAATCCTCTGGACAGCTTGCTCACTGGTTTACAACAGGCGGCCAGAAAGATATTAGATTGTCATGAAAACCTGAATGATCCATGATTGTGCCATGGCTCAGTTGGTATCACTCGTGCCTTTGAGACTCAAGACCAGGCTGGTGCTCCCTGAGTCAGTACTGAGGGAGAGCTGCACTGTCTGGGGGTCAATACTGAGGTTGTGCTGCACTGTCAGAGAGTCAGTATCGAGGGAGTGTTGCAGTGATGGACGGTCAATACTGAGGGAGAGCTGCAATGTCGGAGAGTCAGTACTAAGGGAGTGCTACACTGTTGGAGGGTCAGTACTGAGGAAGTGCTGTACTGTTGGAGGGTCAGTACTGAGGAAGTGCTGCACTGTCTGAGGGTCAGTACTGAGGAAGTGTGCAGTGATGGAGGGTCAGCACTGAGGGAATGCTGCACTGTCTGAGGTGCTGTCTTTCAAATGGAATGTTAAACTGAGGCCCTGTTTGCTCCATTTTTTATTTTGTTAAAAGCGATATATGAATGCAAGTTGTTGTTTCCAATTTGGCGCTGAGCAGTCCACTGACTGAAGAGAGAACTGAAGTGTGATATTGCAGTACCTAGTACACCCAACAAGGGCTCTTGTTGTTACACCTCTAAGTCATGCAATTATTTGACAAGTAATAGGGCATTAAAGCAGATATTCTCCTTTAATGTGAGGTGAGCTCCAAATACAGGTGAGGGAACATTTGGTGCAGACTCACGTTTTCTAACAGAAAGCTTCTTCTCTTCACATCCCCATAGGATGAAGATACTTGGAGTGATTATCATCTTGCTTCCTATAGAGTGGACAGTGGGTTCACAGTGTGAAAGTACACCAATATTCAAGCAAGACGACACAGGCACTGCTCGCAACTGCTCCTTGGAGTGCCTGGATTGGGACAAGTTAAAGCTTGAGGGTGTGAGGTTCCTGTCACTGGCTAACTGCAGAATTTCCCTCATTGAGAACATTTCACAGAATTCAATTCTGGAGGAACTGAATCTCATGAATAACGAATTTCGACATCTTTCACTGAATCTCCTCCAAAATTTCACAAACTTAAAAGTACTGAATGTAAAGGGAAACCCTATAACATCCATTTCCCTGAGCATCATTCAGGCAGTACATGTTATCTTTGATTGTTCCTGTGATGTTTTGAGAGATCTGATGCACAATTGCAATAAGGCAGTGAACTGCACACAGAGTTTCCTTGACAATCTAAATTGCACAAATAATTCCAGTGTGTTAAGTGTGGGCAGTTTCTATCCTGCTGAGTGTGAGGGGCTGAGTCTCATCCCTATCTATGTCCTTGTTCCATTGCTCATTGTTGTCATTGTGGGAATATCTGTTTTTGTGCTGATGAAACAGCGCTCCAAACTCAACAGCAGCGACCTTTCCCCCAACAAACGCCATTCGGTTTCCACATCAGATCATGGACAGCAAAGATATGCGAGCACAACAAACTGGAAAGATGCAGCAGCAGTGACGGCCGGTACAGAACGTTCTAGAGAAGTGAAGCAGCAGTCGGTGGCTCATAAGGATTATGAGAACGTGCTCATGGATGAATCAGATGGAGCACAAAGAAGATATGACAGGTAAAGTGGAGTCAAATGTGCATAAAAGTGTAAATGCACCAGCACCGTAGTAACTACAAATGCGCATATCCATCTGCACAAGTAACTGTGTGCCAATGCAGTTAAATTATAGGAAGTGTAATTGTGTAAATATATCTACACAATGGTAACAGGAAATGTGCAGATATATATACATATTAGTGATTATAAGGGTGAAATTCATTTTCACAATAGTGGCTTTGGGCGTGTAAATATATTTCAATATCAGTAACTGCAAGTGTGTAAATATATTTACACACCAGTAACTGTAAAAGTATATATAATTACACATTCTTACAGTTACTGGTGTGTAAATATATTTACACATCAATAACTGACAATTTTCTGCACCTGTTCATGACATTTAACTGATCTGTGTATAACTAGTCATTTGGTAGCACAGAACTTGAGTGTTGCTGAAAAGAGACATGTTTAAGCATTTCATCTTGCACTCACTAGGACACCCACAAGAATACCAATATAAGGGGGAAAACAACAATTTATACTGTATGGGAAGAGTGTGCTGTCGCCATGGAGAATGCATCACTGATGGTGGCTGACAGTTAACCACCAAGCATTGCTTGAAATTTAAACCAGGCAGCTTGATCCCGATTGGTCAAGGCATTACCCTGGGGAATAAGTCAGCAAATGGCTGTAACTTATTTTGTTTAGCTGAAACAGGAGCAATGTATGTACACGTTCTTTCTGTCTGCAAAGAACAGCGCTTCGGAAGAACAGTCGGAGAGGTGGACCTGTGGGAAATACATGGAGCAGGAAGAGAATAAATACAACCTGGGGAGTGTAGCCTACATCACTCATCTTGGGGAAGTGCAGTCGGAGAGGCCGACCTGTCAGCTGCTCGGAACCGGCCCACGCTGAGTTCGAAAGGAGAGCGGAAAAAAAGACAATTTCTGACATCACAGGAAAGAAGCAATTTGAAAAGCAGGACTTGTAAAGCAGTAATCTCAGGATTACTCCCAGTCCCATGTGCAAGCGAGTATAGAAATAGGAGAATTGAGCAGTCGAACGCGTGGCTGGAAAGCTGGGGTAGGAGGGAGGACATCAGATTTCTGAGGCATTGGGACCAGTTCTGGGGAAGGTGGGACCTGTACAAGCTGGATGGTCTACACCTGAACAGGACTGTGATGAATATCCTTGCAGGGAGATTTGCTGGTGCTGTTGGGGGGTTGGAGGGGGGGGTTAAACTAGATTGACAGGGGATGGGAACCTGAGGGCAAATTCAGAGCAGGGAATGGGAGATGGAGCATTAGTGAGTGAAAGGCAGAAGCAGCACGGGTTAAAAAATGTACAGCACAGAAATCTGGCAGTGTTGAAAGGTATATATGTAAATACAAGGAGCGTAATAAATCAAGTCGATGAGCTGAGGGCACAGATAGACACATGGCAGCATGATATCATCACTATAACAGAAACTTGGCTTAAGGAGGGGCAAAAATGGCAGCTCAACATCCCTGGATATAGAGTTTTCAGACAGGATAAGGAGGGAGATAAAAAAGGTGGGAGTGTAGCATTATTGGTTAAAGAATTAAGTACAGCTGCGAGGAGAGATGATATACTAAATGGGTTGAGCTCAGAAATGAAAAAGGGGTAGCCACATTGCTAAGAGTGTATTATAGATTCCCAAATAGTGGAGGGAGTTAGAAGAGCAAATATGTAGACAGATTTCTGAGCACAACAATAATAGGATAGTAATCGTCCGGGACTTCAGCTACCTTAATATCAATTGGGATACGAACAGTGTAACTGGGCACAGAGGGCACAAAATTTTCGAACTACATTGAAGGTAACTTTTTTAGCCAGCATGTAACAAGCCCAACAAGAGGAGGTGCAAAACAAAAACAAAAACAGAATTACCTGGAAAAACTCAGCAGGTCTGGCAGCATCGGCGGAGAAGAAAAGAGTTGACGTTTCGAGAAGAAACTCAACTCTTTTCTTCTCCGCCGATGCTGCCAGACCTGCTGAGTTTTTCCAGGTAATTCTGTTTTTGTTTTTGTTTTGGATTTCCAGCATCCGCAGTTTTTTTGTTTTTATTATTAAGAGGGGGTGCAATTCTAGATTTAGTCTGAAGAAATGAGGCTGGGCAAGTGGATGAAGTAACAGTGGGGGACCATTTTGGAGATAGTGACCATAATACAGTTAGATTTAGCATCATTATGGAAAAGGACAAAAATAGAACAGGGCTAAAAGTTCTCAGTTGAGAGAAGACAAATTTTACAAAGCTGAGAGGTGAGCTGGCGAGAGTGGACTGGATATGGCTATTAGAAGGGAAAACAGCGCCAAATCAGTGGGAGGTATTCAAAGGCGAGATTCTACGGGCACAGTGTAGACATGTCCCCACAAAGAAAAAGGGTGGTACTGCCAAATCTAAAGCCCCCTGGTTATCCAGAAGCATACAGGCCGAGATAAAGCAGAAAAAGAAAGCTTTTGACACTCACAAAAGACTTAATGCCATAGAAAGCCTAGAGGAGTACAGTAATTACAGGGGTGAAGTAAAAATGGAAATTAGGAAAGCAAAGAGAGGATACGAAAAAACATTGGCAGGTAAAATCAAAGAAAATCCTAAGATGTTTTACCAGCACATTAAGAGCAAGAGAATAACTAAAGAAAAGGTAGAGCCTATCAGAGATGTACATAATAACGTGTGGGTTGATGCTGAAGATGTGGGCAGGGTTCTCAATGAATACATTGCCTTTGTCTTCACTAAGGAGAGGGGTGATGCAGATGTTCTAGTTAAAGAGGAGGAATGTGAAATATTAGATACAATAATCATAGTGAGAGAGGAAGTACTGGAAGGACTGACATCCTTGAAGATGGACAAATCACCAGGACTGGATGGACTGTATTCCAGGCTGTTAAAGGAAGGCAGGGAGGGAATAGCAGATGCTCTGAGGATCATTTTCTGATCCTCACTAGATACAGGCGAGGTCCCAGAAGAGTGGAGGTCTGTAAATGTTGTACCATTATTTAAAAAGGGTGCAAGGGATAGGCCAGAAAATTATAGGTTGGTCAGACTGACTTTGGTGGTGAACAAATTCTAGAAATCAATTCTGGCAGATAGGATAAACTGTCACTTAGAAAGGCACAGGTTGATCAGGGATAGTCAACATGGTTTTATTAGGGAAAGATTGTGTCTTACTAACTTAGTAGAATCTTTTGAGGAACAAGGAGGATTGATGAGAGTAGAGCATGTTGACCACATAGATATCAGTAAGGAATTTGACAAGATCCCACATGGCCGACCGGTCAGAAAAGTGAGATCCCATGGGATACAGGGGAGGGTGTTGAGTTGGATCCAAAATTGGCTCAGTGACAGGAAACAAAGTCAATGGATGTTTTTGTGCAGTTTCCAGTGGTGTTCCACAGTTCTCAGTGTTGGGGCCCTTGCTGTTTGTTGTATATATTAACAATTTGGACATAAATGTGGGAGGCATGATTGGGAAATTTGCAGATGACACAAAAATTGACTGTGTAGCTGATAGTGAAGATGATAGCTGTTGTCTCCAGAATGATATCAATGGTTTGGTTTAGTGGTCAGAAAAGTGGCAAATAGAATTCAATCCAGAAAAGTATGAGGTAAAGCATTTTGGGAGGGCAAACAAAGCAAGGGAATGCTCTGTAAATGGGAGGATATTGAGCGGGGTTGAGGAAGTGAGAGACCTTGGAGTTCATATCCACAGGTCCCTGAGGGTGGCAGGACAGGTGGATAAGGTGGTAAAGAAGGCATATGAAATACCTTCTTTTATTGGACCAGGTATTGAATACGAAAGCAAGGATGTAATGATGGAACTGTATAAAATGCTGGTTAGGCCACAGCTGGAATTTTGTGTACAGTTCTGGCCACCATATTACAGGAAGGACATAATTGCTCTGGAGTGAGTGCAGAGGAGATTTACAAGAATGCTGCCAGGGCTTGAAAATTGCAGCTATGAGGAGAGATTGGATAGGCTGGGGTTGTTTTCCTTAGAGCAGAAGAGGCTGAGGGATGACCTAATTGAAGTGTACAAAATTAGATAGGGTAGACATAAAGACTTGTTTTCCCTAGCTGAGTGGTCAATTATGAGGAGGCACAGACTTAAGGTGATTGGTAGAAGGATTAGAGGGGACATGAGGAAAAGCTTATACACCCAGAGGATGGTGGGCATCTGGAATTCACTGCCTAAATTGGTGGTTGAGGCTGAAACGCTCAACTCATTTAAAAGGTACCAGGATCTGCATCTGAAGTGCTATAACCTGCAAGGCGACAGACCAGGGGCTGGAAAGTGAGAGTAAAATGAGTGGCTAGTTTTTTTTTCATCTTTTTCTGGTCAGCACATGGGCTGAATGGCCTCTTTCTGTGCCAAACTTTTCTGTGGTTCCATGGTTCTATGTAGCTTCCAGTACACGCAAGTGTGCCACACTGAGCCCGACTGACTATCTTAAATTTGTTGTCAGCGTAATTCTTAGCACATTGAGGATTATTAGCAAATGTTGTCCAATCATGTAATCACATCAAATGTTGGGCACTGTGTTTTGAGTTTTATAAGCACGGGCTAGTTGGTTCGGTCCGTACCCTGCCTGTTGCAAACAGCGGCTGGTACATGCTGTTTGATACTATCCGGCTGAATTTGGGATGGACAGCCAATGCTTGGCAGTTAACTATCAGTCACCATCAGTGGTGCATCCTCCACGGAAATGCCACTTGCCAACCAATCAGCATTCTCTTCACATACAGTATAAATTGTTGTTTTCCCTCTTTTATTGGTATTCTTGCAAGTGTCCTGATGAGTGCAAGATGAAAAGCTTTGACATGTCTCTTTTTTCAGCAATACACCAATAACTCCGAGTGTGGAAATACATTCACGCACCAGTAAATGAGTGTGTAAATACATTTACACACTGGTAACTGTGGGTGTGAAAATACATTCACACACTGGTAACTGTGGGTGTAAAAATACATTCACACACCAGTAACTGTGAGTGTGTAAGTATATTTATCTCAGTAACTATGCACATGCAAAACATATAAACAGAATGTTGAGGTCACTGAACTTGAACATGTTTGAAAAAATCTCTATAACTTTTTAAATATCTTAAGAATGAATTCAACTTTGAATCAAATTAGTTGGTATTGGCAAAACAAATGGAGCCAGACAGGTAGAGACTGGGAATGAATAAATGGAACTGGGGTTTTGAGAGGTTCTGGCTGCTGAATTAATTACTTAATTTGTGTCTCATTAAATTAAATGGGTGATGAATGAATCGCTCATAAATGGGAGATAAAAAATTGAAATCAGTTCTTCTTTTTGAGCCTACTCTCTCTCCACCCTTTTTTGCACAGACATGAAACGTTGGACAGAATTTTATGTGGCCCAATTGTGCGACAAAATGTCGACTGCGCGTCCCTATCTCATCGCACCATCGCACCGTGTTACAATCAGCAGACACGTGGCTGCCGATGGCTAAAAGGGCAATTGGTTAGAACTTTTTGTGGCCCGTGCGATTTTGTGGTTGGTGCAGGGGTAGGCAGCCATCCCATTTTTCATGCAAACTCGATCCAGGGCGGGATAAAAGGCAACCAGAGCAATATGGCCCTGAGTAGGTAGGAGTTTAGGTGAGAGTTGGTTGTCGGTTCTTTTCTGATAGTTTGTTGCACTTTCTGTGTTTTGTGGAGGAATCTTTGGCTTACAATGTTTTTTAGAGGCTTTCTGCCGAGCACACACTTCAGGGCACTACCCTGTGCCATCTGTATTCCAGGAAATGAGAATTGTCTACTCAGGTGGAAGGCATGGCTCGAAAGTGAGGGCACGTGTTACGCCTCCTTACTGAACATTCCTGATGAGGCCATCCTGTGAACTCTGACCCCTATGTCAACCAATTACCTCTGAGATAAAGTTTGCAGCCGTTCCCTGTCTGTCACAAGCCACTCCCATGCCAACACCAATGAGTAACATAAAGCACAATCAGGCCATGAAACATCATCACGTCTTTAACTGGTGCTCATGTTTGCACAATTTGAACATAGAACATGTTTCAACAGAAGTGATATCACCTGTGACAACCCCTCTTGTGTATACAGTGCCTTAAAATTCAGCTTGTGAGTGTCCTCCCCCCACAAAGCCCACCCCCATGCCCTCAACCCACACTCCCCAACCCCCACCACCCCCTCCCCCAAACACCCCACCCCCGGCCCCAAACACCCCACCCACCCCTCCCCACCACCCCCAACCCCACACCCCCAACCCCCCCTCCCCCAAACTCCAACCCCCACCCCCACCCCCCCAACTCTCCCAAATCCCACACCCCCACACCCCACCCTCCCCTTGCCCCCCCATCCCTGCTCACCATTGATGGATGGGTACCCAGTGGAGTGACTAGGTGCCGGATCCATCTCTCACACTGTCATTCCTGGAGGGCATTGGGTACTTTTTCCTGTCAATTCCTGGACAGTCAGTCTATTCTTCTCCTTCTGTTGCTGTAATCATTCCCATTCCAAATCAGTTGGCAGACATTCTCAGTGTAATGAGTTTGGAACTTTTCAACCAATTCCCAGAGAATGTGAGGCCAGAGCATATACCCCTCTCCCACCCATCCAGGGAGAACAATCCAGATATGGCCGGTTCGCATGGGTAGTTGAGGAAGAATCTCATTACAGGCCTCAAGAGAACAGCAAATGTCATTGCCTCTTCCATGGCAGCTCAGGTAAAAGGAATTGGGATTTTGGAGAATGGGTGGAATAAAGAAAGACACAGGTTTTGCTGAACTACCTGTTCTCTTTCTAATGGTGTTTTTGTTGCTGTTTCTTTTCTTCCAGGAACCAGAAGACCTCGGATGATACATACTATCTGGAGAGCACGCCAGCCTGTGATATTTACATAAATGAGCAGCCTGTATATTGTAACTACACAGGGTCCAATGCTGAACCAGAGGATGATGTTTATATCATGCCTGACAATTAAATAAAACATCGTGACTCCCCATGTAATTGTAAAATATCTGATCAACTGCAAACCTTTTATTCCATTTCATTTTAACACCAAGCATGTAAATCTTTAACCACTTAGAATCTGGACAAATGGGGGGAAAGTGTCAGGCAGGTAGTCAGGAAATCCGCAGGGTGCATCTCGCTCGAGAACTGTTTTTCTGTGTTGGAAAACGGTGAGAGTGACGGTTCCTCTGGGGAGTGCAGCCACGCTCATGGCACTGTGAGTGACTCAGCTGCACAGGGGTGGAGGAAAAAGAGGGGAAAAGCAATAGTGGTAGGAGACTCGATAGTAAGGGGGACAGACAGGCGTTTCTGCAGCCGTAGACGTGACTCCAGGATGGTACGTTGCCTCCCTGGTGCCAGGGTCAAGGATGTCACTGAACGGCTGCAGGGCATTCTAAAGGAGGAGGGCAAACAGACAGAGACCATGGTACGTATTGGTACCAACCACATAGGTAGAAAGAGGGATGAGGTCCTGCAAGCAGTATTTAGGGAGCTAGGAAAAAGCTGAAAAAACAGGACCTCAAAGGTAGTAATCCAGATATGGTAGGTTCGGATGGGTAGTTGAGGAAGAACCTCATTACACGCCTCAAGAGAACAGCAAATGTCATTGACTCTTCCATGGCAGCTCAGGCAAAAAGAATTGGGATTACTAGATTACTTCTGGTGCCACGCGCTAGTGAGTATAGAAATAGGAGGTCAGTCGAGATGACTGCATGGCTGCAGAGATGGTGCAGGAGGGAGGGCTTTAGATTTCCGGGATATTGGGACCATTTCTGGGGGTGGTGGGACCTGCACAAGGCGGGCAGGTTGCACCTGAACTGGAACGGGGCCAACATCCTTGCGGGGAGGTTTGCTGGTGTTGTTGGGAAGGGTTTAAATAACTTGGCAGGGGGATAGGATCCTGAGAGGAGGTTCAACAGGGGAAGATGCACAGCCAAAATTAGAAGAAAGAGCAAGTGAGTCTGGAAGACATAGAAATTATAGGCCAGTTAAGGCACAAGGGAGCTTGTAAAGTTTAGATGGTATTTATTTTAATGCAAGGAGTCTGATGAATATGGCAGATGAGTTAAGGGCACAAATTAATACATGGAAGAATGATGTCATTGCTGTCACAGAGACATGGTTGAGAGAGAGGCAGGATTGGCAGCTCAATATTCCAGGATATTGGTTCTTCAGGTGAGACAGAGAAGGAGGTAAAAGAAGAGGGGGTATCGCACTATTGATCAAGGAATCAATTACAGCAGTAAGGAGGGATGAGATCTTAGAAGGCGCCTCAAATTAAGCCATATGGGTAGAACTTAAAAACAAAAAAGGAGCAATCACATTGCTGAGAGTGTACTATAGGCCCCCAAACAGTCAGAGAGAAATAGAAGATCAGATATGTAGGCAAATTTCAGAGAAGTGTAAAAATAATAGAGTAGTAATAGTGGGGGATTTCAACTTCCCCAACATTAACTGGGTTAGTCATAGTGTGATATGTTTAGAGGGAGTGGAATTCTTAAGTTGCTTCTAGGAGAGCTTTTTAAGCCAGTACGTAGGAGGTCCTACAAGGGGGGTGGGGGGGGTTGCGGTGGGTGGGTAGAAGTATCAGTGGGGGAGCATTTTGCATATAGTGATCATAACTCTGTTAGATTCAAGGTTGTTATGGAAAAGGACAAGGATGGGCCAGAAATCAGAGTTCTAAAATGGGGGAAGACTGATTTTAATAAGATCAGATATGATTTGGCCAAAGTGGACTGGGAGCAGTTACTTTTAGGTAAATCTGCATCAGAGCAGTGGGATCATTCAAGAAGGAAATAGGAAGAGTACAGGGCCAACATATTCCAGTAAAGACAAAGGGTGGGACAAACAAATCCAGGGACCCTGGATGTCGAGGGATATACAGGATTGGATAAAGAGAAAAAGGGAGGCTTATGGCAGATACTGAGTGCTCAAAACAGCAGAAGCCCTAGAAGAATATAGAATGTGTAGGGGGGAGCATAAAAAGGAAATTAGGAGAGCAAAAAGGGGGCATGAAAAACATGGACAGGTAAAATAAAGGAAAATCCAAAGTTATTTTACATTAGGAGTAAGAGGATAACTAGGTAAAGTGTAGGGCCCATTAAGGACCATAGTGGTAATTTGTGTGTGGAGCCGGAAGACGTAGGTAGGGTTCTAACTGAATACTTTGTGTCGGTGTTCACAAGTGAGAGGGATGACGTGGGTATGGAAATCAGGCAGAGGGACTGTGATATAATTAAAGAAATTAGCATAGAAAGGGAGGAGGTTCTAAGTGGTCTGGCAGGCTTACAAATAGATACATCTCCAGGCCCGGATGAAATGTATCTCAGGCTTTTGAGTGAGGCAAGGAAGGAGATAGCAAGGGCACTGGCAATAATTTTCAATATCTCCCTGGTCACAGGAGAGGTGCCAGAGGACTGGAGGACAGCTAAAGTGGTGCCATTATTGAAGAAGGGAGGAAGGGATAAACCAGGAAGCTACAGGCCAGTCAGTCTAACATCAGTGGTGGGGGAACTATTGGAAGCAATTCTGAGGGACAGAATTAATCTACACTTGGAGAGGTAGGGATTAATCAAGGACAGTCAACGTGGCTTTGTGAATGGGAGGTCATGTCTGACCAATTTGATTGGATTTTTCGAAGAGGTGACCAGGTGTGTAGATGAGGGTAATGCATTTGATGTAGTCTACTTGGACTTCAGCAAGGCTTTTGATAAGGTCTTACGGTGGAGACTGATAACAAAGGTAAGAGCCCATGGGATCCAAGGCAATTTGGCAAATTGGATCCAGAATTGGCTGAGTGACAGGAAGCAGAGGGTGATGGTCGAGGGGTGTTTTTGTGACTGGATGCCTGTGTCCACTGGGGTTCCACAGGGATTGGTGTTGGGTCCCTTGCTGTTTGTGGTATATATAAAGGACTTAGACTTGAATGTAGGAGGGTTGATCAGTAAGTTTGCGGATGACATGAAAATTGTTGGGGTAGTAAATAGCGAGGAGGATAGCCTTAGATTACAGGAGGATATGGACGGGCTGGTCAGATGAGCTGATCAGTGGCAAATGGAATTTAATCCAGATAAGTGTGAGGTGATGCGCTTGGGCAGGACAAACAAGGCACAGGAATACACGATGAATGGTAGGACCCTGAGAAGTACTGAGGATCAGAGGGACCTTGGTGTGCATGTCCACCAGTCCCTTAAGGTAGCGGGACAGGTAGGTAAGGTGGTTAAGAAGGCGTATGGGATACTTGCCTTTATTAGCTGAGGCATAGAATATAAGAGCAGGGAGGTTATGCTGGAATTGTATAAAACGCTGGTTAGGCCACAGCTAGAGTATTGTGTGCAGTTCTGGAATCCGCATTATAGGAAGGATGTGATTGCGCTCAAGAGAATGCAGAGGAGATTTAACAGGATGTTGCCTGGGCTGGAGTGTTTTAGTTATGAAGAGAGATTGGATAGACTGGGGTTATTTTCGCCATAGCAGAGGAGATTGTGGGGGGGACATGATTGAGGTGTATAAAATCATGAGGGGCATACACAGGGTAGACAGGAAGGAACTTTTCCCCTTGGTGGAGGGATGAATAAACAGTGACTCTGTACAGTTACACAGTGAGCGATCCTTAACCTGCTGAATAAACAGTGACTCTGTACAGTTACACAGTGAGTGATTCTTACCCTGAATAAACAGTGCTTCTATACAGTTACAGTTTGATTGATCCTTACCCTGAATAAACAGTAACTCTGTACAGATACAGAGTTAGTGACCCTTACCCTGAATAACCAGTGACTCTGTACAGTTACAGAATGAGTGATCCTTACCCTGAATAAACAGTGACTCTGTACAGTTACACAGTGAGTGACCCTTGCCCTGCGGAATAAACAGTGAGTCTGTACAGTTACACACTGAGTGACTCTAACTCTGAATGAACAGTGTCTCTGTCCAGTTACACAGTGAGTGACCCTTACCCTTAATAAAGAGTGAATCTGTGCATTTGCACAATGAGTTGCCAATAATCTGAATAAACCATGTAGAGTTACGCCCTGAGTGAACCTTACCCTGAGTAAAAAGTGACTCTGTACAGTTACACAGTGAGTGATCCGAACACTGAATAATCAGTTGCTCTGAACAGTTACAAATAGAGTGATCCTTACCCTGAACAAACAGTGACTCTGTACAGTTGCATAGTGAGTGACCCGAACCCTGAATAAACAGTGATTCTGTACAGTTTCACAGTAAATGATCCTTACCCTGAATGAATGGTGACTCGGTACAGTTACAGAGTGAATGACCCTAACCCTGAATAAACAGTGACTCTGTACAGTTACACAGTGAGTGATCCTTACTCTGAATAAACCGTGACTCTGTACAGTTACACAGTGAGTGACCAAACCCTGCTGAATAAACAATCATTCTGTACAGTTACACAGTGGGTGAATCTTACCCTGATTAAGCATTGACCCTGTACAGTTACAGAGTAAGTGAACCTCACCCTGAATAATCAGTGACTCTGTACACTTACACAGTGAGTGATCCTTACCCTGCTGAATAAACAGTGACTCTGTACAGTTTGGCAGTGAGTGATTCTTACAATGATTAAACTGTGAGTTTGTGTAGTTAAAAAGTGGGTGACCCTAACCTTTAATAAACAGTGACTCTGTACATTTACACAGTGAGTGACCCTTACACTGAATAATCAGTGACTCTATACAGTTACGCACTGAGTTATCCTTATCCTGAATAAACAGTGACTCTGTACAGTTATGCATTGAGCGATCCTTACCCTGAATAAACAGCGACTCTGTACATTTATACAATGAGTGACCCTTACCCTGAATAATCAGTGACACGGCACAGTTACAGTGTGTGTGAACCTTAACCTGAATAAACAGTGACTTTGTTTATTTACACAGTGAGTGACCAGTACCCTGAATGAGTGAACTCTGTACAGTTACACAGTGAGTGACCCTTACACTGAATAATCAGTGACACTGCATGGTCACACAGTGGGTGATCCTTATCCTGAATAAAAAGTGACTCTGTACAGTTATGCATTGAGCGATCCTTACCCTGAATAAACAGCGACTCTGTACAGTTACACAATGAGTGATCCTTGCCCTGAATAAACAGCAACGCTGTACAGTTACACAGTGAATGTCCCTTTCCCTGAATAAACTGTGACACTGCACTGTCACACAGTGGTTAGCTTGAATAAACAGTGACTTTGTACGTTTGCATAGTGAGTGACCCTTACAGTGAATAAACACTGACTCTGTACAGTTACACGGTGTGTGATTCTTAACCCGAATAAGCCATGACTCTGGGCAGTTACACAGTGAGTGATCCTTACCCTGAATATACAGTGACTCTGTACAGTTACACAGTGAGTGATCCTTACCCTGAATATACAGTGACTCTGTACAGTTACGCAATGAGTGATCCCTACTTTGAAGAGAAAGTGACTCTGTACACTTTCACAGTGAGTGACCCTTACCAGGAATAAACAGTGGCTCTGTACAGTTGCAGAATGAGTGACCCTTACCCTGAATATACAGTGACTCTGTACAGTTACGCAATGAGTGATCCCTACTTTGAAGAGAAAGTGACTCTGTACACTTTCACAGTGAGTGACCCTTACCAGGAATAAACAGTGGCTCTGTACAGTTGCAGAATGAGTGACCCTTACCCTGAGTAAACAGTAGCTCTGCACAGTTATGCAATGAGTGATGCTTGGCCTGAATAAGGAGTGACTCTGTACAGTCAGACAGTGAATAACCCTTTCCCTGGATAAACAGTGACTCTGTACATTTGCAGTGTAAGTGTTCCTTACCCTGAATAAACAGTGACTCTGTACAGTTACACAGTGAGTGAATCTTACCCTGAGTAAACAGTGACTCTGTACAGTTACGTAGTGAGTGGCCCTTACCCCGAATAAAAAGTGACTGTACACTTTAATAGTGAGTGACCCTTACCCGGAATAAACAGTGACTCTGTGCAGTCACACAGCAAGTGACCTTTATCCTGAAGAAACAGAGACTCTGTACAGTTACGCAGTGTCTCATTCTGACCGTGAGTAAACAGTGTCGCTGTACATTTACATAGTGAGTGATCTTACCCTGCTGAATAAACAGTGACTCTGTACCATTAAGAATGAGTGATCCTTGCTCTGAACAAACAGTGACTCTGTACATTTACACAGTTAGTGATGCTTACCCTGAATAAACAATGACTCTGTACAGTCGCACAGTGAATGATCCTTACCATAGAACCATAGGAAAGTTACAGCACAGAAGAAGGCCATTTGGCCCATCTTGTCCTTACCAGCTTGTGGACACCCTGGTGCCCTCTCTAATCTCACCTTCCTGCACCCGGCCCATAGCCCTGCAGCTTACAGCACTTTAGGTGCAGATCCAGGTACTTTTTAAAAGAGTTTAAAGTTTCTGCCTCTACCACCAATTTGGGCAGCCAAATCCAGACACCCACTACCCTCTGCGTAAAAAAGTTCTTCCTCATGTCCCCCCTACACCTCCTGCCATTTATCTTGAATCTATGTCCCCTAATTCTAGAATTCTCCACCAAGGGAAACAATTTTATCCTGTCCACTCTATCTATTCCCCTCATAATTTTGTACACCTCAATCAAGTCACCTCTCATCCTTCTTTGTTCTAAGGAAAATAACCCCAACCTATCCAACCTCTCCTCATAGCTACACTTTTCTAACCCTGGAAACCTTCTAGTAAACCTCCTCTGCACTCTCTCCAGAGCTATTATGTCCTTCCTGTAATGTGGTGACCAGAACTACACACAATACTCCAGTTGTGGCATCACCAGTGTATTATACAATTCCAACATTATATCCTTACTTTTATATTCTATACCTCTGCCAATGAAGGAGAGCATTCCATATGCCTTCTATACAACCTTGTCTACTTGAACTGCTGCCTTCAGGGACCTGTGTACTTGTACACCAAGATCTCTCACTTCATCTATCCCTCTTATTATTTTCCCATTTATTTTATAATCCCTGTAACAGTTTGACCTCTCTAAATGTATGGTATCACACTTCTCTATGTTAAAATCCATCTGCCACTTTACCCCCCACTCCACCAACCCATCAATATCGTTTTGGAGATTATGGCTATCCTCTACACTATCCACTACTTGGCCAATCTTTGTGTCATCTGCAAATTTCCCAATCGTGCCCCCCACTTTCACGTCCAAATCGTTAATATGTAACATAAACAGCAAGGGTCCCAACACCGAGCCCTGAGGAACACCACTTGAGACAACTTTCCATTCGCAAGGGCATCCATCGACCATTACCCTTTGTTTCCTGTTACAAAGCCAACCTTTTATCCAGTTTGCCACATTACCCTGAATCCCATGGGCTTTTACTTTCCTGACCAATTTGCCATGTGGGACCTTGTCAAATGCCTTGCTAAAATCCATGTACACAACATCCACTGCACTACCTTCATCAATCCTTCTTGTCACTTCCTCAAAGAATCCAATCAAATTTGTGAGGCAAGACCTTCCTTTAACAAATCCATGCTGACCATCCCTGACTAGTCCATGCCTTTCCACGTGACAGTTAATCCTATCTCTCAGGATTGATTCTACTAATTTGCACACCACTGATGTAAGACTAACTGACCTATAATTGTTTGGCATTTCCTTTGATCCCTTTTTAAACAATGGAACTACGTTTGCATTTCTCCAGTGCTCCGGTACCTCCCCTGTATTTAGTGAAGATTGGAAAATCATCCTCAGAGCATCTGATATCTCCTCCCTGACTTCCTTCAGCAGCCTCGGAAACAATCCATCTGGCCCTGGTGACTTATCAACTTTCAAGGATTTCAGCCCTTAGAGTACTTCCTCTCTCTTTATGACTATCCCATCCAATATCTCGCAGTGTCCCTCCTGGACTATTATATCTAAATCCTCCCTTTCCTTTGTAAACACGGGGACAAAACATTCATTCAAAACCCTCCCCACAGCCTCTGAATCTACACACAAGTTTCCATCTTCATCTCTGATAGGTCCCATATTTTCCTTAATTAACCTTTTAGCATTAACATATTGGTAAAACTCTTACCCTGCTGAATAATCAGTGACACTCTACAGTTATACAGTGAGTTACTCTTACCCGGAATAAACAGTGACTCTGTGCAGTTACCTGCAGAAAGGCCCTTACCATAAATAAACAGTGACTCTGTAAAGTTACACAGTGACTGACCTTTACCCTCAATAAACGGTGGCTCTGTACAGTTACACACCGAGTGATCCTTACCCTGAATAAACAGTGACTCTGTACAGTTACACAGTTAATGATCCTTACTCTGAATAAACAGTGTCTCCGTGCAGTTACACAGTGAGTGACCTTTACCCTGAATAAACAGTGACTCTGTACAGTTACACAGTGAGGGATCCTTACCCTGAATAAACAGTGACTCTGTACAGTTACACAGTGAGTGATCCTTACCCTGAATAAACAGTGACTCTGTACAGTTACACAGTGAGGGATCCTTACCCTGAATAAACAGTGACTCTGTACAGTTACACAGTGAGTGACCCTTACCCTGAATAAACAGTGACTCTGCACAATTAAAGAATGAGTGATCCTTACCCCGCAGAATAAATAGTGACTCAGTACAGTTACATAGTGATTGACAATTAGCCTGAAAAAACAGTGACTCTGTATAGTTACACAGTGACTGATCTTTACCCTTAATAAACAGTGACATTGTACAGTTACAGAGTGAGTGAGCCTTACCCTGAATAACAGTGAATCTGTACAGTTACACAGTGAGTGATCCTTACCCTGAATAACAGTGACTCTGTACAGTTAAGAATGAGTGATCCTGGCTCTGAACAAACAGCGACTCTGTACAGTTACACAGTTAGTAATGCTTGCTCTGAATAAACAATGACTCTGTACAGTCGCACAGTGAATGATTCTTATCCTGCTGAATAAACAGTGATTCGGTACAATTACACAGTGAGTGACTCTTAGCCTGACTAAACACTGGCACTGTACATTTACACAGTGAGTGACACTTACTCTGATTAAACAATGACTCTTCACAGTTACAGTGTGAGTGACCCTTACCCTGAATAAACTGACTCTGTACAGGTACAGTATGGGTGATCCTTACCCTGAATAATCAGAGACTCTGTACAGCTACATAGTGAGGGATCCTTACCCTGAATAAACTGTGTCTCCATGCGGTTACACAGTGAGTGACCTTTACCCTGAATATACAGTGACCGTACAGTTACGCAATGAGTGATCCCTACGTTGAAGAGAAAGTGACTCTGTACATTTTCACAGTGAGTGACCCTTACCCGAAATAAACAGTGACTCTGTACAGTTACACAGTGAGTGATCCTTACCCTGAATAAACAGTGACTCTGTACAGTTACACAGTGAGTGATCCTTACCCTGAATAAACTGTGACTCGGTACAGTTACACAGTGAGTGATCCTTACCCTGAATAAACAGTGACTCTGTACAGTTGTAGTGTGAGTGATCCTTACCCTGAATAAACAGTGACTCTGTACAGTTGTGCAGTGAGTGATGCTTGGCCTGAATAAGGAGTGACTCTGTACAGTCAGACAGTGAATAACCCTTTCCCAGGATAAACAGTGACTCTGTACATTTACACAGTGAGTGACCCTTACCCTGAATAAACAGTGACTCTGTACAGTTGTAGTGTGAGTGATCCTTACCCTGAGTAAACAGTGACTCTGTACAGTTACACAGTGAGTGATCCTTACCCTGAATAAACAGTGACTTGTTACATTTACACAGTGAGTGATCCTTACCCTGAATAAACAGTGACTCTACAGTTACACAGAGTGATCCTTACCCTGAATAAACAGTGACTCTACAGTTACACAGTGAGTGATCCTTACCCTGAATAAACAGTGACTCTGTACATTTGCACAGTGAGTGACCATACCCTACTGAATAAACAGTGACTGTACAATTACAAAGTGAGTTACCCTTACCCTGAATAAACAGTGACTGTACATTTACACAGTGAGTGACCTTATGCTACTGAATAAACATTGACTCTGTACAGTTACAGAATGAATGGCCCACATACTGAATAAACAGTGTCTCTGTACAGTTACAGAATGAATGGCCCACATACTGAACAAACAGTGTCTCTGTACAGTTACAGAATGAATGGCCCACATACTGAATAAACAGTGTCTCTGTACAGTTACAGAATGAATGGCCCACATACTGAATAAACAGTGTCTCTGTACAGTTACAGAATGAGTGATCCTTGCTCTGAACAAACAGTGGCTCTTTACAGATACACAGTGAGTGACCTTTACCGTCAATAAGTGGTGACTCTGTACAGTTACACAGTGAGTGATCCTTACCCTGAATAAACAGTCACTCTTGACTACTTTTAACCAATGTTGGTGTGCTTTCTAAATAATGAGCAGGTAGGAACTGTGGAGGAGCAGGAAAAAAAAAATGGTCGTCCATGTACTTTAAGCACTAAAAGCTTGTGGGCAATGGATGGAAAATTGCCGGAAGGCAAATGTAAATTAAATGGCACAATTTGAATGGAGATGCAGGGAGAGGGAGCTGAGTTTTCAGACTTATCCTGGTCTCTTCTGGCTTCTTGGCTTCTCCTCCTATGATTCTGCTGCTGGGGATTTGTCACTTCTACTCCATTCACTTCTGTCCCCCCTCCCAACACGCCTGGACTCCCCCTTCACAGTGTCCCCCCTTGCCCTTCCCATGAAGCAGTCAGCACTGATCTTTCACCCTATTTTAACCTCCCTACAGTATGTTCAGGTCAGCCTGTGAGTCTGTGAATCTTGTCTGGAGACAAAAGTTGTGCAGAACGAGGAAGTCGGGCAGTTTGTGAGTGACTGGTGGCTATTTACATATTTGCTTCAGGAAGTTAAGCTGCAGATTTCAGCATCTCTCGTCCAACGCTTACACAATCCACTTCCCCGTCCGGAAAAACCTGTTTCTCGCCACATTTTACATTTCCCTGAATTTCAACTTTTTTGGCCTCTGCAGCAACTTTGTGCTGAGCAGTTTAATTTGTTTTTTAAATCAATCGTAATCAATCCTACATCCACAACCCCCCTAACACCCCCTCAAACTCTTCCCACACTTGCCCCCACACTCTGTCTACCCCACCACACAGTCTCTCCATAGCACACATTCCCCCCACCCACACACACACTGTCCCTCAAACACTCTCCACCCCCACATACTCTCCCCCCAACACACACACCCCTACCCATACTTACACTCTCCACCCCGCACACACATTCCCCCCACCCACACATACACTTTCCCTCAAACACACACTACCCCGCACACTCTCCCCTGCACACACTCACCCCCTCACAGTCTCTGCCCCCACATACTCTCCCTCCAACACAATCTCCAGCTGATACACACTCGCCCCCTAAGACACATAATCCCCTGAGTCATATTTACACTCTCCCCCATACACACTCTTTCCCTGACACACTATCTCACCCCCACACACTCTCTCCCCTACACACACCCTCCCCGTCACACACTCTCTCCACCTCACACTCTCTCCCCCAACATATTCTCCCCCAAATATACTCTCTATCCACACACATTCACCCCCCAACACACACACTTCCCCGCACCCATACTTACACTGTACCCCATACACACTCTCTCCCTATTAACGCTCTCCCCCCTCATACACACTCTCCCCACACACATTCTCCCCCACACACACTGTCTCCCCAACATATTCTCCACTCACACACTCTCCCCGCGCATACTCTCCCCCAACATACTCTCCCCCCAACACACATGCTCCCCCCACACATACTCTTCTCCCACACACTCTCCCCCTGACACACTCTCGCCCCCACACACTGTCCTCACACACACTATCCCTCAAACACAACCTCCCCCCACACACTCTATGCTCCACCACCCACTCTCTCCCGCCTACACACTCTCCTCCCACACACAATCACCCATCCCAACGCACACACTCTTCCTTACCCATAATTAAACTCTCCCCCCTCACACACACACGCATTCTCTCACCCCCACATACACTCGCTCCCCCCATATACTGTCTCTCCCACACACCCTCTCCCCCACACAATCTCCTCCACACACAATCTCTCCCCCACATGCTCTCCACCATCACACTCTCTCCCTCTACACGCTCTCCCCCCAATCTCTCTTTCCTCCCCCCCACACTCTCTCACCCTACACACTCTCTCCCCCGACACATACTCTCCCTGCTGCACACATTCTCCCCTCAACACACTCTCTCCCCCCACACACCGTCTGTCCCACACACTCTCTCCCTCCAACACACTCTCTCCCCCACACACTCTCTCCCCCACATACTCCCAAACCACAAACTCTCTCCCCCTACACACTCTGGTCCCCACACACTCTCTCCCCCCCAGTATTCTCTAGCCTTACACACTCTCTCCCCCCATACATACTCTCCCCGCCTCACACATTCTCCTCCCCAACACACTCTCTCTCCCCTACACACTCTCTCCCTCCGACACATTCTCTCCCCAATACATTGTCTCCCACACACGATCTCTGCCCCACATGCTCTCTCCCCACATACTCTCCCCCCCCCACACACTCCACCCCCCCACCCATATACACTTGCCCCCCACACCCTCTTAATCCCCCCTCACACACAGACTCTCACTCCCACACATACACATTATCCCCACCCACACACACACACACACACACACACTCTCCCTTGACACACTCTTCTCCCCCCCTACACATTCTCACCCTCACACACACACTCCCCCCTCACTTGGTCCCCCTCCGCGCACACACACACACTCTCTCCACCTCACACACAGTCTCCCCCCATACACACTTTCCCTCAAACATACCCTCCCCCACACAATAACTCACCCCCACACACTCTCTCCCCCAACATACTCTTCCCCCCACAAACTGTCCACCCCACACACACTCTGCCCCCCAACACACACACTCTCCCCCACACACTTAGTGGGAGGTAGGTGGTGGTGTAGTGGTATTGTCACTGGACTCATGATCCAGGGGACCTGGGTTGGAATCCCACCAATAAATATCTGGAATTAAAAATCTACTGATGACCACGAAGCCATTGTAAAAACCCATCTGGTTCACTGATGCCCTTTCCAGGGAAGGAAATCTGTTGTCCTTACCTGGTCTGGCCTACATGTGACCAAATGCCCCTGAGGAAGGGCAATTTAGGATGGGAAATAAATGCTGGCCTAGCCATTAATGCCCATGAATGAATAAAAAACTCCCCCCCAACACACTCATTGCCCCCCAGCCATACTTATACTCCTCACCCATCCCACACATATACTCTCCCCCCTCCACACACACAGTCTCTCCACCTCACACACAGGCCTACATCCTATGTCTTATAGTGCCCTGGGATGTAGATTATCAGGCCAGGGGGATTTATTGGCTTTCAGTCCCATTAATTTCTCCAGCACTATTGTTTTAGTAATACTAATTTCCTTCAATTCCTCCTTCTCACTAGAACCTTGGTTCCCTAGTGTCTCTGGGAAGTTATCTGTGTCGTCCTCCATGAAGACAGAACTAAAGTAGTTTTTTAACTGCCCTGTCATTTCCTTGTTCTCTGTTATAAATTCTCCTGTTTCAGACTGTAAGGGACCTACATTTGTCTTCACCAATCTTTTTGTTTTTACATACTTGTAGAAGCTTTTACAGTCTGCTTTTACATTCCTTGCAAGTTTACTTTCATACTCTATTTTCCCCCCTTAATCAATCTCTTGGTCCTCCTTTGCTGAATTCTAAATTGCTCCCAACCCTCAGGCTTGCTACTTACTCTCACAACTTTATATGACTCCTATTTGGATCTAACACTATCCTTAATTGCTTTGGTTAGCCATGGTTGAGCTGCTTTTCCTGTAGTGTTTTTGTGCCATAAAGGAATGTATAATTGTCGCAATGCATACATTCGGCCCTTAAATATCAGCCATTGCCTATCCACCATCATGCCTTTTAATGATGTTCCCTAATCTATCTTAGCCAACTCACGCCTCATACCTTTGTAGTTTCCTTTGTTAAGACTTAGGGCCCTCGTTTCGGATTGGACTACTTCACTTTCCATCTTAATGAAGAATTCAATCATGTTATGGTCACTGTTCCCTAAAGGACCCCACCCTACAAGAATATTAATTAATCCCTTATTACACAAAACCAGACCTAGGAAAGCCTGTTCCCTAGTCAGTTCCTCAACATACTGGTCCATAAAACCATCTCATATACACTCCAGGAATACATCCACCACAGCATTATTGCTAATTTGGTTTGCCCAGCCTATATGTAAATTAAAGTCACGCATTGTCACCGTAACACCCTTGTTACATGCATCTCTAATTTCCAGTTTAATGCAATCCCCTACCTTACCATTACAGTTTGGAGGCCCATAGACAACTCCTACTAATGTTTTCTACTCCTTGTTGCTTCTTAGCTCCACCCAGACTGATTCTACATCTAGATTTTCTGAGTCAATATCTTCTCTATCACACTGATTTCATCCTTAAATAACATCGCCACGCCACCTCCTTTCTCTTTTCGCCTGTCCTTCCTAAATATCGCGTACCCTTGGATAAACAGTTCCCAGCCTTGGTCACCCTGCAGCCATGTCTCTGTAATCGCGATCATTTTGTACCTGTTTACATCTATTTGCGCTGTTAATTCATCTAGCTTATTGCGAATGCTCTGTGCATTAAGATACACGTTCCTTAGACTTATCTTTTTAACATTTTTACACATTTTTTTGTACTATGGCCCTATTTGCTGCTTGCCCTTGTCCCCTCTGCCTTCCACTTTTGCTTTCTACTTTTCTGTCTCTCGTTCCTCTCTTTATTTCCCTCTCTTGTGTCTCCCCACTTAGGCTCCCATCCCCTGCCAATCTAGTTTAAACCCTCCTACACAGTACTAGCGAATACCCCTGCAAGGATATTAGTCCCTGTCCTGCTGGGGTGCAACCCGTCCACCTTGTACAGGTCCCATCCTCCCTGGAATTGGTCTCAATGCCTCAAGGATCTAAATCCCTCCCTCCTACATCATCTCTCCAGCCATGCATTCACCTGGTCTATTCTCCTATTCCTGATCTCGTTGGCACATGGCACTGGGAGTAATCCTGAGATCACTACCTTTGAGATCCTGCTTTTTAATTTATTTCCTAGCTCCCTATATCCTGCTTTCAGGACCTCATCCCTCTTTTTACCCATGTCGTTGGCACCAGTATGGATCACGACCTCTGGTTGTTCACTCTCCCCTTTGAGAATGTTTTGCAGCTGCTCAGTGACATCCTTGACCCTGGCACCAGGGAGGCAACATACATCCTGGTGTCATGTACATGGCCACCTTATGATAGAATCCCCTGTCACTATTGCTCTCCCCCTCCTTCCCACCCAACCCTGTGCAGCTGAGCCACTTGTGGTACCATGGACTTGGATTTTGCTGCATTCCCCTGAGAAACCATCTCCCCTAGCAGTATCCAAAACAGAAAATCTGTTGGGGAGAGAGATGGACACAGGAGACTCCTGCACTTCCGGCCTAGTGCTTTTACTGTGTCTGGCGGTCACCCATTCCCTTTCTGCCTGTGCACTCTTTATCTGCGGTGTGACCACACTGTATGTGCTATTCATGAAGATCTCATCCTTGGGGATGCTACACAGTGACTTCAACTGCAGCTCCAGTTCCAAAACACGGACAGCGAGTAGCTACAGCTGAAGCCACTTCCTGCACACTTGGTTGCCCTGGACACTGGAAGTGTCCCTCACTTCCCACATCTCACAGGAGGCCGATTCCTCTTGGCTGAGCTGCCCTGCCATGACTTACCCTTCAATTACTCACTTTACTTTTATTTCCTCTGGTTTAGAGAATATTAAAGGCCGAAGAAATATTTACCAGGTCCCACTTACCAAGGCCACTGCTCTACTTAGTAAGGAAAGGTAGAAAATGAAAGGGTCCCTCCTCCCCTACTCACTGAACTCCCTCTCTCACCAAACTCCAACTGAAGCACTCTAATGCAGCCCAGAGCAGCACTCCAGTGCAGGTCAAGTGCACACACACTCTCTCCTCTCAAACACATTCTCCCCCAACACACACATTCTCCCCCACCAAACATACTATCCCCCCACACAAATACACTCTCCCCCCCCCACCCCCCACCACACACACTCAAGGGCCACCTTCTCAAGGGCATGTAGGGATGGGCAATAAATGCCGGCCCAGCCAGCGAAGCCCACATCCTGGGAATAAATTAAAAAAAAACTCTCCCCCAACACACACTCTCCCCCCACCCAGACACACTTTCAAACCACCCATAGGCTGGAATTTTCCCATCCTGCCTGTGGCGGGTTTCGTGACCGGCAGGTGTGGGGAATCCAGCCGGAAGCAAAACGTCTCAAATCCGTCATTGTAAGAACATATTGCAATTCTCCCGACTGTGAGTTCATGGTGGGTTGGTTATCCCACCAACTAGTGACGTGAATTCTATTTGCATTCATTAGCATGTCATGAATGCTCATTAAAACAGCTGCTTGCCGGAATCTTGTCTCACCTTCCAACCTTCTGTCACGCCAGCGGGAAGTTATATTGGTGTCAAACCCGTTTGAAAAGGGGTGGCGCGCACAAGTCGGACCTCAGCTCACTGGTAACTTTGAGGTGAGTAGAACATCCATAGCCTACCTGTCATAGCGCTGCACCGGTCTTGTTGAGATGAACGTCACTCTGCTGGGGCTGTAGGGTTGGTCTGCTCCTGCTCTTTGTCTACATTGTCCCGAGGAACACCCCTGTGCTGTGGTACTCATACAGGCCTCCACTTTCAGAGACTAGCACTTTCAACCAGGGGGTGGGCTGTGAGGCGAGGGTGCGGTTGATGAACACGAAGTGGGCAACAGGGAGGGAAGACAGTGGAATGGCAGTGAGGGGAAGGGTGAACAAGATAGGAGCCTCTGTGGGGTCGCCTTCTAATCTCTTGTTGCCACCGGCATGAGCAGGAGTCGGCTTAGAAAGAAAGGAGGAAGACCTCCTTGTGATGAAAGCTACTGAATGCCAATGGCTTCTTTAGCACTGCTAAAGGGCTACTCAGAACTCAGTGGCTTCACATCACACTCGCTGCATCTCAAGTGTAACACATAGGGCAGGATTTTTAGGTGGGTGGGTGCGATCTGCAGGCCTGGGATCGGTCAGGAAATGGACTGCCAACCATGATTGGCCCCCAACTGCGATTACAGGCTGTGAAATTGGCCAACCAGAGTGAAAGGCCCGCTGAAACGCTCAGCGCTGCTGGGGTCGGGGTGGGAAGAGGCCTGGTGATGAGGTAAGTGTGGGTGCAGGCGAGCGCAGAATGAAAGCTCCCTGAAGGCAGAGAGCTGCCTCTGGGAGCTGAAAACTTTAAAACCAATAAATAAAGCTTTTACAATCAGGAAAAAAATGTCCATGCTCACAATCAGCCACCTGAACATATACATGATAAAAATGCTGTCCATACATTTCTTAAAATTTATTTAATAATGGAAACCTCACCCCGCCTTTGGATGAGGTTTCGCTAAAAATGCAAAGTCTGCCTGGCCGATTCGCATGAAAAATTGGAAACAACTGCAACTTTAATGACCTTAACGTGCCTCTTAGTTGTTGGCGGGCGTGCTTCCAATTTTTGTGCGTGCACACCCACTGACCGAAATATCACGTGAGCGCGAGATGACATTGGGATGCTTGTCCGACGTTATCTTGCGCGATTTCATGCCCAATCAGGTCGGGCGCACGCCCCAACACTGACCTAAAAATTCTGTCCATAGCAATATAGAATTTGGGAACGCAGGCAATAGTGAAGGAGGCACAACAGCATCATATATGGCATTCCATCAATGAAGGCCAGTCACCTGTTCACCAGATTTGACACTCCTAATGGGCCAAAGGGCATTCGCTCATTGACCGTGAACAACTGATTGGTCATTAATATGGCACATCAGAGATTGGAGCACAGAGTTATGTCGGGTCACTCATCTCACTGAAACTTTAGCATCCCACGCCGGACTCAAGATGTTACATATCTGCGATGCCAACTTGGTCACCTCGTTGTGTGTGGCAGTGTCTCAGGGACAAGGCGACACCAGCCACCATGCAAGTAGGGCAGGAGAAACTATGGACCCTTATGGTCTCCAAATGTGTCATCTTCTGAGCTTCACTTTCTTGCCCTTGAATCATTAATGTCAATGTTTCCTTTCAGAGAGAAAACAAAAGCAGATGTGGGTCTCAAATCCGTCACTGTAAGAACATGTTGCAATTCTCCCGACGGTGAGAATGCTGCCTTTGTCAGGGTCCTAATGCAATGGAGGGGGCGAATGAGGGAGAGGTGACTCCGTGAGCAGCATCAGTAGGAGGGACATGGTCAAGTGGAGCCAGAGTATGAACAGGAGGGTCAGGAGGAGAGACCCAGACAATGGGGGTGACTCACCAGATCTAGGGTTTATCATCCGAGAGCCTCCTATTTACAAAAGAGTGAGAGGCAATGCCATGCACGTCTGTGCTTGTCCCAAGATCTGGTCCATCACATATGCTACATTTTTCATGAAGACCTGATGCCATCTGGGGTTGGATGGTATCTCCTGCCAGTGGCTTGGAAGGTGATCACTGCACTCGATTTCTTAGTCTCTGGTTCTTTCCAAGGATCAACAGGCAACCTGTGTGGCATCTCTCAGTCCACAACACATCAATGGATAAAGGAAGTCACAGATGCCTTTTACAGGAAGGCCCATCATTATGTAAGGTTTGCTCTGGATGAAGATATCCAGGCTTTGCTGCCATCTCAGGCTTCCCCAGAGTGCAGGATGCAATAGGCTGCACCCATGTGGCTGTACGGGCTCCATGGCAGCAGGCCCTAATGTTTATACAAGGGCTATCATTCCATCGATGTACAACTGGTGTGTGATCACCAGAAGCACATGCTGCATGTTTGTGCACAGTACCCTGGGAGTTGCCATGACTCCGACATCCTGAGTCACTCCCAGGACCTGAGATTTTCGAGTGGCCATTACAGTCGCAGGGATGGCTGCTTGGGGATAAGGGGCATCCACTGAAACGCAGGCTGATGACACCAGTGTGTTGCCCTCAGAGTTGTTCCGAGGAGAGGTACAACACTGCTCACAGCTCCACACCATAGGGCTTCTGAAGATGTGTTTCAGATGCTTGGAACTCTTAGGTAGCTCATTAAAATACAATCCCGACAGGTTTTCCAACATCGACACAGTGTGTTGTGCCCTTCACAATCTGGATGTACAAAGAGGTGACCCCCTGCCAGAGGATGACCTGGAGGAGGATGAGAGTTCATTGGAGGATGAAGATCTGGAGGCCCAGGAACCTCAGGAGGCTGCTGAGTGTCAATGTGAGTGTGATCACACCATGGGGGAAGGAAGACGTGGGAGACATGCCTATGATACGTTAATCGCTGACAGATTCCAGGAGGATTAAAGTTAAGTGAGGGAATATGGCCACACCTCTCCTAGCCCTTAATGTCATTTTCTTTCAACTTATGATAGGTCCACCTGCAATCTCGCTGAGATTCACATTCCTGTGATGTCAACCTCAGTTGAACTAGTCTTCACACTCCCTGTGTGATGTCAGGGAGATATGTTTAAATCTTTATTGGAAGTGTGGGATGTAAGCGTTTCTAACCCTTCTTCCTCAAGAAACACCATTGAGCAAGGGCAGCTCATCAGCATTGATAATCTAACGGCATTTATGTCTCCTCCATGCTGGTGGCAGAAGATGCAGCGAGAACGAGTCCAGCATTCATACTTGCCTCAGAGGCCATGATCTTTGCTTTGCTCTGTGGGGCCCTGTGAGTGAACTCATTCTGGGAACTGAGAGTCCACTCAGGAACAAAAGCAATGTGAGAGAAGACTTGATGCCTTTGCTGCCATCTAATGATGTAAACACTGCTGCAACTGAGATGTGGACATGCCTAGGGATCTCCTCCTCCCGTATATGTCTTGTCTTCTGCCACCAGCATGGAGGAGACACAAATACCGTTAGATTATCAATGCTGATGAACTGCCCTTGCTCAGTGGTGTTCCTTGAGGAAGAAGGGTTAGAAATGCTTACATCCCACACTTCCAATAAAGATTCAAACACATCTTCCTGACATCACACAGGGAGTGTGAAGATTAATTCAACTGAGGTTGACATCACAGGAATGTGAATCTCACAGTGGGACACTATTACTGAGCGGGAGGAAGGCTAAACCTTGAAATAAGAGGATTCCAAAGTACAAAATCACAACCCCTTCAGTTAACAGGAACATTCACATAACTATCAAATGTATTTTAAAAAGTGCAATTTACTTATATGTCTAGTACACCCATGACCCAAAAGTCAGATCAACTTTTCTTAACTATCCTAACTCTACCGCTAGGCCTGGGTGCAGCCCTGACATCCGCAGCAGAGGTGGAGGTGATGACCTTAGCGGACACCCTCTGCTGGTCTGAGGCTTTGAGGGCCCCCGCCTAATAAGGGTCACTTGCTCAAGGGCAGAAAAGCTGGAGTGGATGGGGTCACAGGCAGAGGGAGCTGAGAGCATCAATCGCAGATATGAGCTCACCTGCCAGGGGGGCAGATTGCTCTGAGGAGCAAGGGTTATCATGCCCCCGAGAAGGCAAAGGCTATTACTGGCCAAATTACATTGCGCTCAGCCTGGCATTGGTAGGATGAAGTTGCTCATGTGCAGCTACCTGTGGTGGTCAGGGATGGACGCAGACATCGAAACCCTAGTCAAAAGTTATCTTCAATGCCAGCAGGTACAAAAGCTACCCCCCACCTTAGCTGCATTGCACCTTTGGGAATAGCTAGGGCGGCCATGGGTGCATCTCCACGTCGGCTACATGGGACCCTTCTTGGGCACAATCTTCCTTTTAGACACCCAAGTGGATGGATGTCTACGAAGTCTGGTCACCCATGTCTGCTGCCACCATAGGCCGTTCGCGCCAGAGTTTTGCAGTGCACGGGCTACCGGAGGTGCTTGTGTCAGATAAGGGGGCTGCATTTACCAGCGGGGAGTTCCACAGATTTACAACCCTCAACAGAATAACTCATATCAAACCCTTACCACCCCACCTCTAATAGTTTGGCTGAGTGAGCAGTGTAAAAACTGGACGGGGATTCCATCAGCACCAGATTGTCATGGTTCCTGTTCGTGTACCAGACGACGCCACACACGACCACAAGTATTGCCCGACTGAATTACTAATGAAGGATCGTCTCCGCACCCGTCTAACTCTTATCAGGCCGGATCTAGTGGGGAGGGTGGAGACAAGCCAAGAGGTTCAGAAGACCAGACATGATGGCCATAATCATGAAAGAAATTTCACGGTGGGAGATACAGTTCTCGCGATGAACTTTGGAGATGGGCCCAGTTGGCTACCAAGCGAAGCGACAGGACCTCTCTCCTGTAATGTGTCAATAAATGGCCGAATAATTAGGCGACACGTGGATCATCTCCGGAGAAGAGGGACAGTCCCACAAGAAGGAATGCCGTCGTCACTTGTGTTTGAGCCTGCACCACACGTGGAAGAAATGTCACACGATTTGGAAGTACCGGTGGGGCCTCTTGGTCCCGAGAGGGTCAAAGACACAAAGATGCCCACTTCCATCGAAGAGCCTGGTGGACAGTTGACCCCTGAGGAGGGGGTCTCAAAAAAACCAGCCGAGGCTGTTGAGCTATGACACTCGACACGTCCGAGGAAACCTCCTGAGAGTCTTGACCTGTAAATAATTATTCATGTAAATAATTAGGATGTTGTGAAGCTTGTCAATTGTGCTTTCAAGTAAAGGGGGAGGATGCGGTAAAGTGGAGTGCTTTGTACCTTTAAGAGAATATAGTTAATTGACCATGTGACTATATTGACCAATCGCTACACAGCGCAGGCTACTTTGGTAACTAAGTCTGGAGTTGGAGATGATTGAAGAAGCACACAAGGTGTTAATACTCTGTTCTTCGTTCCAATAAACCACTAGTGTTTGTTCAGTTAATCGGTCTCTCTGCCTATATTGTTTCAAGCACCAACTAACGTGTTAATATCATGGGTACAGCTAGCGTTCGCTGGACAAAGTGAACCTGATAACATGAAACATAAAAGACACAGCCTCCGCCCCATACTGTCACCCCCCAAAACTCTCCCCCTCAAACACATTATCCCCAAAACACACACTTCCAACCCCAAACACACTCTCCCCCTCAAACACACTCCCCACCCCCACACACCCCCTCCTCCTCAAACATACTCCCCTCCGCACACACACACACAATCTCCCCCACCACTCACACTCTCCCTACACACACAGCCTCCCCCTCACACACACCCTCCCCCTCACACAGCCTCCTCCCCCTCACACACACCCTCCCCCTCACACACCCTCCTCCCCCTCACACACACCCTCCCCCTCACACACCCTCCTCCCCCTCACACACACCCTCCCCCTCACACACCCTCCTCCCCCTCACACACCCTCCTCCCCCTCACACACACCCTCCCCCTCACACACCCTCCTCCCCCTCACACACCCTCCTCCCCCTCACACACACCCTCCCCCTCACACACCCTCCTCCCCCTCACACACCCTCCTCCCCCTCACACACCCTCCTCCCCCTCACACACACCCTCCCCCTCACACACCCTCCTCCCCCTCACACACCCTCCTCCCCCTCACACACACCCTCCCCCTCACACACCCTCCTCCCCCTCACACACTCCTCCCCCTCACACACACCCTCCCCCTCACACACACCCTCTCCCTCACACATACTTCTCCCCATCACAAACACCCTCCCCCTCACACACACTCCTCCCCCTCACACACCCTCCTCCCCCACACACACACTCCTCCCCCTCACACACCCTCCTCCCCCTCACACACTCCTCCCCCTCACACACCCTCCTCCCCCTCACACACACTCCTCCCCCTCACACACCCTCCTCCCCCTCACACACACTCCTCCCCCTCACACACCCTCCTCCCCCTCACACACCCTCCTCCCCCTCACACACACACTCCTCCCCCTCACACACCCTCCTCCCCCTCACACACACTCCTCCCCCTCACACACCCTCCTCCCCCTCACACACCCTCCTCCCCCTCACACACACCCTCCCCCTCACACACCCTCCTCCCCCTCACACACCCTCCTCCCCCTCACACACCCTCCTCCCCCTCACACACCCTCCTCCCCCTCACACACACCCTCCCCCTCACACACCCTCCTCCCCCTCACACACCCTCCTCCCCCTCACACACACCCTCCCCCTCACACACCCTCCTCCCCCTCACACACACCCTCCCCCTCACACACTCCTCCCCCTCACACACACCCTCCCCCTCACACACTCCTCCCCCTCACACACACCCTCCCCTTCAAACACACTCCTCCCCCTCACACATACTCCTCCCCATCACACACACCCTCCCCCTCATACACTCCTCCCCCTCACACACACCCTCCCCCTCAAACACACTCCTCCCCCTCACACATACTCCTCCCCATCACACACACCCTCCCCCTCACACACACCCTCCCCCTCAAACACACTCCTCCCCCTCACACATACTCCTCCCCATCACACACACCCTCCCCCTCACACACACCCTCCCCCTCAAACACACTCCTCCCCCTCACACATACTCCTCCCCATCACACACACCCTCCCCCTCACACACACCCTCCCCCTCAAACACACTCCTCCCCCTCACACATACTCCTCCCCATCACACACACCCTCCCCCTCACACACACTCCTCCCCCTCACACACCCTCCTCCCCCTCACACACTCCTCCCCCTCACACACACCCTCCCCCTCACACACTCCTCCCCCTCACACACACCCTCCCCCTCACACATACTCCTCCCCCTCACACACACTCCTCCCCCTCACACACCCTCCTCCCCCTCACACACTCCTCCCCCTCACACACACCCTCCCCCTCACACACACTCCACCCCCTCACACACCCTCCTCCCCCTCACACACCCTCCTCCCCCTCACACACTCCTCCCCCTCACACACACCCTCCCCCTCACACACACCCTCCCCCTCACACACACTCCTCCCCCTCACACACACTCCTCCCCCTCACACACCCTCCTCCCCCTCACACACACTCCTCCCCCTCACACACCCTCCTCCCCCTCACACACACTCCTCCCCCTCACACACCCTCCTCCCCCTCACACACACTCCTCCCCCTCACACACACTCCTCCCCCTCACACACCCACGCCCCCTCACACACCCTCGTCCCCCTCACACACCCTCCTCCACCTCACACACTCCTCCCCCTCAAACACCCTCGTCCCCTCACACACACTCCACCTCACACAACCTCCCCCTCACACACTCTCCCTCCACACACACCCTCCCCCTCACAAACTCCACCTCACACACCCTCCCCCTCACACACCCTTCCCCTCACACACCCTCCTCCCCCTCACACACACTCCGCCTCGCTCCCTCCCCCTCACACTCTCACCCCCTCACACACTCTCCCTCCCCACACACAGTCCCCCTCACACACTCCTCCCCCTCACACACCCTCCTCCCCCTCATACACACTCTGCCTCATTCCCTCCCCCTCACACTCTCACCCCCTCACACACTCTCCCTCCCCACACACCCTCCCCTCACACACTCACCCCCTCACACACCCTCCCCCTCACACATACTCCCCCTCACACACTCACCCCCTCACACACCCTCCTCCCTCTCACACCATCCTCCCCCTCATACACCCTACTCCCCCTCACAAATTCTCCACCTCATAGACCCTCCCCCTCACACATCCTCCCCCTCGCACACTCTCCTCCCCCTCACACACCCTCACCCTCACTCCCTCCTTCCCCCTCACACACCCTCCCCCTCACACCCTCCCCCTCACACACACTCCTCCTCACACACCCACTCACACATCCTCCCCCTCACACACCCTCCCCCTCACACCCTCCCCTCACACACCCTCCCCCTCACACACCCTCCCCCTCACACATCCTCCCCCTCACACACCCTCCTCAACCACAAACCCTCCCCCTCACACAACCTCCCCCTCACACACCCTCCTCCCCCTCACACACCCTCCTCCCCCTCACACATCCTCCCCCTCACACATCCTCCTCACCCACAGACCCTCCCCCTCACACACCCTCCTTCCCCTCACAAATTCTCCCCCTCATACACCCTCCCCCTCACACATCCCCATCACATGCCCTCATCCTCCCACCCTCCTTCCCCACACACACCCTCCTCCCCTCATAAATTCTCCCCCTCATACACCCTCATCCTCACACCCTCCTCCCCCTCACACACCCTCCCCCTCACACACCCTCCCCCTCACACATCCTGCCCCTCAAACACCCTCATCCTCACACACCCTCCCCCTGACACACCCTCCCCCTCACATACCCTCACCCTCACACATCTTCCCCCTCACACACCCTCATCCTCACACACCCTCCCCCTCACACACCCTCCCCCTCACAGACCCTCCACCCTCTCACACACCCTCATCCTCACACACCCTCATCCTCACACACCCTCATCCTCACACCATCCTCCCCCTCACACACCCTCCTCCCCTCACAAACCCTCCCCTTCACGCACCAACCCCCTCACAGACCCTCCACCCTCTCACACACCCTCCCCATCACACACCCTCCTCCTTCTCACACACCCTCCCCTTCACACCCTCCCCCTCACACCCTCCCCCTCACACACCCACCCCCTCACCCCCTCACACAACCTCCCCCTCACACATCCTCCCCCTCACACATCCTCTCCCTCACACACCCTCCTCCCCCTCACACACCCACTCCCTCACAAACCCTCCTCACCACAAACCCTCCCCCTCACACACCCTCCTCCCCATCTCACACCCTCCTCCACCTCGCACACCCTCCCCCTCACACACCCGCCTCCCCGTCAAACACCCACTCCTTCACACACACTACTACCCCTCACACACCCTCCCCTTCACACACTCACCCCTCACACACCCTCACACTCACACTCCCTCCCCCTCACACACTGTCCTCCTCACACACACTCCCCCTCACACACCCTCCGCCCCCCACACACCCTCCCCCTCACAGACCCTGCTCCTCCTTACACTCCCTCCTCCCACTCACACCCTCCTCCCCCTAACCCACCCTCCTCCCCCTCACACACCCGCCTTCCCCTCACAAACACTCCTCCACCTCACACCCTCCTCCCCCTCACACACCCTCCTCCCCCTCACACACTCTCCTCCACCTCATACACACTCTCCCTCACACACCCTCCCCCTCATACACCCTCCCACTCACACACCCTCGCCCTCACACACCCTCCTCCCCCTCACACAACCACCGCCTCACACACCCTCCCCCTCACACACCCTTCTACCCCTCACACACCCTCCCCCTCACACACCCTCCCCCTCACACACCCTCCTCCCCCTCACACACCCTCCTCCATCTCACACCCTCCTCCCCCTCACACACCCTCCTCCCCCTCATACAACCTCCTCCACCTCACACACCTTCCCCCTCACACATCCTCCCCCTCACACACCCTCACCCTCACACACCCTCCTCCTCCTCACACACCCTACCCCTCACACATTCTCCACCCCCTCACACACCCTCCCCGTCACACACCCTCCCCCTCACACCCTCCATTTCACACCCTCCAGTTCACACCCTCCCCCTCACACACCCTCCCCCTCACACCCTCCTCCCCCTCACAAACCCTCCCCCTCACACACCCTCCTCCTCACACACTCCTCCCCCTCACACACCTTCCCCCTCACACACCCGCCTCCCCCTCACACACCCTCCTCCCCCTCACACACCCTCCTCCCCCCCACACACCCTCCTCCCCCACACACACCCTCCCCCTCACACACCCTCCTCCCCCTCACACAACCTCCGGCTCAAACCCTCGTCCCCCTCACACACCCTCCTCCCCCTCACACACCCTCCCTCTCACACACCCTCCTCCTCCTCACACACCCTCCGCCTCACACACCCTCATCCTCCTCACACACTCCCCCCCCTCACACACCCTCCCCCTCGCACACCCTCCCCCTCACACACCCTCCCCCTCACACACCCTCCCCCTCACACACGCTCCCCCTCACACACCCTCCTCCCCCTCACACACCCTCCTCCCCCTCACACACCCTCCTCCCCCTCACACACCCACCCCCTGACACACCCTCCTCCCCCTCACACACCCTCCCCCTCACACACCTTCCTTTTCCTCACACACCCACCCCCTGACACACCCTCCTCCTCCTCACACACCCTCCCCCTCACACACCCTCCCCCTCACACACCCTCCTTCCCCTCCCACACCCTCCCCCTCACACACCCTCCAACTCACACACCCTCCCCCTCACACACCCTCCCCCTCACACACCCTCCCCCTCACACACCCTCCCCCTCACACACCCTCCCCCTCGCACACACTCTTCCCCCTCACACACTATCCCCCTCACACACTAACACCCTCACACACCCTCACCCTCAAACACCCTCCTCCTCCACACACAATCTCCCCCTCACACACCCTCCCCCTCACACACCCTCCCCCTCACACACCCTCCTCCTCCTCACACATCCTCCCCCTCACTCCCTCCCCCTCACACACCCTCCCCCTCACACACCCTCCCCCTCACACACCCTCCTCCTCCTCACACATCCTCCCCCTCACTCCCTCCCCATCACACACCCTCCCCCTCGCACACACTCTTCCCCCTCACACACTATCCCCCTCACACACCTTCCCCCTCACACACCCTCACCCTCACACACCCTCCCCCTCACACACTATCCCCCTCACACACCCTCCCACTCACACACCCTCCTACTCACACACCCTCCTCCTCCACACACAATATCCCCTTCACACACCCTCCTCCCCCTCACACACCCTCCTCCTCACACACCCTCCTACTCACAGACCCTCCTCCTCCTCACACTCCCTCCTCCTCACACACCCTCTCCCTCACACACCCTCCTCCTCACACACCCTCCTACTCACAGACCCTCCTCCTCCTCACACACCCTCCCCCTCACACACCCTCCCCCTCACACACTATCGCTATCACACACACTCCCCCTCTCACACCCTCCCCCTCACACCCTCCCCCTCACACCCTCCCACTCACACACCCTCCTCCTCCTCACAAACCCTCCCCCTCACTCCATCCCCATCACACACCCACCCCCTCACACACCCTCCCCCTCACACACTCTTCCCCCTCACACACTATCCCCCTCACACACCCTCCCCCTCACACACCCTCACCCTCATACACCCTCCTCCTCCACACACAATCTCCCCCTCACACACCCTCCTCCCCCTCACACACCCTCCCCCTCACACACCCTCCCACGTACACTCCCTCCCCCTCACACACCCTCCCACTAACACACCCTCCCACTCACACACCCTCCCCCTCACACACTCTCCCCCTCACACCCTCCTCCCCAGACAAACCCTCCACCTCACACACCCTCCTGCTCCTCACACACCGTCACCCTCATACACCCACCCCCTCACACGCCCCCCTCACACACTCTCCCCCTCACACAGCCTCCTACCCCTCACACACCCACCCCCTCACACACTCCCCCTCACACAGCCTCCTCCCCCTCACACACACTCCCCCTCACACCATCCACCCCCTCACACACCCACCCCCTCACACACCCTCGCCGTCACACACCCTCCCCTCACACACTCTCCACCTCACACACTCTACCCCTCACACACCCTCCCCCTCACACACCCTCCCCAGCACACCCTCCACCCCCTCACACACTCCTCCCGCTAACACACTCCCCCTCACACACTAACCCCCTCACACTTCATCCCCCTCACACACCTTCCCCCTCACATACACTCCCCCTCACACACCCTCCCCCTCACACACCCTCCCTCACAAAACCCTCCCGCTCACACACTATCCCCCTCACACACCCTCCCCCTCACACACTATCCCCCTCACACACCCTCCCCCTCACACACCCTCCTCCCCCTCACACACCCTCCCCCTCACACACCCTCCCACTCACACACGCTCACCCTAAAACACCCTCCTCCTCCTCACACACCCTCCCCCTCACACATTCTCCATCCACTCACACACCCTCCCCCTCACACACCCTCCCCCTCACACATTCTCTCCCTCACACCCTCCCCCTCACACCCTCCCCTTCACACCCTCCACTTCACACCCTCCCCCTCATACACGCTCCCCCTCACACCCTCCCCATCACACACCCTCCCCCTCACACCATCCCCCTCACACCCTCCCCCTGACACCCTTCTCCCCCTCACACACCCTCCTCTCCCTCACGCCCTCCCCCTCACACACCATCCTCCCCCTCACACACCCTCACCCTCACACACCCTCCTCCCCCTCACACACCCTCCCCCTCACACCCTCCTCCCCCTCACACACCCTCCTCCCCCTCACACACACTCCCTCTCACACACCCTCCTCCTCCTCACACACCCTCCCTCTCACTCAACCTCCTCCTCCTCACACACCTCCCCCTCACACACGCTCCCCCTCACACACTCTCCCCCTCACACACCCTCCCCTTCACACACCCGCCTCCCCCTCAAACACCCTCCTCCTTAAACACCCTCCTCCCCCCACACATTCTGCCCCTCATACACCCTCCTCCCCCTCACACCCACCTCCTCACAACACCCTCCTCATCTCACACCCTACCCCTCACACACCCTCCCCCTCACACACCCTCCCCCTCATATTCCTCCACATCATACACCCTCCCCCTCGCACACCCTCCCACATACACCATCTCCCTCAAACACCCTCCCCCTCACACAGTCTCCCCCTCACTCGCCCTCCCCTCACACACCCTCCCCCTCACACACCCTCCCCCTCACACACCATCCCCCTCTCACACCCTCCCCCTCACACACCCTCCCCCTCACACTCCCTCATCCTCCTCACACCCTCTCCCCCTCACACACCCTCCACCTCACAACCTCGTCCTCACACACCTTGCCCCTAACACAACCTCCCCCTCACACAAACTCCTCCTCAAACACCCTCACCCTCACACACCATCCTCCCCTCACACGCCCTTCCCTCACACACCCTCCCCCTCACACAGTCTCCACCTCACTCGCCCTCCCCTCACACACTCTCCCCCTCACACACCCTCCCCCTCACACACCCTCCTCTTCACACATCCTCCCCCTCACACCCTCCCCCTCACACACCCTCCCCCTCACGCACTATCCCCCTCACACACCCTCCCCCTCACACACCCTCCCTCACACACCTACCCCCTCACACACTATCCCCCTCACACACCCTCCCCCTCACACACTATCCCCCTCATACACCCTCCCCCTCACACACCCTCCTCCCCCTCACACACCCTCCCCCTCACACACCCTCCCACTCACACACGCTCACCCTAAAACACCCTCCTCCTCCTCACACACCCTCCCCCTCACACATTCTCCACCCACTCACACACCCTCCCCCTCACACATTCTCTCCCTCACACCCTCCCCCTCACATACCCTCCCCCTCACACCCTCCCCTTCACACCCTCCACTTCACACCCTCCCCCTCATACACGCTCCCCCTCACACCCTCCCCATCACACACCCTCCCCCTCACACCATCCCCCTCACACCCTCCCCTTGACACCCTTCTCCCCCTCACACACCCTCCTCTCCCTCATGCCCTCCCCCTCACACACCATCCTCCCCCTCACACACCCTCACACTCACACACCCTCCTCCCCCTCACACACCCTCCCCCTCACACCCTCCTCCCCCTCACACACCCTCCTCCCCCTCACACACACTCCCTCTCACACACCCTCCTCCTCCTCACACATCCTCCCCCTCACTCAACCTCCTCCTCCTCACACACCTCCCCCTCACACACCCTCCCCCTCACACACTCTCCCCCTCACACACCCTCCCCTTCACACACCCGCCTCCCCCTCAAACACCCTCCTCCTTAAACACCCTCCTCCCCCCACACATTCTGCCCCTCATACACCCTCCTCCCCCTCACACCCACCTCCTCACAACACCCTCCTCATCTCACACCCTACCCCTCACACACCCTCCCCTTCACACACCCTCCCCCTCATATTCCTCCACATCATACACCCTCCCCCTCGCACACCCTCCCACACACACCATCTCCCTCAAACACCCTCCCCCTCATACAGTCTCCCCCTCACCCACTCTCCCCTCACACCCTCCCCCTCACACACGCTCTCCCTCACACACACTCCCCGTCACAACCCACCCCCTCACACCCTCCGCTCACACACCCTCACCCTCACACACCCTCCTCCCCCTCAAACAACCTCCTCCCACTCACCAACCCTCCCCCTCCCAGACCCTTCTCCCCCTCACACACCCTCCCCCTCACACACCCTCCTCCCCCTCACACACCCTCCTCCTGCTCACACACCCTCACCCTCACACACCCTCCCCCACACACACTATCCCCCTCACACACCCTCCCACTCACACACCCTCCTACTCACAGATCCTCCGCCTCCTCACACCCTCCTCCCCCTCACACACCCTCCTCCTCACACACCCTCCTACTCACAGACCCTCCTCCTCCTCACACTCCCTCCTCCTCACACACCCACCCCCTCACACACCCTCCTCCTCACACACCCTCCTACTCACAGACCCTCCTCCTCCTCACACACCCTCCCCCTCACACACTCTCCCCCTCACACACTTTCGCTATCACACACACTCCCCCTCTTACACCCTCCCCCTCACACCCTCCCACTCACACACCCTCCTCCTCCTCACAAACCCTCCCCCTCACTCCCTCCCCATCACACACCCACCCCCTCACACACCCTCCCCATCACACACCCTCCCCCTCGCACACACTCTTCCCCCTCACACACTATCCCCCTCACACACCCTCCCCCTCACACACCCTCACCCTCATACACCCTCCTCCTCCACACACAATCTCCCCCTCACACACCCTCCTCCCCCTCACACACCCTCCCCCTCACACACCCTCCCACGCACACTCCCTCCCCCTCACACACCCTCCCACTAACAGACCCTCCCACTCACACACCCTCCCCCTCACACATTCTCCCCCTCACACCCTCCTCCCCAGACAAACCCTCCCCCTCACACAACCTCCTCCACCTCACACACCCTCCTCCCCCTCACACACCCTCCCCCTCACACCCCCCTCCCCACACAAACCCATCCCCCTCACACAACCTCCTCCACCTCACACACCCTCCTCCCCCTCACACACCCTCCCCCTCACACACCCTCCCCCTCACACACCCTCCCACTAACACACCCTCCCACTCACACACCCTCCCCCTCACACACCCTCCCCCTCACACCCTCCTCCCCAGACAAACCCTCCCCCTCACACACCCTCCTCCGCCTCACTCACCCCCCTCCCCACACAAACCCATCCCCCTCACACACCCTCCCCCTCACACACCCTCCCACTCACAGACCCTCCTTCCCCTCATAAACCCTCCCACTCCCAAACTCTCCTCCCCCTCACACACCCTCCCCCTCACACACCTTCCCCCTCACACACTCTCTCCCTCACACAACCTCCCCCTCACACATCCTCCCCCTCACACCCTCCCCCTCACATACCCTCCCCCTCACACACCCTCCCCTTCACACCCTCCACTTCACACCCTCCCCCTCACACATGGTCCCCCTCACACCCTCCCCATCACACACCCTCCCCCTCACACCCTCCCCCTCACACCATCCCACTCACACCCTCCCCCTGACACCCTTCTCCCCCTCACACACCCTCCTCTCCCTCACACCCTCCACCTCACACACCCTCAACCTCACACCCTCCCCCTCACACACCTTCCCACTCACAACTCCTCCTCCTCACACACCCTCCTCCACCTCACACACCATCCTCCCCCTCACACACCCTCACCCTCACACACCCTCCTCCCACTCACACACCCTCCGCCTCACACCCTCCTCCCCCTCACACACCCTCCTCCCCCTCACACACCCTCCCTCTCACACACCCTCCTCCTCCTCACACACCCTCCCCCTCACTCAACCTCCTCCTCCTCACACACCTCCCCCTCACACAACCTCTCCTTCACACACCCTCCTCCCCCTCAAACACCCTCCTCCTTAAACACCCTCCTCCCCTCACACATTCTGCCCCTCACGCACCCTCCTCCCCCTCACACCCACCTCCTCACACACCCTCCTCACCTCACACCCTCCCCCTCACACACCGTCCCCCTCACAAACCCTCCCCCTCATATTCCGCCACATCATACACCCTCCCCCTCATACACTCTCCCCCTCACCCACTCTCCCCTCACACCCTCCCCCTCACACACGCTCTCCCTCACACCCCCTCCCCCTCACACACACTCCCCGTCACAACCCACCCCCTCACACCCTCCGCTCACACACCCTCACCCTCACACACCCTCCTCCCCCTCACACAACCTCCTCCCACTCACCAAACCTCCCCCTCACGGACCCTTCTCCCCCTCACACACCCTCCTCCTGCTCACACACCCTCCCCCTCACACAACCTCCTCCCTCTCACACACCCTCCCCCTCACATACCCATCTCCCCCTCACACACCCTCCTCCTGCTCACACACCCTCCCCCTCACACAACCTCCTCCCGCTCACACACCCTCCCCCTCACACACCCTCCTCCTCACACACACTCCCCTTCACACACCCTCCCCCTCATAAGCCCTCCCCATCACACACTCTGCCCCTCACACACCCTCCCCCTCACACCCTCCTCCTCACACACCTTTCCCCTCACACGCCCTCCCCCTCACACACCCTCGCCCTCACACCCTCCCCCTCACACACCCTCCCCCTCACTAATCCTCCCCCTCATACCCCCTCCCACACACACACCCTCCCCCTCACAACCATCCCCTCACACACCCTCCCCCTCACACAACCTCCCCCTCACACACCCTCCTCCTCATACACCCTCCCCCTCACACACCCTCCACCTCACACAACCTCCCCCTCACTCACCCTCCCCCTCACACAAACTCCCCCTCACACACCCTACCCCTCACACACCCTCCTCTCACACAACCGCCCCCTCACACACCCTCCCCATCACACACACTCCCCCTCGCACAACCTGCCCCTCACACACCCTCCCCTTCACACACCCTCCCCCTCGCACAACCTCCCCCTCACACACCCTCCCCCTCACACACCTTCCTCCCCCTCACACCTTCCTCCCCCTCACACACCCACCCCCTCACACACCCTCCCCATCACACACCCTCCCCCTCGCACACACTCTTCCCCCTCACACACTATCCTCCTCACACACCCTCCCCCTCACACACCTTCCCACTCACAACTCCTCCTCCTCACACACCCTCCTCCACCTCACAAACCATCCTCCCCCTCACACACCCTCACCCTCACACACCCTCCTCCCACTCACACACCCTCCGCCTCACACCCTCCTCCCCCTCACACACCCTCCTCCCCCTCACACACCCTCCCTCTCACACACCCTCCTCCTCCTCACACACCCTCCCCCTCACTCAACCTCCTCCTCCTCACACACCTCCCCCTCACACAACCTCTCCTTCACACACCCTCCTCCCCCTCAAACACCCTCCTCCTTAAACACCCTCCTCCCCTCACACATTCTGCCCCTCACGCACCCTCCTCCCCCTCACACCCACCTCCTCACACACCCTCCTCACCTCACACCCTCCCCCTCACACACCGTCCCCCTCACAAACCCTCCCCATGATATTCCTCCACATCATACACCCTCCCCCTCGCACACCCTCCCACTCACACACCGGCTCCCTCAAACACCCTCCCCCTCATACACTCTCCCCCTCACCCACTCTCCCCTCACACCCTCCCCCTCACACACGCTCTCCCTCACACCCCCTCCCCCTCACACACACTCCCCGTCACAACCCACCCCCTCACACCCTCCGCTCACACACCCTCACCCTCAAACACCCTCCTCCCCCTCACACAACCTCCTCCCACTCACCAAACCTCCCCCTCACAGACCCTTCTCCCCCTCACACACCCTCCTCCTGCTCACACACCCTCCCCCTCACACACCCTGCCCCTCACACACCCTCCTCCTCACACACACTCCCCTTCACACACCCTCCCCCTCACAAGCCCTCCCCATCACAAAGTCTCCCCCTCACTCACCCTCCCCCTCACACCCCCTCCCCCTCACACACCCTCCACCTCACAACCTCGTCCTCACACACCTTTCCCCTCACACAACCTCCCCCTCACACAAACTCCTCCTCAAACACCCTCACCCTCACACACCCACCCCCTCACTAACCCTCCCCCTCACACACCCTCCCCCTCACACCCTCCCCCTCACACACCCTCCCCCTCACACCCACCCCTTCACACCCTCCACTTCACACCCTCCCCCTCACACGCTCTCCCTCACACACCCTCCCCTTCACACATGCTCCCCCTCACACCCCCTACCCCTCAAACCCCCCTCCCTCACACACACTCCCCCTCACGCCCTCTGCTCACACACCCTCACCCTCACACACCCTCCTCCCCCTCACACAACCTCCTCCCTCTCACATACCCATCTCCCCCTCACACACCCTCCTCCTGCTCACACACCCTCCCCCTCACACACCCTCCTCCCGCTCACACACCCTCACCCTCACACACCCTCCTCCCCCTCACACAACCTCCTCCCTCTCACACACCCTCCCCCTCACACACCCTCCTCCTGCTCACACACCCTCACCCTCACACACCCTCCTCCCCCTCACACAACCTCCTCCCTCTCACACACCCTCCCCCTCACATACCCATCTCCCCCTCACACACCCTCCTCCTGCTCACACACCCTCCCCCTCACACAACCTCCTCCCGCTCACACACCCTCCCCCTCACACACCCTCCTCCTCACACACACTCCCCTTCACACACCCTCCCCCTCATAAGCCCTCCCCATCACACACTCTGCCCCTCACGCACCCTCCCCCTCACACCCTCCTCCTCACACACCTTTCCCCTCACACGCCCTCCCCCTCACACACCCTCGCCCTCACACCCTCCCCCTCACACACCCTCCCCCTCACTAATCCTCCCCCTCATACCCCCTCCCACACACACACCCTCCCCCTCACAACCATCCCCTCACACACCCTCCTCCTCATACACCCTCTCCCTCACACACCCTCCACCTCACACAACCTCCCCCTCACTCACCCTCCCCCTCACACAAACTCCCCCTCACACATCCTACCCCTCACACACCCTCCCCATCACACACACTCCCCCTCGCACAACCTGCCCCTCACACACCCTACCCCTCACACACCCTCCCCCTCACACACCCTCCCCCTCGCACAACCTCCCCCTCACACACCCTCCCCCTCACACACCTTCCTCCCCCTCACACACCCTCCCCCTCACACACCCTCCCCCTCACACACCCTCCCCCTCACACACCCTCCCCCTCTCACACCCTCCCACTCACAGACCATACCCCTCACACACCCTCCCACTCACACACCCTGCCCCTCACACTCCCTCCCAATCACACACCATCCCACTCACACTCCCTCCCCCTCACACACTGTCCTCCTTACACCCTCCTCCCCACACAAACCCTCCCTCTCACACAACTTCCTCCCCCTCACACAAACTCCTCCCCACACAAATCCATTCCCCTCACACACCCTCCCCTCACCTGCCCTCCCCTCACATATCCTCCCCCTCACACACCCTCACCCTCACACACCCAACCCCTCACACACACTCCCCCTCACAAACACTCCCCCCATGCACCCTGACCCTCACACCCTCCTCCCCCTCACACACACTCCTTCCCCTCACACACCCTCCCCCTCACACACACTCCCCCTCACACACCCTGCCCCTCACACACCCTCCTCCTCACACACCCTCCCCCTCACACACTCTCCCCCTCACACACTCCTCCCCGCACACCCTCCCCCTCACACCCTCGCCCTCACACCCCCTCCCCATCACACAACCTCCCCTTCACTCACCATACCCCTCACACACCCTCCCCCTCACACACCCTCCACCTCACTCACCCTACCCCTCACACAACCTTCCCCTCACACACCCTCTCCCTCACACAATCCCCCTCACACCCTCCCCCTCACACACCCTCCCCCCACAATCAATCCCCCTCACACACCCTCCCCCTCACACACCCTTCCCCTCACACCCTCCCCCTCACACAGCCTCCTCCGCCTCACACACCCTCCCACTCACACAACATCGCCCTCACATACCCTCCCCCTCACACACTCTCCCCCTCACACAGCCTACCCCTCACACACCCTCCCCCTCACAACCTCGTCCCCTCACACACTCTTCCCGCTCACACACTCCCGCTCACACACTATCCCCCGACACACCCTCCCCCACACACACCCTCCCCTTCACACACCCTCCCCCTCACACACCCTCCGCCTATTACACCCTCGCCCTCACACACCCTCCCACTCACACACCGTCTCCCTCAAACACCCTCCCCCTCACACACTCTCCCCCTCACCCACTCTCCCCCTCACACCCTCCCCCTCACACACGCTCCCCCTCAAACACCCTCCCACTCACACACCGTCTCCCTCAAACACCCTCCCCCTCACACACTCTCCCCCTCACCCACTCACCCCCTCACACCCTCCCCCTCACACACGCTCCCACTCACACACCCTCCCCCTCACATGCTCCCCCTCACACACCTTCCCCCTCACACCACCTCACCCTCACACACCCTCCTCCCCCTCAAACACCCTCCTCCTCAAACAACCTCCTCCCACTCACACCCTGCCCCTCACACACCCTCCCAATCACACACCCTACCCCTCACACACCCTCCACCTCACACACCCTCCCACTCACACACCGTCTCCCTCAAACACCCTCCCCCTCACAGACTCTCCCCCTTACCCACTCTCCCCCTCACAGCCTCCCCCTTACACACGCTCCCCCTCATACAGCCTCACCCTCACACACCCACCCCCTCACACCCTCCTCCCCACACAAACCCTCCCCCTCACACAACCTCCTCCCCTCACAAATCCATCCCCCACACACTCCCTCCCCTCAACTGCCCTCCCCTCACACATCCTCCCCCTCACACACCCTCACCCTCACACACCCAACCCCTCACACACACTCCCCCTCACAAACCCTCCCCCCACGCACCCTGACCCTCACACCCTCCTCCCCCTCACACACACTCCATCCCCTCACACACTCTCCCCCTCACATACACTCCCCCTCACACACCCTCCTCCTCACACACACTCCCCCTCACACACTCTCCCCTTCACACACTCCTCCCCGCACACCCTCCCCCCACACCCTCGCCCTCACACCCCCTCCCCATCACACACCCTCCCCTTCACTCACCATACCCCTCACACACCCTCCCCCTCACACACCCTCCACCTCACTCACCCTACCCCTCACACAACCTCCCCCTCACACACCCTCTCCCTCACACAATCCCCCTCACACACTCCCCCTCACACACCCTCCCCCCACAATCAATCCCCCTCACACAATCCCCCTCACACCCTCCCCCTCACACAGCCTCCTCCGCCTCACACACCCTCCCCCTCACACACTCTCCCCCTCACACAACCTACCCCTCACACACCCTCCACCTCACAACTTCGTCCCCTCACACACTCCTCCCGCTCACACACTCCCGCTCACACACCCTCCCCTTCACACACCCTCCCCCTCACACACCCTTCGCCTCATACACCCTCACCCTCACACACCCTCCCACTCACACACCGTCTCCCTCAAACACCCTCCCCCTCACACACTCTCCCCCTCACCAACTCTCCCCCTCACACCCTCCCCCTCACACACGCTCCCCCTCACACACCCTCTCACTCACACACCGTCTCCCTCACACCCCCTCCCCCCACAATCAATCCCCCTCACACAACCTCCCCCTCACACACCCTCTCCCTCACACACTCCCCCTCACACACCCTCCCCCCACAATCAATCCCCCTCACACAACCTCCCCCTCACACACCCTCTCCCTCACACAATCCCCCTCACACCCTCCCCCTCACACAGCCTCCTCCGCCTCACACACCCTCCCCCTCACACACCTTCCCCCTCACACCCCCTCACCCTCACACACACTCCTCCCCCTCAAACACCCTCCTCCTCAAACAACCTCCTCCCACTCACACATTCGGCCCCTCACACACCCTGCTCCCCTCACACCCTGCCCCTCACACACCCTCCCAATCACACACTCTACCCCTCACACACCCTCCACCTCACACACCCTCCCACTCACACACCGTCTCCCTCAAACACCCTCCCCCTCACAGGCTCTCCCCCTCACCCACTCTCCCCCTCACAGCCTCCCCCTTACACACGCTCCCCCTCATACAGCCTCCCCCTCACACACCCTCCCCATCACACACACTCTCCCTCAAAAACCGTCCCCCTCACACACTCTCCCCCTCACCCACTCTCCCCCTCACACCCTCCCCCTCACACACGCTCTCCCTCACACACCCTCCCCCTCACACATGCTCCCCCTCACACAGCCTCCCCCTCACACCCCATCTCCCTCACACACCCTGCCCCTCACACACCCTCCTCGTCACTCACCCTCCCACTCACAGATCCTCCTCCCCCTCACACACCCACCCCCTCACACACCCTCCCCCTCACAAACTATCCCCGTCACACACCCTCCCCCTCTCACACCCTCCCCCTTACACACCCTCCCCCTCACACTCCCTCCCCCTCACACTCCCTCACCCTCACACACCCTCCCACTCACACACCCTCCCACTCACACACCCTCCCCCTCACACACTGTCCTCCTCACACCTTCCTCCCCACACAAACCCTCCCCCTCACACACCCACCTCCCCCTCACACACCCTCCTCCCCCTCACACACCCTCCCCTCACCCGCCCTCCCCTCACACATCCTCCTCCTCACACACCCTCCCCTCACACATCCTCCACCTCACACACCCTCATCCTCACACACACTCCCCCTCACACACACTTCCCCTCACACACCCTCCCCCCTCACACCCTCGCCCTCACACCCCCTCCCCATCACACACCCTCCCCTTCACTCACCCTACCCGTTACACACCCTCCCCATCACACACCCTCCCCCTCATTCACCCTACCCTCACACAACCTCCCCCTCAATAACCCTCCCCCTCACACACCCTCCCCCTCACACCCTTCCCCTCACACACCATCCCCCTCACACACCCACCCCCTCACACATTCTCCCCCTCACACACCCTCCGCCCCCTCACACACCCTCCTCCCCCTCACAAACCCTCCCACACACACACCCTCCCCCTCACACATTCTCCCCCTCACACACCCTCCGCCCCCTCAAACACCCTCCTCCCCCTCACACACCCACCCCCTCACACATTCTCCCCCTCACACACCCTCCTCCCCCTCACACACCGTCTCCCTCAAACACTCTCCCCTTCACACACTCTCCCCCTCAGCCACTCTCCCACTCACTCCCTCCGCCTCACACACGCTCCCCCTCACACATCCTCCCCCTCACACACGCTCCCCCTCACACACCCTCCCCCTCACACCCCCTCCCTCTCACACACACTCCCCGTCACACACGCTCCACCTCACACACCCTCCCCCTCACACCCTCCACCCCCTCACACCCTCCTCCTCACACACCCTCCTCACCTCACACCCTCCCCCTCACACACCCTCCCTCTCACACATTCGCCCCTTCACACCCTCCTCCCCTCGGACACCCTCCCGCTTACACACCCTAATCCTCAAACACCCTCCTCCCCCTCACACACCCTCCCCCTCACACACACTCCCCCTCACACTCCCTCCCCCTCACACACCCTCCTCCCCTCACACACCCTCCCCCTCACACACCCTCCCCCTCACACACACTCACCCTCAGACATTCTCCACCCCCTCACACACCATCCCCCTCACACACCAAACCCCTCACACACCCACCCCCTCACACCCTCCGCCTCACACCCACCCCCTCACACCCTACCCCTTACACCCTCTCCTTCACATACTCACCCCCTCACACACCCTATCCTGAAACACCCTCCCACTCACACCCTCCCCCTCACACCCTCCTCGCTCTCAAAATACTTCTCACTCACAAATCCTCCTCCCCCTCACACACCCTCCTCCTCCTGACACACTCCTCCCCCTCACACTCCCTCCCCCTCACACACCCTCCTCCCCCTCACACCCTCCTCCTCACACAGCCTCACACTCACACCCTCCCCCTCACAGACCTTCCCAATCACAAATCCTCCCCCTCACACACCCTCCTCCCCCTCACACACCCTCCTCCCCCTCACACACACTCCCCCTCACACACACTCCTCCCCTCACACAGCCTCATCCTCACACACCCTCCCCCTCATACACCCTCCACCCCCTCACACACCCTCCCCCTCACACACACTCCTCCCCCTCACACACCGTCCTCCTCACACACCCTCCTCCCCCTCACACACCCTCCTCCCCCTCAAACACCCTCCTCCCCCTCACACCCTCCTCCCACTCACACACCATCCAACTCACACACCCTCCCCCTCACACACCCTCCTCCCCCTCACACACCATCCAACTCACACACCCTCCCCCTCGCACTCCCTCTTCCCCCTCACACACCCTCCTCCCCATCACACCCTCCTCCCACTCACAGCCTCCCCCTCACAAACCCTCCCCCTCACACATTCTCCCCCTCACACACCCTCCCCCTCACAGCCTCCTTCCCCTCACACACACTCCCCCTCACACACTCTCCCCCTCACAGCCTCCTCCCCCTCATACACACTCCCGCTCACACACCCTCCTCCGCCTCACACACCCTCCTCTTCCTCGCAGACCCTCCCCCTCACACACCCACCCCCTCACACATTCTCCCCCTCACAAACCCTCCCACACACACACCCTCCCCCTCACACATTCTCCCCCTCACACACCCTCCTCCCCCTCACACACCGTCTCCCTCAAACACTCTCCCCCTCACACACTCTCCCCCTCAGCCACTCTCCCCCTCACTCCCTCCGCCTCACACACGCTCCCCCTCACACATCCTCCCCCTCACACACGCTCCCCCTCACACACCCTCCCCCTCACACCCTCCACCCCCTCACACCCTCCTCCTCACACACCCTCCTCACCTCACACCCTCCCCCTCACACACCCTCCCTCTCACACATTCGCCCCTTCACACCCTCCTCCCCTCGGACACCATCCCGCTTACACACCCTAATCCTCAAACACCCTCCTCCCCCTCACACACCCTCCCCCTCACACACACTCCCCCTCACACTCCCTCCCCCTCACACACCCTCCTCCCCTCACACACCCTCCCCCTCACACACCCTCCCCCTCACACACACTCACCCTCAGACATTCTCCACCCCCTCACACACCATCCCCCTCACACACCAAACCCCTCACACACCCACCCCCTCACACCCTCCGCCTCACACCCAACCCCTCACACCCTAACCCTTACACCCTCTCCTTCACATACTCACCCCCTCACACACCCTATCCTGAAACACCCTCCCACTCACACCCTCCCCCTCACACCCTCCTCGCTCTCAAAATACTTCTCACTCACAAATCCTCCTCCCCCTCACACACCCTCCTCCTCCTGACACACTCCTCCCCCTCACACTCCCTCCCCCTCACACACCCTCCTCCCCCTCACACCCTCCTCCTCACACAGCCTCACACTCACACCCTCCCCCTCACAGACCTTCCCAATCACAAATCCTCCCCCTCACACACCCTCCTCCCCCTCACACACCCTCCTCCCCCTCACACACACTCCCCCTCACACACACTCCTCCCCTCACACAGCCTCATCCTCACACACCCTCCCCCTCATACACCCTCCACCCCCTCACACACCCTCCCCCTCACACACACTCCTCCCCCTCACACACCGTCCTCCTCACACACCCTCCTCCCCTCACCACCCTCCTCCCCCTCAAACACCCTCCTCCCCCTCACACCCTTCCTCCCACTCACACACCATCCAACTCACACACCCTCCCCTCACAACACCCCTCCTCCCCCTCACACACCATCCAACCTCACACTAACCTCCCCCTCGCACTCCGCTTCTCCCCTCACACACCCTCCTCCCCATCACACCCTCCTCCCACTCACAGCCTCCCCCTCACAAACCCTCCCCCTCACACATTCTCCCCCTCACACACCCTCCCCCTCACAGCCTTCTTCCCCTCACACACACTCCCCCTCACACACTCTCCCCCTCACAGCCTCCTCCCCCTCATACACACTCCCGCTCACACACCCTCCTCCGCCTCACACACCCTCCTCTTCCTCGCAGACCCTCCCCCTCACACACCCACCCCCTCACACATTCTCCCCCTCACAAACCCGCCCACACACACACCCTCCCCCTCACACATTCTCCCCCTCACACACCCTCCTCCCCCTCACACACCGTCTCCCTCAAACACTCTCCCCCTCACACACTCTCCCCCTCAGCCACTCTCCCCCTCACTCCCTCCGCCTCACACACGCTCGCCCTCACACATCCTCCCCCTCACACACGCTCCCCCTCACACACCCTCCCCCTCACACCCTCCACCCCCTCACACCCTCCTCCTCACACACCCTCCTCACCTCACACCCTCCCCCTCACACACCCTCCCTCTCACACATTCGCCCCTTCACACCCTCCTCCCCTCGGACACCATCCCGCTTACACACCCTAATCCTCAAACACCCTCCTCCCCCTCACACACCCTCCCCCTCACACACACTCCCCCTCACACTCCCTCCCCCTCACACACCCTCCTCCCCTCACACACCCTCCCCCTCACACACCCTCCCCCTCACACACACTCATCCTGACACACAGTCCTCCTCCTCACACATCGTCCCCCTCAGACATTCTCCACCCCCTCACACACCATCCCCCTCACACACCCACCCCCTCACACCCTCCCCCTCACACCCACCCCCTCACACCCTAACCCTTACACCCTCTCCTTCACATACTCACCCCCTCACACACCCTATCCTCAAACACCCTCCCACTCACACCCTCCCCCTCACACCCTCCTCGTTCTCAAAATACTTCTCACTCACAAATCCTCCTCCCCCTCACACACCCTCCTCCTCCTGACACACTCCTCCCCCTCACACTCCCTCCCCCTCACACACCCTCCTCCCCCTCACACCCTCCTCCTCACACAGCCTCACACTCATACCCTCCCCCTCACAGACCTTCCCAATCACAAATCCTCCCCCTCACACACCCTCCTCCCCCTCACACACCCTCCCCCTCACACACCCTCCTCCCCCTCACACCCTCCTCCTCACACACCCTCAACCTCACACTATCCCCCTCACACACCTTCCCACTCACAACTCCTCCTCCTCACACATCCTCCTGCCCCTCACACACCCTCCCCTTCACACACCCTCCTCCCCCTCACACACCCTCCCTCTCACCCACCCTCCTCCTCACACACCCTCCCCTTCACACACCCTCCTCCCCCTCACACACTCTCCCCCTCACACACCCTCCCCCTCACGCACCCTCCTCCCCCTCACACACCCTCCCCCTCACAGCCTCCCCCTCACATATGCTCCCCCTCATACAGCCTCCCCCTCAAACACCCTCCCCCTCACACACTCTCCTCCTCACCCACTCTCCCACTCACACCCTCCCCCTCACACCGCTCTCCCTCACACACCCTCCCCCTCACACCCTCTGCTCACACACCCTCACCCTCACACACCCTCCTCCCCCTCACACAACCTCCTCCCTCTCACACACCCTCCCCCTCACATACCCATCTCCCCCTCACACACCCTCCTCCCCCTCACACACCCTCCCCCTCACACACCCTCCTCCCGCTCACACACCCTCCCCCTCACACAACCTCCTCCCGCTCACACACCCTCCCCCTCACACACCCTCCTCCCACTCACACCCTCCTCCTCACACACCCTCAACCTCACACTATCCCCCTCACACACCTTCCCACTCACAACTCCTCCTCCTCAAACATCCTCCTGCCCCTCACACACCCTCCCTCTCACCCACCCTCCTCCTCCTCACACACCCTCCCCCTCTCACACACTCCTCCTCCTCTCACACCCTCCCCCTCACACACCCCACTCACACACTCTCCCCCTCACACACCCTCCCCCTCACACACCCTCCTCCCCCTCACACACCCTCCCCCTCACAGCCTCCCCCTCACCCACTCACCCCCTCACACCCTCCCCCTCACACACGCTCCCACTCACACACCCTCCCCCTCACACACCCTTCCTCTCACACACCTTCCCTCTCACACCACCTCACCCTCACACACCCTCCTCCCCCTCAAACACCCTCCTCCTCAAACAACCTCCTCCCACTCACACATTCTGCCCCTCACACACCCTGCTCCCCTCACAACCCTGCCCCTCAACACACCCTCCCCTATCACACACCCTAGCCCCTCACACACCGTCTCCCTCAAACACCCTCCCCTCACAGGCGCTCCCCCTCACCCACTCTCCCCCTCACAGCCTCCCCTTACACACTCTCCCCCTCATACACCCTCCTCCTCACACACCCTCCCCCTCACAATCCCTCCCACTCACACACCCGCCTCCTCATACAATCTCCCCCTCACACAAACTCCTCCTCACACACCCTCCACCTCACACACCGTCTCCTCAAACACCCTCCCCCTCACAACTCCTCCTCCTCACACATCCTCCTGCCCCTCACACACCCTCCCCTTCACACACCCTCCTCCCCCTCACACACCCTCCCTCTCACCCACCCTCCTCCTCACACACCCTCCCCTTCACACACCCTCCTCCCCCTCACACACCCTCCCTCTCACCCACCCTCCTCCTCACACACCCTCCCCTTCACACACCCTCCTCCCCCTCACACACTCTCCCCCTCACACACCCTCCCCCTCACGCACCCTCCTCCCCCTCACACACCCTCCCCCTCACAGCCTCCCCCTCACATATGCTCCCCCTCATACAGCCTCCCCCTCAAACACCCTCCCCCTCACACACTCTCCTCCTCACCCACTCTCCCACACACACCCACCCCCTCACACCGCTCTCCCTCACACACCCTCCCCCTCACACCCTCTGCTCACACACCCTCACCCTCACACACCCTCCTCCCCCTCACACAACCTCCTCCCTCTCACACTCCCTCCCCCTCACACACCCTCCTCCCCTCACACACCCTCCCTCCCCCTCACACACCCTCCCCCTCACACACCCCCCCTCCTCACGCTCACACACCCTCCCCCTCACACAACCTCCTCCCAGCTCCACACACCCTCCCCCTCACAAACCCTCCTCCCCACTCACACCCTCCTCCTCACAACACCCTCAACCTCACACTATCCCCCCTCACACCTTCCCACTCACTAACTCCTCCTCCTCAAACATCCTCCTGCCCCCTCACAACACCCTCACCTCTCACCCACCCTCCTCTCCTCACACACCACCCCCTCTCTCACACTCCTCCTCCTCTCACACACCCTCCCCCTCACACACCCCCACTCACACACTCTCCCCCTCACACACCCTCCCCCCTCACACACCCTCCTCCCCCTCACACACCCTCCCCCTCACAGCCCTCCCCCTCACCCACTCACCCCCTCACACCCTCCCCCTCACACACGCTCCCACTCACACACCCTCCCCCTCACACGCTCCCCCTCACACACACTCCTCCCCTCACACAGCCTCATCCTCACACACCCTCCCCCTCATACACCCTCCACCCCCTCACACACCCTCCCCCTCACACACACTCCTCCCCCTCACACACCGTCCTCCTCACACACCCTCCTCCCCCTCACACACCCTCCTCCCCCTCAAACACCCTCCTCCCCCTCACACCCTCCTCCCACTCACACACCATCCAACTCACACACCCTCCCCCTCACACACCCTCCTCCCCCTCACACACCATCCAACTCACACACCCTCCACCTCGCACTCCCTCCTCCCCCTCACACACCCTCCTCCCCATCACACCCTCCTCCCACTCACAGCCTCCCCCTCACAAACCCTCCCCCTCACACATTCTCCCCCTCACACACCCTCCCCCTCACAGCCTCCTAAACCTCACACACACTCCCCCTCACACACTCTCCCCCTCACAGCCTCCTCCCCCTCATACACACTCCTGCTCACACACCCTCCTCCGCCTCACACACCCTCCTCTTCCTCGCAGACCCTCCCCCTCACAAACCCACCCCCTCACACATTCTCCCCCTCACAAACCCTCCCACACACACACCCTCCCCCTCACACATTCTCCCCCTCACACACCCTCCTCCCCCTCACACACCGTCTCCCTCAAACACTCTCCCCCTCACACACTCTCCCCCTCAGCCACTCTCCCCCTCACTCCCTCCGCCTCACACACGCTCCCCCACACATCCTCCCCCTCACACACGCTCCCCCTCACACACCCTCCCCCTCACACCCTCCACCCCCTCACACCCTCCTCCTCACACACCCTCCTCACCTCACACCCTCCCCCTCACACACCCTCCCTCTCACACATTCGCCCCTTCACACCCTCCTCCCCTCGGACACCATCCCGCTTACACACCCTAATCCTCAAACACCCTCCTCCCCCTCACACACCCTCCCCTCACACACACTCCCCCTCACACTCCCTCCCCCTCACACACCCTCCTCCCCTCACACACCCTCCCCCTCACACACCCTCCCCCTCACACACACTCATCCTGACACACAGTCCTCCTCCTCACACATCCTCCCCCTCAGACATTCTCCACCCCCTCACACACCATCCCCCTCACACACCCACCCCCTCACACCCTCCCCCTCACACCCACCCCCTCACACCCTAACCCTTACACCCTCTCCTTCACATACTCACCCCCTCACACACCCTATCCTCAAACACCCTCCCACTCACACCCTCCCCCTCACACCCTCCTCGTTCTCAAAATACTTCTCACTCACAAATCCTCCTCCCCCTCACACACCCTCCTCCTCCTGACACACTCCTCCCCCTCACACTCCCTCCCCCTCACACACCCTCCTCCCCCTCACACCCTCCTCCTCACACAGCCTCACACTCACACCCTCCCCCTCACAGACCTTCCCAATCACAAATCCTCCCCCTCACACACCCTCCTCCCCCTCACACACCCTCCCCCTCACACACCCTCCTCCCCCTCACACCCTCCTCCTCACACACCCTCAACCTCACACTATCCCCCTCACACACCTTCCCACTGACAACTCCTCCTCCTCACACATCCTCCTGCCCCTCACACACCCTCCCCTTCACACACCCTCCTCCCCCTCACACCCTCCCTCTCACCCACCCTCCTCCTCACACACCCTCCCCTTCACACACCCTCCTCCCCCTCACACACTCTCCCCCTCACACACCCTCCCCCTCACGCACCCTCCTCCCCCTCACACACCCTCCCCCTCACAGCCTCCCCCTCACATATGCTCCCCCTCATACAGCCTCCCCCTCAAACACCCTCCCCCTCACACACTCTCCTCCTCACCCACTCTCCCACTCACACCCTCCCCCTCACACCGCTCTCCCTCACACACCCTCCCCCTCACACCCTCTGCTCACACACCCTCACCCTCACACACCCTCCTCCCCCTCACACAACCTCCTCCCTCTCACACACCCTCCCCCTCACATACCCATCTCCCCCTCACACACCCTCCTCCCCCTCACACACCCTCCTCCTGCTCACACACCCTCCCCCTCACACAACCTCCTCCCGCTCACACACCCTCCCCCTCACACAACCTCCTCCCGCTCACACACCCTCCCCCTCACACACCCTCCTCCCACTCACACCCTCCTCCTCACACACCCTCAACCTCACACTATCCCCCTCACACACCTTCCCACTCACAACTCCTCCTCCTCAAACATCCTCCTGCCCCTCACACACCCTCCCTCTCACCCACCCTCCTCCTCCTCACACACCCTCCCCCTCTCACACACTCCTCCTCCTCTCACACCCTCCCCCTCACACACCCCACTCACACACTCTCCCCCTCACACACCCTCCCCCTCACACACCCTCCTCCCCCTCACACACCCTCCCCCTCACAGCCTCCCCCTCACCCACTCACCCCCTCACACCCTCCCCCTCACACACACTCCCACTCACACACCCTCCCCCTCACACGCTCCCCCTCACACACCTTCCCCCTCACACCACCTCACCCTCACACACTCTCCTCCCCCTCAAACACCCTCCTCCTCAAACAACCTCCTCCCACTCACACATTCTGCCCCTCACACACCCTGCTCCCCTCACACCCTGCCCCTCACACACCCTCCCAATCACACACCCTACCCCTCACACACCGTCTCCCTCAAACACCCTCCCCCTCACAGGCTCTCCCCCTCACCCACTCTCCCCCTCACAGCCTCCCCCTTACACACGCTCCCCCTCATACACCCTCCTCCTCACACACCCTCCCCCTCACAATCCCTCCCACTCACACACCCGCCTCCTCATACAATCTCCCCCTCACACAAACTCCTCCTCACACACCCTCCACCTCACACACCGTCTCCCTCAAACACTCTCCCCCTCACACACTCTCCCCCTCAGCTACTCTCCCCCTCACTCCCTCCCCCTCACACACGCTCCCCCTCACACATCCTCCCCCTCACACCCTCCACCCCCTCACACCCTCCTCCTCACACACCCTCCTCACCTCACACCCTCCCCCTCACACACCCTCCCCCTCACACATTCACCTCTTCACACCCTCCTCCCCTCGGACACCCTCCCGCTTACACACCCTAATCCTCAAACACCCTCCTCCCCCTCACACACCCTCCCCCTCACACACACTCCCCCTCACACTCCCTCCCCCTCACACACCCTCCTCCCCTCACACACCCTCCCCCTCACACACCCTCCCCCTCACACACACTCACCCTGACACACACTCCTCCTCCTCACACATCCTCCCCCTCAGACATTCTCCACCCCCTCACACCCTCCCCCTCACACCCACCCCCTAACACCCAAACCCTTACACCCTCTCCTTCACATACTCACCCCCTCACACACCCTATCCTCAAACACCCTCCCACTCACACCCTCCCCCTCACACCCTCCTCGCTCTCAAACAACTTCCCACTCACAAATCCTCCTCCCCCTCACACACCCTCCTCCTCCTGACACACTCCTCCCCCTCACACACCCTCCCCCTCACACACCCTCCTCCCCCTCACACCCTCCTCCTCATACAGCCTCACACTCACACCCTCCCCCTCACGGACCTTCCCAATCACAAATCCTCCTCCTCACACACCCTCCTCCCCCTCACACACCCTCCCCCTCACACACCCTCCTCCCCCTCACACCATCCTCCTCACACACGCTCAACCTCACACTATCCCCCTCACACACCTTCCCACTCACAACTCCTCCTCCTCACACATCCTCCTGCCCCTCACACACCCTCCTCCCTCTCACCCACCCTCCTCCTCCTCACACACCCTCCCCCTCACACACCCTCCCCCTCACACAACCTCCCCCTCACACACCCTCCCCCTCACTCACCCTCCACCTCACTCACCCTACCCCTCCAACAACCTCCCCCTCACACACCCTCTCCCTCACACAATCCCCCTCACACCCTCCCCCTCACACAACCTCCCCCTCACACACCCTCCCCCTCACTCACCCTCCCCCTCACTCACCCTACCCCTCCAACAACCTCCCCTCACACACCCTCTCCCTCACACAATCCCCCTCACACCCTCCCCCTCACACACCCTCCCCCTCACTCATCCTCCACCTCACTCACCCTACCCCTCCAACAACCTCCCCCTCACACACCCTCTCCCTCACACAATCCCCCTCACAACCACCCCCTCACACACCCTACCCCTCACACACCCACCCCCTCACACACCCTCCCCCTCACACACCCTCCTCCTCACACACCCTCCCCCTGACACAACCACCCCCTCACACGCCCTCCCCCTCACACACCCTTCCCCTCACACAACCTCCTCCCCACACAAATCCATCCCCCACACACACCCTCCCCTCAACTGCCCTCCCCTCACACACCCTCACCCTCACACACCCAACCCCTCACACACACTCCCCCTCACAAACCCTCCCCCCACGCACCCTGACCCTCACACCCTCCTCCCCCTCACACACACTCCTTCCCCTCACACACCCTCCTCCTCACACACCCTCCCCCTCACACACCCTCCCCCTCACACACTCTCCTCCTCACACCCTCCTCCCCACAAAAACCCTCCCCCTCACACAACCTCCTCCCCATACAAATCCATCCCCTCACACACACTCCTTCCCCTCACACACCCTCCCCCTCACACACACTCCCCCTCACACACCCTCCCCCCCACACACTCTCCCCCTCACACACTCCTCCCCGCACACCCTCCCCCCACACCCTCGCCCTCACACCCCCTCCCCATCACACACCCTCCCCTTCACTCACCCTACCCCTCACACACCCTCCCCCTCACACACCCTCCACCTCACTCACCCTACCCCTCACACAACCTCCCCCTCACACCCCCTCACCCTCACACACACTCCTCCCCCTCAAACACCTTCCTCCTCAAACAACCTCCTCCCACTCACACATTCGGCCCCTCACACACCCTGCTCCCCTCACACCCTGCCCCTCACACACCCTCCCAATCACACACCCTACCCCTCACACACCCTCCACCTCACACACCCTCCCACTCACACACCGTCTCCCTCAAACACCCTCCCCCTCACAGGCTCTCCCCCTCACCCACTCTCCCCCTCACAGCCTCCCCCTTACACACGCTCCCCCTCATACAGCCTCCCTCTCACACACCCTCCCCCTCACACACCGTCTCCCTCAAAACCCGTCCCCCTCACACACTCTCCCCCTCACCCACTCTCCCCCTCACACCCTCCCCCTCACACACGCTCTCCCTCACACACCCTCCCCCTCATACACGCTCCCTCTCACACAGCCTCCCCCTCACACCCCATCTCCCTCACACACCCTCCCCCTCACACACACTCCTCGACACTTACACTCCCACTCACAGATCCTCCTCCCCCTCACACACCCACCCCGTCACACACCCTCCCCCTCTCACACCCTCCCCCTTACACACCCTCCCCCTCACACACCCTCCCCCTCACACTCCCTCCCCCTCACACACTGTCCTCCTCACACCCTCCTCCCCACACAAACCCTCCCCCTCACACACCCACCTCCCCCTCACACACCCTCCTCCCCCTCACACGCCCTCCCCTAACTCATCCTCCACCTCACACACCGTACCCCCACACACAACTGCCCCTCACACCCTACTCCCCCTCATACACACTCCTCCCCGCACACCCTCCCCCTCACACCATCGCCCTCACACCCCCTCCCCATCACACACCCTCCCCTTCACTCACCCTACCCGTTACACACCCTCCCCCTCACACACCCTCCCCCTCATTCACCCTACCCCTCACACAACCTCCCCCTCAAACACCCTCCCCCTCACACACCCTCCCCCCACCCTTCCCCTCACACACCCCCCCTTCATCCCCTCACACACCCTCCCCCCACAATCAATCCCCCTCACACAGCTCCTCCCCCTCACACACCCACTCCCTCACACACTATCCCCCTCACACACCCTCCCCCTCACACACCCTCCCTCACACAGCCTCAACCTCACACACTATCCCCCTCACACACCCTCCCCCTCGCACACCCTCCCACTCACAGACCCTCCTTCCCCATAAAACCTCCCCCTCACACACCCTCCCCCTCAAAAACCTTCCCCCTCACTTACCCACCCCTCACATACCGTCCCTCACACAGCCTACCCCTCACACACTATCCCCCTCACACACCCTCCCCCTCACACACCCTAACCCTCATACAACCTCCTCCCCCTCACACACCCTCCCCCTCACACACCCTCCCCCTCACACACACTCACCCTGACACACCCTCCTCCCCCTCACACCCTCCTCCGCACACAGCCTCACCCTCACACCCTCCCCCTCACAGACCTTCCCACTCACAAATCCTCCTCCTCACACACCCTCCGCCCCCTCACACACCCTCCTCCCCCTCCCACACCCTCCCCCTCACACACCCTCCTCCCCCTCACAACCTCCTCCTCACACACCCTCACCCTCACACTATCCCCCTCACACACCTTCCCACTCACAACTCCTCCTCCTCACACATCCTCCTGCCCCTCACACACCTTCCCCTTCACACACCCTCCTCCTCCTCACACACCCTCCCTCTAACCCACCCTCCTCCTCCTCACACACCCTCCCTCTAACCCACCCTCCTCCTCCTCACAAACCCTCCCCCTCTCACACACTCCTCCTCACACATCCTCCCCCTCACACACCCCCCTCACACACTCTCCCCCTCACACACCCTCCCCCTCACACACCCTCCCCCTCACACTCGTTCCTCCCCCTCACACACCCTCCCCCTCGCACACCCTCCCCCTCACAAACCCGTCACCTCATACACCCTCCCCTTCACACCCCCTCCCCCTCACACACCCTCCTCACCCTCACACCCTCCTCCTCACACACCCTCCTCACCTCACACCCTCACCCTCACACCCAACCCCTCACACACACTCCCTCTCACAAACCCTCCCCCCACGCACCCTGACCCTCACACCCTCCTCCCCCTCACACACACTCCTTCCCCTCACACACCCACACCCTCACACACACTCCCCCTCACACACCCTGCCCCTCACACACCCTCCTCCTCACACACCCTCCCCCTCACACACTCTCCCCCTCACACACTCCTCCCCGCACACCCTCCTCCGCACACAGCCTCACCCTCACACCCTCCCCCTCACAGACCTTCCCACTCACAAATCCTCCTCCTCACACACCCTCCGCCCCTTCACACACCCTCCTCCCCCTCCCACACCCTCCCCCTCACACACCCTCCTCCCCCTCACAACCTCCTCCTCACACACTCTCACCCTCACACTATCCCCCTCACACACCTTCCCACTCACAACTCCTCCTCCTCACACATCCTCCTGCCCCTCACACACCCTCCCCTTCACACACCCTCCTCCTCCTCACACACCCTCCCTCTAACCCACCCTCCTCCTCCTCACACACCCTCCCTCTAACCCACCCTCCTCCTCCTCACAAACCCTCCCCCTCTCACACACTCCTCCTCCTCACACATCCTCCCCCTCACACACCCCCCTCACACACTCTCCCCCTCTCACACCCTCCCCCTCACGCACCCTCCCCCTCACACTCGTTCCTCCCCCTCACACACCCTCCCCCTCGCACACCCTCCCCCTCACAAACCCGCCACCTCATACACCCTCCCCTTCACACCCCCTCCCCCTCACACACCCTCCTCACCCTCACACCCTCCTCCTCACACACCCTCCTCACCTCACACCCTCACCCTCACACCCAACCCCTCACACACACTCCCTCTCACAAACCCTCCCCCCACGCACCCTGACCCTCACACCCTCCTCCCCCTCACACACACTCCTTCCCCTCACACACCCACACCCTCACACACACTCCCCCTCACACACCCTGCCCCTCACACACCCTCCTCCTCACACACTCTCCCCCTCACACACTCCTCCCCGCACACCCTCCCCCCACACCCTCGCCCTCATACCCCCTCCCCATCACACACCCTCCCATTCACTCACCCTACCCCTCACACACCCTCCCCCTCACACACCCTCCACCTCACTCACCCTACCCCTCACACAACCTCCCCCTCACACACCCTCTCCCTCACACAATCCCCCTCACACAACCTCCCACTCACACAGCCTCCTCCGCCTCACACACCCTCCCCCTCACACACTCTCCCCCTCACACACCCTCCTCCCCACACAAATCCATCCCCCTCACACACCCTCCTCCCCCTCACACACCCTCCCCTCACCCGCCCTCCCCTCACACATCCTCCTCCTCACACACCCTCCCCTCACACATCCTCCACCTCACACACCCTCATCCTCACACACACTCCCCCTCACACACACTTCCCCTCACACACCCTCCCCCCACACACCCTGCCCCTCACACCCTACTCCCCCTCATCCAAACTCCTCCCCGCACACCCTCCCCCTCACACCCTCGCCCTCACACCCCCTCCCCATCACACACCCTCCCCTTCACTCACCCTACCCGTTACACACCCTCCCCCTCACACACCCTCCCCCTCATTCACCCTACCCCTCACACAACCTCCCACTCAAACACCCTCCCCCTCACACACCCTCCCCCACACACCCTTCCCCTCACACACCCTCCCCCCACAATCAATCCCCCTCACACAACATCCCCCTCACACAGCCTCCTCCCCCTCACACACCCACTCCCTCACACACCCTCCCCCTCACACACTCTCCCCCTCACACACCCTACCCCTCACACACCCTCCCCCTCACATACCCTCCCCCTCACACCCCCCTCCCCCTCACACACTCCTCCCGCTCACACACTCCCCCTCACACACTATCCCCCTCACACACCCTCCCCCTCACACACCCTCCCTCAAACACCCTCCCCCTCACACCCTATCCCTCTCACACACCCTCCCCCTCGCACACCCTCCCACTCACAGACCCTCCTTCCCCATAAAACCTCCCCCTCACACACCCTCCCCCTCAAAAACCTTCCCCCTCACTTACCCTCCCCTCACACGCCGTCCCTCACACAGCCTACCCCTCACACACTATCCCCCCACACACCCTCCCCCTCACACACCCTCACCCTCATACACGCTCCTCCCCCTCACACACCCTCCCCCTCACACACCCTCCCCCTCACACACACTCACCCTGACACTCCCTCCTCCCCCTCACACACCATCCCCCTCACACACCATCCCCCTCACACACCATCCCCCTCACACCCACCCCTCACACCCACCCCCTCACACCCACCCCCTCACACCCTACACCTTACACCCTCTCCTTCACATACTCACCCCCTCACACATTCTCTCCTCAAACACCCTCCCACTCACACCCTCCCCCTCACACCCTCCTCGCCCTCAAACAACTTCCCACTCACAAATCCTCCTCCCCCTCACACACCATCCTCCTCCTGACACACTCCTCCCCCTCACACACGCTCCCCCTCACACAGCCTCCCCCTCACACACTCTCCTCCCCCTCACACCCTCCCCCTCACACAGCCTCACCCTCACACCCTCCCCCTCACAGACCTTCCCACTCACAAATCCTCCTCCTCACACACCCTCTTCCCCCTCACACACCCTCCTCCCCCTCCCACACCCTCCCCCTCACACACCCTCCTCCCCCTCACACCCTCCTCCTCACACACCCTCCTTCCCCTCACACACCCTCCCTCTCACCCACCCTCCTCCTCCTCACACACCCTCCCCCCTCACACACTCCTCCCCCTCACACACCCTCCCCCTCACACACCCTCCCCCTCACAAACCCGCCACCTCATACACCCTTGCCCTCACACACCCTCCCACTCACAAACCGTCTCCCTCACACACCCTCCCCCTCACACCCCCTCCCCCTCACACACCCTCCTCACCCTCACACCCTCCTCCTCACACACCCTCCTCACCTCACACCCTCCCTCTCACACACCCTCCCCCTCACACATTCGCCCCCTCACACTCCCACCCCTCACACACCCTCCTCCCCTCACACAACCTCATCCTCACACACCCTCATCCTCACACACCCTCCCCCTCATACACCCTCCACTCCCTCACACACCCTCCCCCTCACACACCCTCCCCCTCACACACCATCCACCTCTCACAGCCTCCCCCTCACACTCCCTCCTCCCCTCACACACCCTCCTCCCACTCACAGCCTCCCCCTCACAAACCCTCCCCCTCACACATTCTCCCCCTCACACACCCTCCCCCTCACAGCCTCCTTCCCCTCACACACACTCCCCCTCACTCACTCTCCCCCTCACAGCCCCCTCCCCCTCACACACACTCCCGCTCACATAACCTCCTCCCCCTCACACACCCTCCTCTCCCTCGCAGACCCTCCCCCTCACACACCCACCCCCTCACACATTCTCCCCCTCACACACCCTCCGCCCCCTCACACACCCTCCTCCCCCTCACACAGCCACCCCCTCACACATTCTCCCCCTCACACACCTCCTCCCCCTCACACACCCTCCCCCTCACACACCCTCCTCCCCCTCACACACTCTCCCCCTCACACACCCTCCGCCCCCTCACACACCCTCCTCCCCCTCACACACCCTCCCCCACACACACCCTCCCCTCACACACCCTCCCCCACACACACCCTCCCCCACACACACCCTCCCCCACACACACCCTCCTCCCCCTCACACACCCTCCCCACACACACCCTCCCCCTCCACACCCTCCCCCTCACACACTCTCCCCTCACACATTCTCCCCCTCACACACCCTCCTCCCCCTCACACCCCCTCCCCCACACACACCCTCCACCTCACACAACCTCCCCCTCACTCCCCCTCCCCCTCACACACACTCCTTCCCCTCACACACCCACCCCCTCACACACCCTGCCCCTCACACACCCTCCTCCTCACACACCCTCCCCATCACACACCCTCCCCTTCACTCACCATACCCCTCACACACCCTCCCCCTCACACACCCTCCACCTCACTCACCCTACCCCTCACACAACCTCCCCCTCACACACCCTCTCCCTCACACAATCCCCCTCACACCCTCCCCCTCACACACCCTCCCCCACAATCAATCCCCCTCACACAACCTCCCCCTCACACACCCTCCCCCTCACACACCCTCCCCCTCACACACTCTCCCCCTCACACACCCTCCTCCCCACACAAATCCATCCCCCTCACACACCCTCCCCTCACCCGCCCTCCCCTCACACATCCTCCTCCTCACACACCCTCCCCTCACACATCCTCCACCTCACACACCCTCATCCTCACACACACTCCCCCTCACACGCACTTCCCCTCACACACCCTCCCCCCACACACCCTGCCCCTCACACCCTTCCCCTCACACACCCTCCCCCACAATCAATCCCCCTCACACACCCTCCCCCTCACACAGCCTCCTCCCCCTCACACAACCACTCCCTCACACACCCTCCCCCTCACATACCCTCCCCCTCACAACCCCCTCCCCCTCACACACTCCTCCCGCTCACACACTCCCCCTCACACACTATCCCCCTCACACACCATCCCCTCACACCCTATCCCCCTCACACACACTCCCCCTCGCACACCCTCCCACTCACAGACCCTCCTTCCCCATAAAACCTCCCCCTCACACACCCTCCCCCTCAAAAACCTTCCCCCTCACTTACCCTCCCCCTCACACACCGTCCCTCACACAGCCTACCCCTCACACACTATCCCCCTCACACACCCTCCCCCTCACACACCCTCACCCTCATACACCCTCCCCCTCACACACCCTCCCCCTCACACACACTCACCCTGACACACACTCCTCCTCCTCACACACCCTCCCCCTCACACACCCTCCCCCTCACACATCCTCCCCCTCACACACCCTCCCCCTCACACACCCTCCCCCTCACACACCCTCCCCCTCACACACACTCACCCTGACACACACTCCTCCTCCTCACACACCCTCCCCCTCAGACATTCTCCACCCCCTCACACACCCACCCCCTCACACCCACCCCTCACACCCACCCCCTCACACCCTACACCTTACACCCTCTCCTTCACATACTCACCCCCTCACACATCCTCTCCTCAAACACCCTCCCACTCACACCCTCCCCCTCACACCCTCCTCGCTCTCAAACAACTTCCCACTCACAAATCCTCCTCCCCCTCACACACCCTCCTCCTCCTGACACACTCCTCCCCCTCACACACGCTCCCCCTCACACACCCTCCCCCTCACACACCCTCCTCCCCCTCACACCCTCCTCCGCACACAGCCTCACCCTCACACCCTCCCCCTCACAGACCTTCCCACTCACAAATCCTCCTCCTCACACACCCTCCTCCCCCTCACACCCTCCTCCTCACACACCCTCCTTCCCCTCACACACCCACCCTCCCACCCACCCTCCTCCTCCTCACACACCCTCCCCCTCACACACCCTCCCCCTCACACACCCTCCCCCTCACACACCCTCCCCCCACAATCAATCCCCCTCACACAACCTCCGCCTCACACACCCTCCCCCTCACACACCCTCCCCCTCACACACCCTCCTCCCCACACAAATCCATCCCCCTCACACACCCTCCTCCCCCTCACACACCCTCCCCTCACCCGCCCTCCCCTCACACATCCTCCACCTCACACCCTCATCCTCACACACACTCCCCCTCACACACACTTCCCCTCACACACCCTCCCCCCACACACCCTGCCCCTCACACCCTCGCCCTCACAGCCCCTCCCCATCACACACCCTCCCCTTCACTCACCCTACCCGTTACACACCCTCCCCCTCAAACACCCTCCCCCTCACACACCCTCCCCCTCATTCACTCTACCCCTCACACAACCTCCCCCTCAAACACCCTCCCCCTCACACACCCTCCCCCTCACACCCTTCCCCTCACACACCCTCCCCCCACAATCAATCCCCCTCACACACTCTCCCCCTCACACAAACTCCCCCTCACACACCTCCTCCCCCTCCCACAACCACTCCCTCACACACCCTCCCCCTCACACACTCTCCCCCTCACACACCCTACCCCTCACACACCCTCCCCCTCACATACCCACCCCCTCACACACCCTCCCCCTCACACCCTATCCCCCTCACACACCCTCCCCCTCGCACACCCTCCCACTCACAGACCCTCCTTCCCCATAAAACCTCCCCCTCACACACCCTCCCCCTCAAAAACCTTCCCCCTCACTTACCCTCCCCCTCACACACCGTCCCTCACACAGCCTACCCCTCACACACTATCCCCCTCACACACACTCCCCCTCACACACCCTCACCCTCATACACCCTCCTCCCCCTCACACACCCTCCCCCTCACACACCCTCCCCCTCACACACACTCACCCTGACACACACTCCTCCTCCTCACACACCCTCCCCCTCAGACATTCTCCACCCCCTCACACACCATCCCCCTCACACACCATCCCCCTCACACACCCACACCCTCACACCCACCCCTTACACCCTCTCCTTCACATACTCACCCCCTCACACATCCTCTCCTCAAACATCCTCCCACTCACACCCTCCCCCTCACACCCTCCTCGCCCTCAAACAACTTCCCACTCACAAATCCTCCTCCCCCTCACACACCCTCCTCCTCCTGACACACTCCTCCCCCTCACACACCCTCCCCCTCACACACCCTCCCCCTCACACACCCTCCTCCCCCTCACACCCTCCTCCCCTCGCACACCCTCCTGCTTACACACCCTAATCCTCACACACCCACCTCCCCTTCACACACCCTCATCCTCACACACCCTCCTCCTCACACACCCTCCTCCCCCTCACACACACTCCCCCTCACACTCCCACCCCTCACACACCCTCCTCCCCTCACACAACCTCATTCTCACACACCCTCATCCTCACACACCCTCCCCCTCATACACCCTCCACTCCCTCACACATCCTCCCCCTCACACACCCTCCTCCTCACACACCCTCCTCCCCCTCACACACCCTCCTCCCCCTCAAACACCCTGCTCCTCACACACACTCCCCCTCACACACCCTCCCCCTCACACACCATCCACCTCTCACAGCCTCCCCCTCACACTGCCTCCTCCCCTCACACACCCTCCTCCCCCTCACACCCTCCTCCCACTCACAGCCTCCCCCTCACAAACCCTCCCCCTCACACATTCTCCCCCTCACACACCCTCCCCCTCACAGCCTCCTTCCCCTCACACACACTCCCCCTCACTCACTCTCCCCCTCACAGCCCCCTCCCCCTCACACACACTCCCGCTGACATACCCTCCTCCCCCTCACACACCCTCCTCTCCCTCGCAGACCCTCCCCCTCACACTCCCACCCCCTCACACATTCTCCCCCTCACACACCCTCCACCCCCTCACACACCCTGCTCCCCCTCACACAGCCACCCCCTCACACATTCTCCCCCTCACACACCCTCCTCCCCCTCACACACCGTCTCCCTCACAGCCTCCCCCTCAGACACCCTCCCCCACACACACCCTCCCCCACACACACCCTCCCCCTCACAGCCTCCTCCCCCTCACACACACTCCCCCTCACACACCACCCTCCTGCTCACACACCCTCCTGCCCCTCACACACCCTCCTCTCCCTCGCAGACCCTCCCCCTCACACACCCACCCCCTCACACATTCTCCCCCTCACACACCCTCCGCCCCCTCACACACCCTCCTCCCCCTCACACACCCTCCCCCACACACACCCTCCTCCACACACACCCTCCCCCTCACACACCCTCCGCCCCCTCACACACCCTCCTCCCCCTCACACACCATCCCCCACACACACCCTCCCCCTCACACACTCTCCCCTTCACACACCCTCCTCCCCCTCACACACCCTCCTGCCCCTCACACACCCACCCCTTCACACACCCTCCTTCCCCTCACACACCCTCCCTCTCACCCACCCTCCTCCTCCTCACACACCCTCCCCCTCACACACCCCCCTCACACACTCTCACCCTCACACACCATCCCCCTCACACACCCTCCCCCTCACACACCCTCCCCCTAATACACCCTCCCCCTCACACACTCTCCCCCTCACACCCTCCTCCCCTCAGATGCCCTACCCTCACACTTTCCCCCTCACACTCCCTCCCCCTCTCACCCCCTCCCCCTCATACACCCTCCCCCTCACTCACCCTCCTCCTCACACACCCTCCCCCTCACACTCCCTCCCACCCACACACCCACCTCCTCATACAATCTCCCCCTCACACAAACTCCTCCTCACACACCCTCCACCTCACACACCGTCTCCCTCAAAAACCCTCCCCCTCACACACTCTCCCCCTCAGCCACTCTCCCCCTCACTCCCTCCCCCTCACACATCCTCCCCCTCACACACGCTCCCCCTCACACACCCTCCCCCTCACACCCTCCACCCCTCACACCCTCCTCCTCACACACCCTCCTCACCTCACACCCTCCCCCTCACACACACTCCCCCTCACACACACTCCCCCTCACACTCCCTCCCCCTCACACACCCTCCTCTCCTCGGACACCCTCCCGCTTACACACCCTAATCGTCAAACACCCTCCTCCCCCTCACACACCCTCCCCCTCACACACACTCCCCCTCACACTCCCTCCCCCTCACACACCCTCCTCCCCTCACACAGCCTCATCCTCACACACCCTCCCCCTCACACACCCTCCTCCCCTCACACACCCTCATCCTCACACACCCTCCCCCTCACGCACCCTCCTCCCCCTCACACACTCTCACCCTCACACACCATCCCCCTCACACACTCTCCCCCTCACACACCCTCCTCACACACTCTCCCCCTCACACACTCTCCCCCTCACACACTCTCCCCCTCACACACCCTCCCCCTCACACACCCCCCTCACACACCCTCCCCCTCACACAGCCCCCTCACACACTCTCCCCCACACACACCCTCCCCCTCAGACATTCTCCACCCCCTCACACACCATCCCCCTCACACACCCACACCCTCACACCCTACACCTTACACCCTCTCCTTCACATACTCACCCCCTCACACATCCACTCCTCAAACATCCTCCCACTCACACCCTCCCCCTCACACCCTCCTCGCCCTCAAACAACTTCCCACTCACAAATCCTCCTCCCCCTCACACACCCTCCTCCTCCTGACACACTCCTCCCCCTCACACACCCTCCCCCTCACACACCCTCCCCCTCACACACCCTCCTCCCCCTCACACCCTCCTCCCCTCGCACACCCTCCTGCTTACACACCCTAATCCTCACACACCCACCTCCCCTTCACACACCCTCATCCTCACACACCCTCCTCCCCCTCACACACACTCCCCCTCACACTCCCACCCCTCACACACCCTCCTCCCCTCACACAACCTCATTCTCACACACCCTCATCCTCACACACCCTCCCCCTCATACACCCTCCACTCCCTCACACATCCTCCCCCTCACACACCCTCCTCCTCACACACCCTCCTCCCCCTCACACACCCTCCTCCCCCTCAAACACCCTGCTCCTCACACACACTCCCCCTCACACACCCTCCCCCTCACACACCATCCACCTCTCACAGCCTCCCCCTCACACTCCCTCCTCCCCTCACACACCCTCCTCCCCCCTCACACCCTCCTCCCACTCACAGCCTCCCCCTCACAAACCCTCCCCCTCACACATTCTCCCCCTCACACACCCTCCCCCTCACAGCCTCCTTCCCCTCACACACACTCCCCCTCACTCACTCTCCCCCTCACAGCCCCCTCCCCTCACACACACTCCCGCTGACATACCCTCCTCCCCCTCACACACCCTCCTCTCCCTCGCAGACCCTCCCCCTCACACTCCCACCCCCTCACACATTCTCCCCCTCACACACCCTCCACCCCCTCACACACCCTCCTCCCCCTCACACAGCCACCCCCTCACACATTCTCCCCCTCACACACCCTCCTCCCCCTCACACACCGTCTCCCTCACAGCCTCCCCCTCAGACACCCTCCCCCACACACACCCTCCCCCACACACACCCTCCCCCTCACAGCCTCCTCCCCCTCACACACACTCCCCCTCACACACCACCCTCCTGCTCACACACCCTCCTGCCCCTCACACACCCTCCTCTCCCTCGCAGACCCTCCCCCTCACACACCCACCCCCTCACACATTCTCCCCCTCACACACCCTCCTCCGCCTCACACACCCTCCTCCCCCTCACACACCCTCCCCCACACACACCCTCCTCCCACACACACCCTCCCCCTCACACACCCTCGCCCCCTCACACACCCTCCTCCCCCTCACACACCATCCCCCACACACACCCTCCCCCTCACACACTCTCCCCTTCACACACCCTCCTCCCCCTCACACACCCTCCTGCCCCTCACACACCCACCCCTTCACACACCCTCCTTCCCCTCACACACACTCCCCCTCACCCACCCTCCTCCTCCTCACACACCCTCCCCCTCTCACACACTCCTCCTCCTCACACACCCTCCCCCTCACACACCCCCCTCACACACTCTCACCCTCACACACCATCCCCCTCACACACCCTCCCCCTCACACACCCTCCCCCTAATACACCCTCCCCCTCACACACTCTCCCCCTCACACACCATCCCCCACACACACTCTCCCCCTCACACCCTCCTCTCCTCGGACACCCTCCCGTTTACACACCCTAATCGTCAAACACCCTCCTCCCCCTCACACACCCTCCCCCTCACACACACTCCCCCTCACACTCCCTCCCCCTCACACACCCTCCTCCCCTCACACAGCCTCATCCTCACACACCCTCCCCCTCACACACCCTCCTCCCCTCACACACCCTCATCCTCACACACCCTCCCCCTCACGCACCCTCCTCCCCCTCACACACTCTCACCCTCACACACCATCCCCCTCACACACTCTCCCCCTCACACACCCTCCTCACACACTCTCCCCCTCACACACTCTCCCCCTCACACACTCTCCCCCTCACACACCCTCCCCCTCACACACCCCCCTCACACACCATCCCCCTCACACACCCTCCCCCTCACACACTCTCCCCCTCACACACCCTCCCACTCACACACTCTCCCCCTCACACCCTCCTCCCCTCAGACGCCCTCCCCTCACACTCTCCCCCTCACACTCCCTCCCCCTCTCACACCCTCCCCCTCATACACCCTCCCCCTCACACACCCTCCTCCTCACACACCCTCCCCCTCACACTCCCTCCCACTCACACACCCGCCTCCTCATACAATCACCCCCTCACACAAACTCCTCCTCACACACCCTCCACCTCACACACCGTCTCCCTCAAACACCCTCCCCCTCACACACTCTCCCCCTCAGCCACTCTCCCCCTCACTCCCTCCCCCTCACACATCCTCCCCCTCACACACGCTCCCCCTCACACACCCTCCCCCTCACACCCTCCACCCCTCACACCCTCCTCCTCACACACCCTCCTCACCTCACACCCTCCCCCTCACACACACTCCCCCTTACACACACTCCCCCTCACACTCCCTCCCCCTCACACACCCTCCTCTCCTCGGACACCCTCCCGCTTACACACCCTAATCCTCAAACACCCTCCTCCCCCTCACACACCCTCCCCCTCACACACACTCCCCCTCACACTCCCTCCCCCTCACACACCCTCCTCCCCTCACACAGCCTCATCCTCACACACCCTCCCCCTCACACACCCTCCTCCCCTCACACACCCTCATCCTCACACACCCTCCTCCTCACACACCCTCCTCCCCCTCACACACCCACCCCCACACACACCCTCCTCCCCCTCACACACTCTCCTCCTCACACACCATCCTCCCCCTCACACACTCTCCTCCTCACACACCCTCCTCCCGCTCACACACCCTCCCCCTCACACACCCTCCTCCTCACACACCCTCCTCCCCCTCACACACCCTCCCCCTCACACACCATCCTCCCCCTCACACACTCTCCTCCTCACACACCCTCCTCCCCCTCACACACCCTCCTCCACCTCAAACACCCTCCCCCTCACACACCCTCCTCCTCACACACGCTCCTCCCCCTCACACACCCTCCTCCCCCTCACATACCCTCCTCCTCACACACGCTCCTCCCCCTCACACACCCTTCTCCCCCTCACACACTCACCCCCTCACACACACTCCCCCTCACATACCCACCCCCTCAAACACCCTGCTCCTCACACACACTCCCCCTCACACACCCTCCCCCTCACACACCCTCCTCTCCCTCACACACCCTCCCTCACAATCCCTCCCCCTCACACACTATCCCCCTCACACACCCTCCCCCTCACACATCCTCCTACTAACAGACGCTCCTTCCCCTCATAAACACTCCCACTCACACACCCTCATCCCCCTCACACACCCACCCCCTCACACACCTTCCCCCTCACAAACCCTCCCCCTCACACCCCCCTCACACACCCTCCCCCTCACACACCATCCCCCTCACACACCCTCCTCCTCAAACACCCTCCTCCCCCTCACACATTCTGCCCCTCACACACCCTCCTCCCCTCACACCCTCCTCCTCACACACCCTCCTCACCTCACACACTCCCCCTCACACACACTCCCCCTCACACATTCGCCCCCTCACACCCTCTTCCTTTCGCACACCCTCCTGTTTACACACCCTAATCCTCACACAGACTCCTCCCCCTCATACACCCTCCCCCTCACACACACTCCCCCTCACACTCCCTCCGCCTCACACACCCTCCTCTCCTCACACACCCTCATCTTCACACACCCTCCTCCTCACACACCCTCCTCCCCTCACACACCCTCATCCTCACACACCCTCCTCCTCAAACATCCTCCTCACCCTCACACACTCTCCCCCTCACACTTCCTCCTCCCCCTCACACATGCTCCCCCTCACACACCCTCCCCCTCACACACCCTCCTCCATCTCACACACCCTCCTCCTCACACACCCTCCTCCCCCTCACACACCCTCCTCCCCCTCACACACCCTCCTCCCCCTCACACACTCCCCCTCACACACCATCCACCTCACACACCCTCATCCCCCTCACACACCCTCCCCCTCACACACCCTCCCCCTCACACACCCTCCTCTCCCTCACACACCCTCCTCCCCCTCACACACAATCCCCCTCACACACAATGCCCCTCACACACTCTCCCCTCACACCCTACTCCCCTCATACACCCTCCACCCCCTCACACCCTCCTCCCCCTCACAGCCACCGCCTCACACACTCTCCCCCTCACACACCCTCCCCCTCACAGCCTCCTCCCCCTCACACACACTAACCCTCACACACTCTCCCCCTCACACAAACTCCCCCTCACACACCTCCTCCCCCTCACAGACCCTCCTCCCCCTCACACACCTCCTCCCCCTCGCAGCCGCTCCGCCTCACACACCCTCACCCTCACACATTCTCCCCCTCACACACCCTACTCCCCCTCACACACCCTCCTCCCCCTCACACACCGTCCCCCTCACACACCCTACTCCCCCTCACACACACTCCTCCCCCTCACACACCCTCCCCCTCACACACCCTCCTCCCCCTCACACACCCTCCCCCTCACACACGTGCCCCGTCACACACCCTCCTCCTCACACACCCTCCCCCTCACACACCCTCCTCCCCCTCACACACCCGCCCCCTCTCACACCCTCCCCCTCACACACATTCCCCCTCACACACTCTCCCCCTCATACACCCTCCTCCTCACACACCCTCCCCCTCACACACCCTCCCTCTCACACACCCTCCTCCCCCTCACACACCCTCCCCCTCACACACATTCCCCCTCACACACCCTCCCTCTCACACACCCTCC